>NC_133415.1:31223482-31526785 GCF_049350105.2 Macaca mulatta | reverse complement strand
CGAGGAGAGCGCCGTGTGAAGGATGGAGTTCTGCTCCAGAAGCCAACGAGTCACCAGGGGCTGCACAAGGGGCCAGCCTCGGAGCCTTGCTGAGAGCCTGCAGGCGAGCGTGGCCTCCACTGCCTCCGCCGTGCGATGTGAACACCTGTGCTGCGGCCAGTCCCGAGGGCCACACCCTGATGACTGTCTGCAAGGACCCAGCTGCTCTTCTGGGGCCTTTCCAGTGCAGCCTCCTCTCCACATTACGATCAGCCTGGGCACATGGCTTGTGGTAGAAGACCCTGATCACACCACAGACGCAGAGGGTGGCTTGTGGTGCTCAGGTTGTCATGGCCACGTGGCCTCAGCCTCAGCAAGGAGGGCACCGGGCCCACGTCTGAGGGTTTACCCAGGGAGGAGCGCAGTGAGGTGGGGTAGCTCAGCAGGACCTCATGGCGCTGGCCTGGGAGTGTGGTGTGCTCCACAGGCCGGAGCTGTCTAGACGGGCAGTTTGCCTCTGGAGTCTTACGTGTTCAGGGGTTTCGCCATGTTGCCCAGGCGGGTCTTGAACTCCTGAGCTCAGGCAAACCACCTGCCTCCCAAAGTGCTAGGATTACAGGCATGAGCCACAGTGTCCAGCCTCAATCACACCCAGCTAATTACAAAAAAGTTTAGTAGGCTGGGTGCGGTGGGTCACGCTTATAATTCCAGCACTTTGGGAGGCTGAGGAGAGCAGATCACCTGAGGTCTGGCCAACATGGTGAAAACTCGTCTCTACTAAAAATATAAAAATTAGCCAGCCTTGGTGGTGGGCACCTGTAGTCCCAGCTACTCGGGAGGCTGAGGCAGGAGAATGACTTGAACCCAGGAGTCGGAGGTTGCAGTGAGCCTAGATTGCACTATTGCATTTCAGCCTGGGCAACAAGAGTGAAACTTCATCTCAAAAAAAAAACAAACAAAAATTTTTAGTAAAGACAGGGTTTCACTGTGTTGCCTAGGCTGGTTTCAGACTCCTGGGCTCAAGCAATTCGCCTGTCTCAGCCTCCCAATGTGCTGGGATTACAGGCGTGAGCCACCGCGCCTGGTTGTAAGAAACTGTTTGATGAAAAGGATCAGTTAAGCAACAAAAACAAAATATTAACTTAAATAATAAAATCTGGGCCAGGTGTGGTGACTCACCCTTGAAATCCCCACACTTTGGGAGGCTGAGGCAGGCAGATAGCTTGAGCCCAGGAGTTTGAGACCAGCCTGAACAAAATGGCGGTGAACAAAATGGCGAAACTTCATCTCTACAAAAAATACAAAAAAAAAGCTGGGCATGGCGGTGTGCGCCTGTAGTCCCAGCTACTAGGGAGGCTAAAGTGGGAGGATTACTTAGCCCTGGAAGTCAACGCTTCAGTGAGCCGTGATCACGCCACTGTACTCTAGCCTGGGTGATAGAGTGAGACTGTGTCTCAAAAATAAAGATAAAAATAAAATCTGGTGGGCGTGGTTGCTCACAATTGTAATCCCAACACTTTGGGTGTCTGAGTTGGGAGGACTGCTTGAACCCGAGTTCAGGCAATATAGTGAGACCTCTACAAAAAAAAAAAAAAAAAATTTAGGCCAGGCGCTGTCGCTCATGCCTGTAATCCCAGCACTTTGGGAGGCCAAGGCAGGCGGATCACGAGGTCAGGAGATCGAGACCATCCTGGCTAACACGGTGAAACCCCGTCTCTACTAAAAATACAAAAAATTAGCCGGGCGTGGTGGCGGGCGCCTGTAGTCCCAGCTACTCGGGAGGCTGAGGCAGGAGAATGGCGTGAACCCAGGAGGCAGAGCTTGCAGTGAGCAGATACGGTGTCACTGCACTCTAGCCTGGGCGACGGAGCAAGACTCCATCTCAAAAAAAAAAAAAGAAAAAGAAATAGTAATAAAAATAATAAAATCCGGCCGGGCGCGGTGGCTCAAGCCTATAATCCCACCACTTTGGGAGGCCGAGACGGGCGGATCACGAGGTCAGGAGATCGAGACCATCCTGGCTGACACGGTGAAACCCCGTCTCTACTAAAAAATACAGAAAACTAGCCGGGCGAGGTGGCGGGCGCCTGTAGTCCCAGCTACTCGGGAGGCTGAGGCAGGAGAATGGCGTAAACCCAGGAGGCGGAGCTTGCAGTGAGCTGAGATCCGGCCACTGCACTCCAGCCTGGGCGGCAGAGCGAGACTCCGTCTCAAAAAAAATAAATAAATAAATAAAATAAAATAAAATAAAATAAAATCCAAAATCCTTGCCTAGGGCAATCAAAGTCCTCCAGCCTTTGGGCCCTGCCAGCCTCACGGACTCCAGCCATCCTCCCACTACAGCCAGGATGAACTGTGTTGTATTTACGCATTTATTGATTTTGGTTTTAGCATTATTGGGGGTCAGCTGTCCCTGACTTGCCCACTTGCCACACTCAGCCGAGTGACCCTTGTGCGCCTGGACACTGTCCCCTCTAGCATCACAGCCATTCCTCTTCAGCACGGTGCCCCCGTGGCTCCCTGGGAGAGTCCTGCTCTTCTCTCACTCTTTCATGTAGGCATAGAAACGCTGACGCTGTCCTTGCCTCCCGTCCCGCCTCACACCCTTCCTCCAGCCTGTCCCCAAGCCCTCGGGGCTCTTCCATTGCAAACTGCTGGCCCATGTGCACCTTACTTCCTCAGGAGATGCTGTCCACCTCCGCCTGATTGCCACACAGAGTAAACGAGCTGATGTTTACAAAGTGTCAGTGACTCACAGGTGCTCACTAAACAGCTTTAAATTAAACGTGAACCTCCAAGTTCTGACCCCTGCTTACCACCTTCAACACCATGGCTCTGGACTGCACCATGGCTCCTAAGAAGCCTGCCTGCCCGAACCCTGCCTTCCTCCAGCAGCCAGCAGGGCCTCTCAGACCCTCAGAGAGCACAAGCCCAAGTCCCAACATGGCTCCTAGGCCCGGCGCCACCAGGACCGCTCTTGCCGCTGTGCAGTCTGCTGCCACAGGGCCTCTGTGCCTGCTCATTCCTCTGCCCAGCCCCTCCCTCACTTCCTGTGGCCTCACCCTAATGCCATTTCTTGGGAAGCCTTCTCAGGCCACCCATCCCCAACTGCAACTGTATCCCCACAGCACTCAGCACTACCAAGGATGCTTTATTTATTTTATTTATTTATTTATTTGAGATAGGGTCTCACTCTGTCATCCAGGCTGGAGTGCAGTAGCATAATCCTAGCTCACTGCAGCGTCCACCTCCCAGGCTCAAGCAATCCTCCCACTTCAGCCTCCCAGGTAGCTGGGACCACAGGCTGAGCCTCCGAGGCTGGTCTGTCTTCCCCAAGCATTCCAGGATCCAAGAGCTCATGGACCATATCTTGTGCACCATTCCCTCCATTGACAAACCCAGGGCTCGGAACACCACACACACTTAAATGCTCTGACACCTGAATGGCCAGCCAGCCCGTCTGCACCTCAGAGACATGGCATCTGTCCAAGGCAAAGGCCACGGCCGGTGGGGGCTGGGATTCAAATGCTCTGGGTTCCTTTCAGCTGACCTGGAGGTGTGGCCTGCTGATCAAGAAGCATGGGACGGCCTGAGTGGTGGCCTGATTTCACAGCAGGGACCCTGCAGGAGGCAACTCATTGTTACCTTGGCCAGAAAGAGGAGCTGAACATGAATAGGCAAAAATCCCAAATCCCAAAATCGCCGGGGACTGACTCTTTTTTTTTTTTTGACATGGAGTCTCACTCTATTGCCCAGGGTGGAGTGCAGTGGTGCGATCTCAGTTCACTGCAACTTCTGCCACCTGGGTTCAAGCAATTCTCCTGCCTCAGCCTCCCAAGTGGCTGGGATTACAGGTGCCTACCACCATGCCCGGCTAATTTTTTGTATTTTAAGTAGAGATGGGGTTTCGCCATGTTGGCCAGGCTGGTCTTGAACTCCTGACCTCAAGTGATCTGCCCAACTTAGCCTCCCAAAGTTCTGGGATTACAGACATGAGCCACCACACCCAGCCATGGGGGCCGACACTTTCTTCTTTTTTTTTTTTTTAAGATGGAGTCTCGCGCTCTCCCCCAGCTGGAGTGCAGTGGCGCCATCTGGGCTTACTGCAAGCTCCACCTCCCGGGTTCACGCCATTCTCCTGCCTCAGCCTCCCGAGTAGCTGGGATTACAGGCGCCCACCACCATGCCTGGCTAATTTTTTGTATTTTTAGTAGAGACGGGGTTTCACTGTGTTACCCAGGATGCTCTCGATCTCCTGACCTTGTGATCCACCTGCCTCGGCCTCCCAAAGTGCTGGGATTACAGGCGTGAGCCACTGCACCCGGCTGGGGGCCAACATTTTCTTAAATCCACTGGTCAGTGGCATTAGGGGAGGCCACCTGGCTCAGAAAGTGTCTGGGCACAGGGACAGGTGAGCTCTCCTCAGTCATCTACCTAGGGCAGTATTCTCAGTAGTGCCAGGCACACTGAGAAAGACACCTGGGCCCTGCTGGTGGCCCAGCCTCTTACACTACCACCAAGGCCCTCCAGCCTCCCATCTGGTCTCCACAGCACAGAGGCAAGCCTTTGCATGGGAAAGGACGCAGCCTGCACTGCAGGGAGAGGCCTCGGCTGCTGCACCCCTGGCCAGCTCTGGCCTCCCAGGGAGCCTGCAGCCCTGGCTGCCTTTCCCAACCCTGGTCCCCGCTCGGCCCCTCGATGACTTCTTCCTTCAGCATGGGGTCCGTGCAGCTTCCTGGTCTGTGGGGGGCTTCCTGCCATCTCCCAGTTGGCTCTTTCCACCCCAGCCTGGAGCAGTGGAAAGGCCAAGCCCAGCCTGTGCCGCATGGGTGGACAGCACGAGTGAGGCCCAGGACAGGGGGCTACAAGACCAAGTACCAGCCACCCAAGCCTAGGGCTTACACATGTCCACACTCTTACGCGATTCTGGAAAGGTGATCAGTATGGATGCTGCACACTACCTCATAGCACGGTAGAGGTAGGGGTTGCATCCTGCCATTGGCAAAAGTAACATTTTACAGCAAAACACCAGGGACCTCTAATGACACAGTCTGATTTTACCCAGGTCATTTTGAGAAAAAGCCATTCACAAGCTTCCATCTACATTTGCTGTGCAACTTAGTGAATGTCCTTTACAAAGTCCTATTGGAGGCTGGGCACAGTGGCTCAAGCCTGTAATCTCAGCACTTTCAGAAGCCAAGGTGGGCAAATCCTTAAGTCAGGAGTTTGAGACCAGCCTGGCCAACATGGTGAAACCCCGTGTCTACTAAAAATACAAAAATTAGCTGGGCATGGTGGCACGCGCCTGTAGTCCCAGGTACTCGGGAGGCTGAGGCAGGAGAATTGCTTGAACCTGGGAGGCGGAGGTAGTAGTGAGCCGAGATCATGCCACTGCACTCCAGCCTGGGAGACAGCGCGATATTCAGTCTCAACAGAAAGAAAAAAAAGTAAGTCTGGTGGGAAACATTTCTTGGAATATTTAGCATAAGGACACTTCCTTATGCACTAAGATGAAAACCACCTCCAATTCCCACTTCCCCACCTTTGCTTTTTTCCCGTCCCTCCTCTTTTTAGGAGCAGGGCGGAGGGACACCTTGGGCACACAGAGCCACATAGGATGCTCAGCCACACATTTTAGCCCCCTGGGAAGCATGGCAGCTTTCTCCTACTCCTGTTCTTTTGCTGTGTCAAACATTCTCCACTCCATAGAAGTCTTTTACTGAAATCCATCTCAAATAGCTTTTGGAAAACGACTTATTTTTTTTCTTTTAAAGGTAGAGTCTCACTCTGTCGCCCAGGCTGGAGTACAGTGGCGCGATCTTGGCTCACTGCAACCTCCGCCTCCCACATTCAAACGATTCTCCTGCCTCAGCCTCCCAAGTAGCTGGGATTACAGGCACCCACCACAATGCCTGGCTACTTTTTGTATTTTTAATAGAGACAGGGTTTCGCCATGTTGGCCATACTGGTCTTGAACTCCTGACTTCAGGTGATCCGCCCACCTTAAGGCCTCCCAAAGTGCTGTGATTACAGGCATGAGCTATCACACCTGGCCAAGAAGCAAGTTTTAAACAAGTAAGACACTTTACTAAGGAAACGTTCTTGCCTACGACTCCAAACCTGGTGTTGATCTGTAACCAAGTAAGTACCCTCTAACCAAGCCCTGACTTCAGCTCAGGCTGCAATATAGTATTTCACCTTGCTCTTCTCCTTATGTGGAGTGTTTCTCAAGACTCCAAGGTGAAAAAGCACTGACTTGGCTTAACAAGGTGCCTGTCTTGGCCCCTCTCTGTTAGAAGCACCATGGCCCACTCAGCACACGTGACGTGTGCTTCCCTTCCACCCCATCATGCAAGGACAGGTGTGAGGAAAAGCACACATCTCAGGCGCCATTTGGTTGGTTCCAAGCAGCTTTTTCGGGTCTCATTCTTAAATATGAATAAACTGTCACCACCACCCAACGTTTGAGAAAAGTCTTTAAAATTATTGAAAAACATAAAAATCAGGTCAGGTGCAGTGGTTCCTGCCTATAATCCCAGCACTTTGGGAGGCCAAGGCGGACGGATCGCTTTAGGTCAGGAATTCAAGACCAGCCTGACCAACCTGGTAAAACCCTGTCTCTACTAGAAACACAAAAAATTACCCGGGTGTGATGGCAAGCACCTGTTATCCCAGCTACTCGGGAGGCTGAGGGAGGAGAATCACTTGAACTTGAGAGGTGGAGGTTGCAATAGCTGAGATCGTACCACTGCACTCCAGCCTAGGTGACAGAGTGAGACTCCATCTCAAACACAAATAAAAACCCCCAAAATTAGCTGGGCATGATGGCAAGCGCCTGTAGTTCCAGCTACTTGGGAGGGTAATGCAGGAGAATCGCTTGAACCTAGGAGGCAGAGGTTGCAGTGAGCCAAAATCGTGCCACTGCACTTCAGCCTGGGCAACAGAGGAAGACTTTGTCTCAAATATATGTATAACCAAACTGAAAAGGGGATCTAAAAAGAAACTACTATATATACAATGTAAGAAACAAATTAAGATGTCAAAAATCAGCACTCCTTAGAAAGGGAAGAGATTGGCTAGGCGTGGTGGCTCACACCTGTAATCCCAGCACTTTGGGAGGCAGGCAGATTACGAGGTCAGGAGATGGAGACCATCCTGGCTAACACGGTGAAACCCCGTCTCTACTAAAAATACAAAAAATTAGCTTGGCGTGGTGATGGGCACCTGTAGTCCCAGCTACTTGGGAGGCTGAGGCGTAAACCCAGGAGAATGGCGTAAACCCAGGAAGTGGAGCTTGCAGTAAGCCGAGATCACGCCACTGCACTCCAGCTTGGGCGACAGAGTGAGGCTCTGTCTCAAAAAAAAAAAAAAAAAAAAAGGAAGAGATTACGTCTATTACAAAAAAAAGGATGAGGCCGGGCGCGGTGGCTCACGCCTGTAATCCCAGCGCTTTGGGAGGCCGAGGCGGGCGGATCACAAGGTCAGGAGATCGAGACCACGGTGAAACCCCGTCTCTACTAAAAATACAAAAAAAATTAGCCGGGCGCGGTTGTGGGCGCCTGTAGTCCCAGCTACTCGGGAGGCTGAGGCAGGAGAATGGCGTGAACCCGGGAGGCGGAGCTTGCAGTGAGCCAAGATCGCGCCACTGCACTCCAGCCTGGGCGACAGAGCGAGACTCCGTCTCAAAAAAAAAAAAAAAAAAAAAGGATGAAATGAAATAAAATCAAGAAACAGACAAAAGGATTCTTAGGAATTAAAAATGATCGGTATTTTATTTATTTGAGATGGAGTTTTGCTGTTGTTGCCCAGGCTGGAGTACAATGGCACCATCTCGGCTCACCACAACCTCCACCTTCCAGGATCAAGCGATTCTGCTGCCTCAGCCTCCCGAGTAGCTGGGATTACAGGCATGTGCCACCATGCCTGGCTAATTTTGTATTTTTAGTAGAGACGGGGTTTCTCTATGTTGGTCAGGCTGGTCTCAAACTCCTGACCTCAGGTGATCCGCCCACCTTGGCCTCCCAAAGTGCTGGGATTACAGGTGTGAGTCACCGCACCCAGCTTTATTATTATTTTTTGAGACAGAGTCTCTGTCTTGGCTCACTGCAACCTCCACCTCCCAGATTCAAGCAATCCTCCCACCTCAGCCTCCTGAGTAGCTGGGACTATAAGTGTGCACCACTAAGCCCAGCTAATATTTTTTCTATTTTGGGGGGTAGAGACAGGGTTCTGCCATGTTGCCCAGGCTGGTCTCAAACTCCTGGGCTCAAGCAATCCGCCTGCCTCAGCCTCCCAATGTGCTGGGACTGCAGTGTGAGCCACTGTGCCCAGCTAAGCTACTTTAAAAATCAGTAGGACTTTACTGAAGGGAATGAGTCTCTGGAGTGAAACCTAGCCATCAAGTGCCTAGCCCAATGAATGGGCAAACCACGTAAAACAGAGGTTCCTCAATGCTTCCAGGGAGGAAATCAGGGCACATACAAAACGAGTTAGACTTTTCATCACATTAGAAGGTAGAAGCCATGGGAACAACACCTTAAAAATTCAGTGGGGAAAGGATATCCAAACCACAATTCTATACCCAGCCAAAATATCAATTCCATATAGTTAACAAGCATTTTCAAACTTCAAAGTCTTAAAAATCCTACTTCCCATATGCTATTTCTCAGGATTGCACCAGAGGAACTGTGCCACCAAAACAAGCTTGTAATTCAAGAAAGAGAGTACATGAGATCCACAAGACAGGGCTGCTAATGCAGGACAATGGCAGGAAGAACCCTAGCCCACATCTGTGCGGACTCCAGGATGTCCCCTGTGGTGGTAGAGGGTTGGAAATAACAGCATAGATAGTGTCTCACTGTGTGGAAAACTGTACTGGAGGTGTTTCACAGAGTTAAAGGGGGTAACTGCGCAATCAAAATAATCAAATAATTTTTAAGAAAAAACAAGAGGCCAGGCAAAGTAGCTCATACCTGTAATCCCAGCACTTTAGAAGGCCAAGGTGGGCATATCACTTGAGGCCGGGAGTTCAAGACCAGGCTAGGCAACATGGTGAAACATCATCTCTACTAAAAATACAAAATAAATAAATAAATATATGCATGCATGCCACGCATGGCAGTGTGCACCTGTAGTCCCAGTTACTCAGGAGGCTGAGGCATGAGAATCATCTGAACCCGGAAGTGAAGGTTGTAGTGAGCCAAAATGGCACCAGTGTACTCCAGTCTGGGCAAAAAAGCGAGACCCTGTCAGAAAGGGGAGGGGAGGGGAGGGGAGGGGAGGGGAGGGAGAAGGGAGGGGGGGGGGGAAACATAAACAAGGAATTGGCCAGTGGCTCAGGCCTGTAACTTCAAAACTTTGGGGGCCAAGGTGGGTGAATCACTTGACCCCAGGAGTCTGAGATCAGCCTGGACAATACAGTGAAACCCCATCTCTACAAAAATTTAAAGAATTAGCCAAGTGTGGTTGTGCACACCTGTAGTCCCAGCTACTCGAAGTCTGAGAGAGAAGGATCACTTGAGCCAAACAGGTTGAAGCTACAGTGAGCTGTGATAGCGCCACTGCACTCCAGTCTGGGTGACAGAGTGAGATCCTGTCCCAAAAAGAAAAAACAAAAAATTGTACAAAAGGCCAGGCACGGTGGCTCACACCTGTAATCCCAGCACGTTGAGGGCCAAGGCGGGCAGATCTCTGGAAGGCAGGAGTTCGAGACCAGCCTGACCAACATGGCAAAACCCCCTCTCTACTAAAAATATAAAAATTAGCTAGGCATGGTGGTGGGCATCTGTAATCCCAACTACTTGGGAGGCTGAGGCAAGAGAATCGCTTGAACCCAGGAGGTGGAGGTTGTAGTGAGCCAAGATCGCGCCATTGCACTCCAGCCTAGGTGACAGAGCAAGACTCCATCTCCAAAAAAAGAAAAAAAAAAAAGAAATTGTACAAAAAAGGAGATGAAGACCCATTATCTTACCCAGCTTAGCAGTAAGTAAACAAATTTACATAGTGATCACAATAGGGACAGATTGGCAAATCACATCCTCCTGCACCTGTTTTTATAAATGAAGTTTATGATTTTTTGTTTGTTTTGTTTTGAGACAGAGTCTCCTCTGTTGCCCAAGCTAGAGTACTGTGCCACGATCACAGCTCACTGCAGCCTCAACTTCCCAGGCTCAGGTGATTTTCCCATCACAGCCTCCCAAGTAGCTAGGACCATAGGTGCATTCCACCATGCTCAGCTAATTTTTTTTTTTTTTTTTTTTTTTTGAGATGGAGTCTCGCTCTGTCACCAGGCTGGAGTGCAGTGGCGTGATCTCGGCTCACTGCAGCCTCTGCCTCCTGGGTTCAGGCGATTCCCCTGCCTCAGCCTCCTGAGGAGCTGGGACTACAGGCACCCACCACCATCCCGGTCTTAATTTTTTGTATTTTAGTAGAGACGGGGTTTCACCGTGTTAACCAGGATGGCCTCGATCTACTGACCTCATGATCCACCCGCCTAACCCCCCCCAAGTGCTGGGATTACAGGCGTGAGCCACCGCATCTGGCTGCCAGATAGTAAATATTTCAGGCTCTGCAGGTCATACCATCTCTGTTGTGACTACTTAGCCTTCTGTCATAGTGCAAAAGTAGCCATCAATGAGGCCAGATGCAGTGGCCAAGTTAAGAGGCTCACTTAAAGCCAAGAGTTCAACACTAGCCTAACAAGATGGCAAGACCCTGTCTCTACAAAAACAAAAAAAAATTAGCTGGATGTGGTAGCTCACACCTGCAGTCCCAGCACATGGGAGGCTGTGGTAGGAGGATCACTTGAGCCCAGGAGTTTGAGGTTACAGTAAGCTATGATCCACTGCACTCCAGCCTAGACAAAAGCTGGAGTAAATATATATATATGTAAATATATATAATTTTTTTTTTTTTTTACAATCTACTTAATAGAAAGCTTGCCAACCTCTAGATCAAACTACACATTTGATAACTATTTGGTGGATATAAATTAGGGAGAAGAGAGTACAAATCAACTAAAATCCTTATTGATAGTAAGTCCAGACTCCAAAACAGAATGAATAAGACAGTAGTGTAAGAATACTATTTAGACACGTAGAGATAAATGCAGGAGAAAGTGCTAAAATAATTCAAAGTGATTCACATTATATAGTATGGGATGGAGTTGGGGAGACAAACTAGTTTTCGTTTTAAGCCTTTTTGAGAACCACTTACTTAAATTCTATTCAGGAATTACTTTGATAAAGCCGAAAAATCATTTTAAATCCACTGAACAGAACTCACCAAGACTTACAGTATCTGCGCTCAAGCTCTTCTGGAGTCTGGGGTCACTGGGTTCATCTCCGGCTGCCAGGAGCCACCACGGATGCCTGCAGTCCCCTCCATCCCTGCTCCTCCTCCTGGGTCTTCACACTAGGATCCCCATTCTGGGTGGTCCCTGGGGATTATTAACCATTTTCCTTCCTCCCTCCCCTCCCCTCAGGCCAAGCAGCAGGAAGTAGCAGTGAGCAGAAGGGAACAGCCCTCGCCTTGCCCCAGCCCTTCCTCAGCCCCAACTCTGCCGCTCCAATGAGGGGTCCCGGGCACTTGACAGCCATCCTCCTCTTCCCAGTCACCAGGTCCATGCTGCTGTAACTGTGCACACATTGCTGCTTCCCAGACAGCCTCAGCTAACTCAGGCCAACACTGCCCAAGAGCATACTGACACCAAAGTGCCAGTCCACTGGCCCAGTGCACACCCCCAGGACCCACCAAGCACCTCACCACCAAGCACCACTGAATGGTGGCAGGCAGATGCCCATCCCAGACACCACCCTCCTAAGACTTAGAAGCCATGTCACTTTGCTAGAGAGAACAGCCAAAGCAGAAACTGGAGGTCCCACACCAGTTTTCAATCAAGCTTTTAATGAAAAGATCATAAAATAACAGTTTCTCATCGCTGTACATTAAGACTGCACACTTCTGAATGGAGAGATCAGTCGTTGGTGAATTGCTTTTCTTTCTATGACACTGGGCAGCTGTGTAGCTGCAGTTCTGACCTGAATTTATACAAACTCTCAAGGGACATGAACTCAATGTGACGAGTGACAGCGGCGGTGGCCAGTACAGGAGTGCGATCCCGGTGTCCCTCCCCCCTGCTGGGAAGGGCATAAAACAAAACATGATCCCTCTTCCAGTTCCAATTAAACAAAACAGCTATAACCCCATCCCTCCCCCCTCCCCTTCGAGGTATTTGCGAGAAATGAGCCAGTGCCCAACCTGGGCCCCCCCGGGTGGGGGAGGGCAGAGGGAAGCTAGTGATGGGTGGGGTAGAGAGGTTCCCCTCAGCACCTGGCCCCACGGGGCCCGCCAAGTGGAGGGTGGGAGCCCTGGGGATCCTCCCTACCCCAGTGAGGTCTGTTATGCAGCATTTTTGAGGTCAATAAATTACAGCAATAAATAGCAAGGTGAGGTAGGGGGAGGGGGTCCTGGTAGAAAGTTAAAGTGGGGTGACTGAAGCCGGGGCATCCTAGGAAGGGGGTCCTGGGCAGCCTCAGTTCCCACCGCTCATGCCCACCCCTACCCCGGCGTGGAATGTCAGACTGAGGCTCCAGTTAGGTCCCTCCCCAGCCCCTCACTCCTGGCATCTTGATTCACAGGTTCAGTAACATCTGCCCCGACGGGGTACTGGGAAATAGGACCTTGGTCCCTTTAGGGGGCATGCCAGGGCTGAGAGCCCTTGTCTGCTCTAAGGCCTGGCGCCTTTGGCTTTTGTCCCCCACGCCTGGGGGGTGGACGGATGCAGCCTCCTGCTCCCTGAGCCCTGCCCTCCGGCTGCCCAGGCCTCACCCCAACTCAGGATGGCGGCAGGAGGGCAGGGGGTCAGCCTGCCCAGCGGCCCAGCCCGGATCGCACTCCTGCATGGGGTCTGAGGTCCAGTGAATACTGACAGGTTGGGGGAGTGGGTGGGCGGCCCGGCGCCCCCGAGTGGTGACGAACGGGAAACACACATGGCTGCCTGAGGTGGGGAAAGTCGATGAGGGTCCGGATTGCTCATTTCACAGGCTGAGGTGTATGGCTATGCTGCAAGTCTCTGAGATTCTTATTTGCTTAAAGGTTCATCTTTTCTCTTCCTTTTTTTTGCAATCCTGGAGGAGCCCTTGCTGGGGCTCGGTCCGGCGGGAGCGTGCAGTGGCGGAGCCCGGCCTGCCACCCGCTCACTCGCCCTAAGTCTGAGAAATAAATACATTCATCACTGCACAAACATATTGATACAAAAACAACACTGTTAAGAGTGTTTGCACCGTCTATGTTGGTAAGGACCAGACCCAGTCAGCCCCCTCTGCTGTCTGGGGTGGGGTTAAGGGTCCCCACTCCTGGGGACCCACCAGAGTCGACTGAGCCGTGCAAAGGTCCCGGCTTTTTGGCTTGAGTGGGACCCTCACATCAACCCATCCCCGAGGGTCACGGGCAGAGCAGCAGGGGACCCAAGCCCAGACTCAGGTCCTGTGGCCAGAACTGACAGCCATCCCCGTGTAGGCTAGCTGGTCAGGACCAGCGTGGTCCGGCCAGAGGGCCTTGGGGGTTGGTCAGCACGGGCCCAAGCTCTTTGGTGCCAGCTGGGCTTGGAGGGGCCCTGGGAATGGGGACGAGGGTTCAGGTGACTCCAGGGAGGCTTCCAGTCCCTTCCCCAGTCCCAGGGCTGCCCTTCTCTGCTCGTGAACCACTCCAGGGCCAACTCAGAAGGGCTTCCAGCAGCAGGGGAGGGTTCCCTGGACTGGCCTTACAGCTGCTGAGGTCTGAAACTGTAAAAGCTTATGTAAACAATGAGATAAATATATTAGTATCTTTTTTCTGAGCCCATGGAGGTTCCATACTCATTCAAAATGTGCTTTGGTTTAAAAAATAGGCTTTGTGAATTTGGGTATGAGCTTATTTTTTTTTCTTTTTTCTTTGTTTATCCTCTCTTTCCTACATGATATCTGCTATGTTCTGATTCCTGTTTCTCCGAAACATTCAGGAATTAAGTGACAAACGCAGAGAACTGTAAGCCGCCTTGGCCTCCAATAACCCAGTTTCCTTATGAGGCTCTTAACATCTCCACACACACACACACTCGCACACACCCAACGTGGAAATCAAAGGAAAAAGAAAACAAAGCCAAATGTTGTGTTAATCCCGCCCTGTCCCAAAAACCCTTAAAGTCTTAAATAGGAAACTAGTGTTCTGCTTTCTCATTAAAATACAGAAAAGGCTCGATACAATACTAAGGTGGGTACAATACTATGTCGCACAAACGTCGTTGAGTGAGGGGCCTCTGCTCCCAGTCCCTGAAGTTCTGCAAAGGAATCACCTACTTTCACAAGTCACCTCACAGATGCGGCTGCCCACAGCCCGGGAGGCCACGCACACGGCCAGGTGTGTGCACATTTCCTGTGCGGTACAGACTTTGTGTCACGTGGCTTAAGTGCTGATGGGGTGGGGTGGGGTCAGGACAGCGGGGGCGCCCTGAGTAAGGATGGAGTCCATGGGTCTCCTCCCCCCAGGTCCCCAGCCTGACTTGCTGGAACCTGAGACCCAGGGCCCAGTTCTGTTTCCCACCACCAGGAGGGAAGAAGGGCCGTCTCAGGCTGGGATCACCACAGGGAGGGATCAGCCAGGAGCCTCATCTGCCCGACTCCCTCACCCCAAACACGCCGCTCCCCACTTGGGTCCCTGAACTCAGGCTCTGTTTCTAGCTGGAGGGTCTCTAGAGGGGTGGGGGTAGGGGATGACTGTATTTTTTTGGTCTAAACTTAAAATAGAATGAAAAGAGAAAACAAAAAAAAAAAAATGGTGAAGCAAGATGACGATAAAGCCTGCTGGCCCAGCCCCACAGCTCCAGCTGGCTGAAGACAGTGGGACTGAGATCAGCAACCTTGGTCTGGCCTTGAGAGCCCACTTCGGGGCCCATGGAAGTATCTGAGGCTGGCTGAGGAAGCCCAAGATGAGGGGCGAGAGGTTGGCCCCTAGACGGTGGCCGGGGGCCAGGACTGCTCAGGGAAGTGCAATCCCTGTTCCCCAGAGGGCCCTGTGGTCAGCTCTCTCAAGCTCAAACTCTTGCAGGAATGGAGGGTGGGAGTGGCAGGATGAGGGCTCACTTCTGCCTCACCCTGGCCAGGAGCTGCAAAGAACTGCCACCCTCCTCATGGCTCCCGTCAGCACCCAGTACCTGGCTCCAGGCTGGGGCCTCACACCCCTCCCCTATGCCACAAACAGAGGTTCGTGTTCCCGGGTTGCCAGGGTCCCCTCGGGGTGCATGTGGCCCAAGGCTCAAAGGGAAAACACAGGTGAGCTGCAGGCACTGGGCCACTCGGCACCCTGCTGGCTCCTGCACACGACTTCCTGGGCGCTTGTCAAGGGCTTCCACTGCCAGTCACCAACATATTGTCACGAATTCAAGAGGTAGCAAAATGTCAGAAGTCTCCACCTTGTTCAGTGAGGAAGCAGGGAAAGCGAAACGTCTGCCCATGCGTACAGCACACACCACACAGACACACACACACACGCACACACACAAAAATGAAAACGAGTACCGACGGCCCCGGCATCGAGTCCAGCCTCCCCCCACCCCCCGGAACCCCAGACCTTCCAGTTCAAACAGTCACATAAACGTTACACTGGTTTTTCTCTTAATAAAAAACAAGTACCTCTAAACAAAGAATATTCCTTGGAAACTACAGAAAAGCACTCTCTCCTGAGGCAGCCGAGGCAGGGCTCAGGGACCAGGGAAGCCTTTGGGCAAGAAGGGCTTCTGGGGCCTGGAGAGGTGGCGCACCAGCACCCCTGCAGCGCCAGAGCCGGGGGACGCGCAGGAGGGCCAGCGGCCCCTGTTACATTCAGTCTTCAGACCCAGGCTCAGCCCGGAGGGGGCGGGAAGAAAATAAGCTATTGTTTGTTTTGGTTTAAAGAACAAAAATCAAAAAGAAAAACAGAGGAGCAGATCAGTAGGTATAACAGCAACACAGGCCCAGAGGGCTCTTTAGTTGTAGAGAGGTAGGCGGTGGGGTCACCCTGACTGTCCCAGCGCCAGTGAGCAGTGCCACCCTGGCTCAAGGAGGGAGGGATCTGCACCCCCAGCACCTGTTCCCTGCAGAACCAGGGCCGCACGCGCCCGCACAGACACAAGCACACACACAGACACGGCTAGCGGGGTGGGGCCTGCTCCTGACACCACCCTGGCCGTGGCCAGCGTCCCACTGCCCTCTTTCTCCAAGCCGACTGCAGCAAAGGGACCAGGTCCCAGCGAGACCCACGTGACCCAGCCCACAGGCCCTGCGGTGGCCCCCGCGGGGAGCTGGGGGCCTGGGTGGGATGGGGAGGTAGACGGGCTGGGACCCCTGGCTTCCCTCCTCTCGGCTCTGCTTGGTACAGACTGTCGATTAAAGCTCTGGGTGTGGGCAGTGGGGGCCAGAGGGGCCACCCGGAGCCTCCACTGGACCCAGGGTCTCGCCCCTGCCGCTGCATCACCTCGCTTCTCCTTCCATGGGTTCCCGGGGAGCAAGGTGGCAGAGGGCGCCCGCGGGTCTTTGGCTTCTAGGAGGGAGAAGTGTGCATGCGCAGGTGGCTGATGAGGTTGCGCTGCTGGGTGAACTTGCCCCCGCACAGCTGGCACTCGTAAGGCTTCTCGCCCGAGTGCACACGCATGTGCTCGGTGAGGCGGTACTGGCGGGTGAAGCGCATGCCACACTCATCGCAGGCGAAAGGCTTCAGGCCCAGGTGGCTCCGCATGTGGCGCGTCATGGTGCCGCGCTGCGTGAACATCTTGCCACAGATGTTGCAGGGGAAGGGCCGCGTCAGCCAGTGCGTCTTCTCGTGCTGCCGCAGCGTGGCTGGGTCCTTGTAGGTCTTCTCGCAGACCGAACACTTGAAGGGCCGGGGCTCAGCCGCGTAGGCTGCGCTGGGCGCTGACAGGTCCTCGGCCTCCTCCTCGGCACCCCCACTGCCTGTCTCGTAGGCCCCCTCTTCCTTGATGAACAGCTCTTCCTCCGTGTGAGTCTCCACGTGCGCATTGAGCTGCTCGGAGCTGGGGAAGCCCTTGGCGCAGGGGATGCACACGTACAAGTTGTCCCCATAGGACACTGTCTCGTAGCCCTCCTGCCGGTACATGTAGTGGGCGCTGGCGTGGCCGCTGCCCCCCTCGCTCCCGCTCTGCGCGCTATCTTCACTTGCATCCTTGCCGTTTTCCTCCTCCTCCTTGCAGGGGTAAGGGGGCTCCCCATAGGGCCCGCTAGGGCCAGCCCCACCAGCCAGGATACCATTGGGAACCCTGTCCCCGACCCCCTCGCCCTCCTCTCCCGGGCAGGGACCCTTGGGCCCCGCTTCTCTCCGCTCAAAGGGGGAGCCAGCCACAGGCTCCTTCTTGCCCCACTCCTTCTTCCGAGTGGAGTGCCGGAGGCTCTTCCGAGGCTGCCCGCCAGGCGCCTCCAGCAGGCTCAGGTGGTTGTCCTCGGCCCCCTCCAGATCCATGGGCTCATCGGGGGTGCCCCCCAGCTCAGAATAAGAGGCACTGTTGGCAACGGGAGGGGCAGAGGCCGCAGGGGGCGACCCATGTTGGCTGTCGCTCAGTTGGGCTGGGTCATCGGGAGTGAGGTGGGGACCTGGCGTAGCAGGAGGCAAGGGTGGGCTTTTCTTGGACAGGTCCAAGCCCAGCTCCTGCTCGCAGCCCCCACTGCTCCCGTTGGTACTGCTGCTGCAGCCCCCCAGGCCCGCCTCCCCGCCAGCTGGACAGACGGCCCGGCCCAGACCTTGCACGCTATCCTGGTTAGAGCCACCAAGAAAGAGCTCATCGTCTGAGCCTTTGGCTTGCGGGAGGTCCTGGGGGGCGTGGGCCCCCTTGCGCCCATCCACAAGCCCGTGATACCGAGCCTGGATGACAGAGGCTGTGGACAGCCGCTGGCTGCGGGGGGGTCGCCCTATGCCGGCAGCCCCCGCCCGCCCAGAGCCAAAGGGCTTGCCGGCTCGCTTGAGTTTGCGGCGGCAGAGGGCTGCCAACTCGGGCAGCTGGAGGTAGCTGGCGGCAGTAAGGAGGGTGCTGAAGTTGGGCTCGGCTGGCTGGTCACTGGGCAGCAGCTTGCCTGTGTAGATGAAGTCCAAGATCTGCTGGAACACCGTGGAGCTGACCATGTCTGTGTCCAGGTTGATGAGGTTGTCGTGCAGGACCAGGGACTTGAAGTAGATGCTGCTGGCGGCCAGGACATTTTTGTGGGCCCGGAAGATGGAGTTCTCCACCATGATGATGACGTCACACAGGAAGCCCTTGGTCCTCTGCTGGTTCAGCTGCAGCAGGAGCTGCTTCGAGTGGCTGGGCAGCTCCATGTCGGGCCCCATGTCCCCGCGCCCTGCCCACGCGCACCACCTGTGGGCAAGAACAGGCATGCACGCGTCAGATGACTGGGACACTCGGACCAGGGCTCTAGGGCAGGGTGGGGCTCGACAAGGCAAAGTGCCTCAGAACTTACCCCACACAGGGCAGCAGCCCCTGTGGCACAGTACACGGCACATAAGCCCACAATGCCCCCTGCATGCAGGCGTAGTATATGTGTCCCCTCACTGAGGACTCAAACTGAGAAGGGACAGAGGCCCCTGCCCCATTTGCACTAATAAGAAAACGGAGGTGGAGGATGATGAGGTGACAAATAGAGAAACAGGGATTTGCATTTGGTTTCACAGCCCGGGCTACTGTCTCTACACTAAATGAAGTCGATGACACACCCTCAGGCACCAGAAGGGGACCCAAAAATGACCAGCAGATGGCTTTAAACCTAAGAAAGCAGAGACCTCCCTGAGAGGAGCTTGTCTTGAAAGCTGGCAAAAATCCCCCAAAACTAAATGTTCCCTTTGAAATACGGCAGGGCCCAAATCAAACTGCCAGCAGCCTCTGGTGTGCAGCCTTGGCTCTGTTGGTATGCCTCCCAAGCCACCTGAGAGGCTGACCAAGCTTTGCCAGAAGTCACGTGGCTGCCTCCCAGATGCTGCAGTCGGCCTGCAGCCCCGCCTCTCCCCAAGGCCCTGGGCCACCTTGCACTCTGGGCGGGTGCCAAGTGCTGCCCCAGCCTGGGCTTCCAGGTACCAAGCAGGAAAGGCAGTCTGGGCCAAACACCTGGCACCACCTGAACCCTCCATCCTCTCTAGGAAGGGCAGCGCCATCTGGGCCTAGGAAAGTTGGCCAGCTGGCCTCCGTGTCACAGACTGGCACAGGCGCTAACCGAATTCAGTAAGCAAGAAACACACCGACGCCACTGGTCTCTGCAGGAACCCTGCCAGCCCAGGTGTATTTCTGCTTGTGCGGCAGCAAGCCATGGGGTTTCGAGAGCGGGTGCTCCTCACCACGCTTCCCATCCCCACTGAGCAGCTTCCTCTGCCATGGACCAGGCACCCCACAGTGGGAATGCAAGGGCAGCGCACACGGGTGCACAGTGGGCACCAGATGGACCCCAGGGGGGAAGAGAGAAATGCTGCTCCAAGGGAAGAGGCAAGGACTGTGGCCGGCAGTGTAGAGAATGACTCTGGAATGTTTTGAATGACTCAAAGCCATCCTCAGCCCTAAGCCCAACTCCCCAGTGCAAAACACAGTACGCTCAGCTCCATCCTCTCACCCCTACCAGAGCCCCTCAGAGAATAGCTCAGCAGGAGGGTTCTGGGGAAGGCATGCCAGTGTACAGGTGGCCACCTGTGCCCTGGACAGGCTCACAAGCTTCCACAGGGCAGGGGGCCAGTGGAGACAGGAACTTTCCTCACTGACTCACGGCTGCTGGACAACTGAGCAGCGGGGCCCACAGGCAGCTCTGAGCCTCACAGTTCAGGGTCCAGACTCTCAGCAGCTGAACTACTCTCAGCCACTGCCCTCTGGGATCTACTGCCCCTCCCAGAGTGTCCAGCCCTGCCTCCCAGAGCAGAGCCTTGGAAAGGGTCCCACCCTACCCAACCTTCCCATGACAGAAACTCTCCCCAGCCCCATGCCTGCCCTTGTTTGCAAAGACAAAGGAAAACCCTAACATTCACAGACCCCTGAAGGTGCCGGAGCTCAATGTGAACACGCAAGAGCGCAACACAGCCTGGAACACCACTGGCACTCAGAGCCTAACAGCAAGAGGCAGCAAGCACCTGCAGGGGCTCTCTGCCTAGCAGCCCAGCCCACAGCAGCTCAGAAGAGTGCTCATGGGCTGAAGACTTCACGAACCAATCCTCCTCTGCTCCCTGGCCCCTCAATCCACCAGGCAGGGACAAAGAGCCCCCAAGGTGTGGCTTCCACACTGGGCCCCGGTAGCCGCTTAGCTCCCAGAAAACATCAGTGCCGGCTCTGCCAGCGCCCAGACACCTGGTACCCTGAGACTGGCAACGGGGCTGGCAGAGGGCAGTAGCCCCCAGGCTCCCTCCACACTGCCCAGTGCTGTGTGCACACAAAGGACCACGGGTCAGACAGCGATAGAGGCTGAGCTGTGGGGCTGTGCGCCACCCAGAGAGCTCCGGGGAAAGGGGCCAGTGGCGGTCCTCCCTCCCCTGCGCCTCACCGGAATGCCAAGGGCCCAGACACCATGTGAGCAGCAGCCAGCGGGGGGGGGCCTCCTGAGCGCGTGGCCTTCCTGGGGGCGCATCAATGCCTGGTCACCTGGGGAAGAGAAGACGAACACAGTCACCCAGACAGCCATCAGTGAAGAGAGGGAAGGGCGATGAAGGGAAGCACCTGGGGGTCTCTGGCTGGGGCACCAGGGGCAGCCCAGCAGGAGACTGTGGGAGCCACAGTTGTCCCTTTTGACAACCAGGAAAAGTAAAGACCAGGGAACAGGTCTAGGGAGTTCAGAGGGTGCGATACCTCCCCCTCTAATACACACAAGGAGATTATGGACACCCAGGGGTCACCTAGGCCAGGGGGCGCTGGTGGCAGACACACAATTCCTGGCCTGTGGGTGTGGTGGCAGGAGGCCTGGGCAGGGCCCTTCCCAGGCTGGTCACATTTACATAACAAAAGGTCAAAATTGGAGCCACTTGTGCAAGGCTATTTATAAGAACCAGTCTCAACCGCTTCTGGCTCCCCTGTTCCTTCCCTTCCTGATTACTCTTACCCCCTCCCTGCCCAGAGGGCCCAGCCCCCTAGCCAGACCACATGGCCTTCCCTCTCCAGAGGTTTCACTGCCTAAGGGCTCGCCCAAGCTGCAGGCCTGGGCTTTCAATACCGGCCCACCAAACCCTTGGGCAGCTGCCACCAGCAAAGGGCGGGCTCCCTCCCACCCCCAGAGCTCTGGGTCCTGAGGGAGGGGGGATCCTGAAGTGGTGGGTCCTTGCACCCCACACCTGCCAGCCTGGGCCCCCATGGAACAGAGCCGGGGTCAGGGAGGGGGCGTGCAGTGGCCCGTCTCCATTTCCCCTTCCCCCACTCCACCCCCAGGGCCAGGGAGGCTCAGCAGGTCCCTCAGGAATGTGACCAGACCCGGGGTGCCGGCCCAGGGTTGGGAGGCCTAGGCTGAAGCTGGCCAGCTGTCTCTCCAGCCCCTAGTGCAGCTCCCCTCTGGGTGGGGGGTGTGAGGGGAGGGGTGCATGGCTGGTCCAGGACCCCACCAAAGGCCCAGAGGGCAGCAGAACCAGCTCTGTTGGCAGGAAGCCCAAGGGTGTCGATAGTTAGCGAGGGTTGGACCTGGTGGGCTAACGCTGGGCTGAGGCCAGTCAGGCAGGGGCCACTGAAACACTGGCAGGAGCAGTCAGAAAACTGGATAGAGGGTCTCGGTGGCACACTGGAGACAATCAGACACCATCATCCAGCCCTGTGCCACTTTACCTGCTCCCCAACCACTGCCCCTCAGGACCCAGTCAACCAGAGCCCTGCTGGGCAGAGCGTCTGCCAAACTCCGCAACCAGGGGTCACCTGACTTTGCCAGAGGCCAGGCCAGCTACTGGATGCCGCGCAGGGAGTGGGTGGTAGAACAGGACTGGGGGGCACCTGAGTGCCATGGGGGTGGGAACACCCTCCATCAGTGCCCACTGCCTGGCCCTGACAGGCACTTCACAAGCCCAGGCTAGGACTAGGTCTCTCCACCAAGGAAGGATGGCCCCAGGCTGGGTCAGCTGTCACACAGAACAGGGCAGGGCTCCTCCCTGCGCCCTCCACTTGAGGCAAGGGTGTCAGAGCCACATGCAGAAAGTTCACAGCAAGCACAATGCCACCATGCCTGCCATCTACACCAGCTGGGCTGAGTCTGGGCCACGTCTAGGCCACCACTGTGTCTGCAAGCAGCAATGCAGCCTCACCCCATGCAGGGGTGGGGGGTGGCACACGCCATTCTGCTGCAAAACCCCTACTAAGCACTGCTCTTTCCTTCTCAGCCACAGAGCTCTGCCCTACCCGCTCACCGCTGGGCATGAAACAGCAAGCGCCTACCCTGGAGGACCCCGCCTGGGGAGTGCCAGGTAACTAGAAACACAGCTCTGGGCGCTGGCCCGGATGCTGGTGCCCAGCCCTGGCAGCAGCTGACTGCAGGCTGCGATGAGGATGCCGCCTGGCACCCAGCAGCCCCTGGCAGCAGGCCCGGGCAGCAGGCCTATCAGCCCCAAGGCTAGCACGCCCAGCCCTGGCCTACTGCCCTGCCAGAACGCTAGCTCCCAGGACGCCCAGGATCTGGGGCAGTGGGGCAGCAGGCCTGGGCTATCGGGGCCAGCTGGGCATTCGCCTAAGGCTGTGACCCGTCGCCTCCCTGGGACAGAGCCTTCAGGGGTCCAGGGGAGAGGCAAGAAGGGTAGCACAGAAACTATCTCCCCAGTTAGGATCCCTCAGCTTCAGGATTCCCCCTGTAGATGGACTGGCCCCAGCTGGGAAGGGCAAGAACCCCAGCAGCTGGAGGGAGGGCCAGCTCTCTCTGGGGAACCCAGAAGGTCTGCAGGAAGGAACCCAAAGCCTCTGGGTTACCTTCCCAGGCCTTCTGTTAGAGCAGATGCACAGCCCTGTTTACGGAACTGTCAACACGTAACTGCTCTCCTTTCCTTCCCCTCCCAGTGCCTGCCACTAAAAAGCCAGAAAGCCATGTCCCCGAACACTGAGGGCAGGCCCAGGGCCCAGGCAGGCGCTAGGGGGCTGGAACACTCCAGCCTCTCAAGCCACTGGTGGCACATGCCCAAGCCCTGCAGAGCTGGACCAGCCACAGCAGCCCCACCCCCGCTCTGTTCACCCTCAAGGAACTTACAGTAAGGCAGCCCAAGGCCCAGTCAGAGCCTACCCGGCCCAGCAAGTCCATTCTGTGGCAATAAAAACCTTGGGGACACACATATCCAACTGCTAAATAAGATTATCTGTGGGACTGGGATTATAAAAAAAACCATGGTATCTGCATGTTATATTCATTTCTGTAATACTCAACATTTTTAAAAAGTATTACTTTTTTTTTTTTTCTGAGATGGAGTCTCGTTCTGTCCCCCAGGCTGGAGTGCAGTGGCGTGATGTTGGCTCACTGCAAGCTCCGCCTTCCGGGTTCATGCCATTCTCCCAAGTAGCTGGGACTACAGGCGCCTGCCACCATGTCCAGCTAATTTTTTGTATTTTTAGTAGAGACGGGGTTTCCCCGTGTTAGTCAGGATGGTCTCGATCTTCTGACCTCGTGATCAGCCCACCTCGGCCTCCCCAAGTGTTGGGATTACAGGTGTGAGCCACCGCGCCCGGCCAAAAATACAAAGGGCAGAAATGATGCAGAGACATGGATGAACCTCACAGTCATGGCACTGAGTGCAAGAAGCCTTTTGCACGAGAACAGACTGCATGACTCCATTTACATTAAGTTCTAGAATAGGCAAAACGGACTGAGGGTAAAAACCACAGCAGGAGGGACAGGTGAGGACTGCCCAGGATGGGGTGAGGGACAAATGCCCACCATTGCCTGGCCCTGACAGGACTATCCAGGATGGGGCATGAGGAACTCTTTGGGGTGAGGGCAGCTCTCTATCTTGCTGGGAGTCTGGGTTAAGGTAAATGAAAATACAATTTTAGGCACTTAATTGCATGTAAACTGTACTTCCAATGAAACTTCCAGACAGAGGCTTTCACAGGACATTCCCAGTTCAGAAACTCAGCACGATACCCTGTTCCCTCCTGGAAACACCACCAGCTAACATTTACTGGGCACTGTTGTATGCCCTACCATGTGCTGTGTCACTGGACCCTCAGGGCCACCCAGGAGCCTGTGTGTTCTGTCCATGTGATGAGGTGGGACCCTCTCATCTTCACACAGCACAGCTGAGCCTCAAACCCAGCACTCACCCCGACCTCTCACCTCCCCACGAGGTAGGAAAACCTGGGGCTGAAAGTGTGGAGGGACATGTCACCTGCAGCCCTGGGCACAGGACACCCCCTTCTCACTAATGATTTCCAGACCACCCAGGGGATTAGTTCTCAATTTTCCAACTGGCACAGAGACCAAGGGCGACGGGGAAACAGCTTGGAAGGGCAAAGATGCCACAGCGGGAACAGGTTCCTGTCCCTCCCAGCTGCTCCCCAGCTGGGTGGCCCTCAGAGCATCTCCAGAGGGCAGTCAAAAGCCCCAGGCCAAGACCACCCTGCACTCTGGATCCCTCTACTCGCTCCCCAAATGCAGACCAGCCAAATAGCCAATGGGGATGGCAGAGGGCAGGGCACTGTGCACCCCTCACTGCCTCCTGACACTCGAAGCAGCCCCCCATTGGGGGACCCACTAGTCCATGATCCTATGCGAGGTCAGGCCACACCTGCCCGCGTGTAGAGCCTCTGGTCAGTCCACGTGGCTGCAGGGGCCCATGGGGAGGCTAGAACAGGGTCACCTCAAGGCCTTTTTTCTTTCTTTTTTTTTTTTTTTTTGAGACAGAGTCTTGCTCTGTGCCCCAGGCTGGAGTGCAGTGGCGCCATCTCGGCTCACTGCAAGCTCCGCCCCCCCGGGTTCACGCCATTCTCCTGCCTCAGCCTCCCGAGTAGCTGGGACTACAGGCGCCTGCCACCTCGCCCGGCTAATTTTCTTGTATTTTTAGTAGAGACGGGGTTTCACCGTGTTAGCCAGGATGGTCTCGATCTCCTGACCTCGTGATCCACCCGTCTCGGCCTCCCAAAGTGCTAGGATTACAGGCTTGAGCCACCGCGCCCGGCCAAGGCCTTTTTTCTAAGCACCCAATAAAAGGCAGGAGAGTGTGCTCTGGTCAGCATCTTTCAAAGGCCAGAAGAGAGGAGGTTTTCAGATAAAAGTGATCCCTGTGGAGGCAGAAAGCAGAGAACTCCAGCCCCCAATATGAGAGGCACTGCCCCAACCCAGCCTGGACACCCACCTTGCCTAGAGCCTTGGCCTCCAAGAAGCCAGGCATTCAGAATCGCTCCAGATGCTGGGCCCCCACATGGCTCCTTCTGGAGGCCCTGCCTCTGGGAGACAGGAACACATCTCACGCCCACCTCCAGGCCCACAAGTGGGGGTCAAACTCAGGGTGTGGTCTCAGCTACATGATACCCGCCTTCAGTGTCTGGCTCCTACAGGCAGAACGTGCCCTCCTGGAGGCCAGCACAGGCACCCAGACTGAAACTTCTGGCTCACACCCAGCCAGGAGGGAGGCCTGGGGGAGAAGGGTGAAGACCAGGAAAGGGCGCCGCCCCAAGCAGGCCACCCCGCCTAGCCCTCCTAGGATCCTTCTCATCCACCTTCCTCCCCGGAAGCCATCCCTAACTTCCCCAGAAAGGGGCTTCCTGCATGAGGCCTGGAGCTATACTGGAGGACTGAGGAGAAGCTCCCTCCAGCCCACCCCCAAGGAGCAGCACCTTAACCACCTCCCAGCCTAAACAAAAGTAACAGTGAAATGGGAACCCTCCAGCTGACGCCAAGACAGCTGAGAGTGAGCAGGGCCGCCCACGGCCCGCCCAAGCTCCACTGTCAGGTGGGAGGGACAAGCATGCCAGGCTGAGAAGCCATGCTGGGCAGGGCAGGGCCACCAGGCTGAGAAGCCATGCTGGGCAGGGCAGGGCCACCAGGCAACTTCCACATCCCAGAGGTCTAAGTACATCTGACCAGGATCAGAGAGAGCCCCAGACTTGCTGCCACTCCTCCCAAACTTAAGTCTAAGGTCAGATCGGCCCTGGTCCCAGACCAACCCCCAACTATAGTCACCTCATAACTTCAGGTGTGGCTGGGACAGATGCAGCTGCAAGGGGTGGCCCTGTGTGAGCTCAGCCTCTTCCCAGGGGCCCCTAAGCCATGGGAGAGACTGGAGGGCACAAGGCAGCCAGGCAGGAGGCAGCCAGGATCTAGAAGCGCCCCAAGGCCCAACCCCTGGACAGACCAACCAACCCTGCACAGTCACAAGCCCAGGACTTTGTTCATCCTATCCCTATGGCCTGGAGTCCTCCCTGAGAAAGACTTGGTAAACAAGAGATAGCTCCAAGGGGCCAAGGCTGCACCTCGCCCACCGCCACAGCCCTGTATGAGATGGTAGCCCATGTGTGGGCAGGTCTGATCTCCTCAATCTTCCCACAGGCCCATTGAGCGGGGCGTTATCTCTGCAGTTTCAGATAAGAAATTAAAGGTTCTTGGGGGTTAAGCAACTTGCCCAGGGTCACAAGAGCATGTAGGTAGCAAAGTGAGGACTCAAAGCCTGACTCCAGAGCTGTAGTCTGACGACCCCACCCTAATGCAGGCAGGGCCAGGGATGCCACTCACACAGGGTTTCCAACTGCCAAGCTGCTTGGGGGAGTCACAGGAGGCACTGCCCTCTATGCACTGGTGTGCCAGGAGGAGGGACTCAGTCTGCACCTCCAGCCTCACTCTCCCACCCCCCCACCCCCCAGCACCACCTGCATATCCACAGCAGGGCCTCACCTGGGTGCATTCTCCCAAACTCACTGTGAGGGCATGGGGTCTGCCTGGCTCCTTCATCAGAAGTGACAAGGTGGGGCCCCAATCACACAGCCTGCTTTGGAGGCCCAGGTGGAGCTTGCTGCTCCTCTGGGAACACCCCCACCCTCCATGACCTCCTTCCCTGTCCCTCCAGGCATGGGCTGGTGGTGGGTGGGGCTCACTGCTCTGGGCAAGCCCAGCCATGCAATCCAGCCTAGACCTGGATGCCGGCCAGCAGCTCCTGGCTCTTCTCCCAGACCATCCTCCTGGAAAGCAACAGGCTCCACAAATGCCAGGAGCCCAGCTCTCCCCAATGCAGCTTCTACAAAATAAACACTCGGGTTCCACTCAACACATTGGTGATGCAGCAATTGGGACCTGAGGCTGGCCTCCTCCTTCTCTGCTCCTCAGGCCAGCCCTGTGGCCTAGAGTGAGGAAGGTAGCATCCACCCCAGCCCAGTGACTTTCCCAAGCCTGTTCTGAAATGCCCATGGGTCCTACTGACAACCTCGTGCTGCCCACAGCAGGGCCGAGCCCTGCATGGTCCGAGCCACCCGCCCATGTGTACTGTCCCTTCTGAGAGGTGAGGAAGCACAGGCTAACACTCCAGCACAAGGAAAAGGCTAGAATGGGCTGCTGAGAGGAGAGCTGGACTGAAGATGCCTCCAAACTGTGCTTCCCCAGAAGCTACAGCCTTGGTCCCCTCACTCTCATCACTTCCGGGTTTGGAGCCAGCAAGGAGCGAGGCCAGGAAGACCTTGGAGGCCTGCAGCTGATTTCCCCTGCTAGGGCTGGCACCAAGGAGGGCCTGGGGCCCTAGCACCATCTGGCTGAGAGTTCTGAGACAGGATATTGGAGAGAGGCAGGGGAACACTGCTTTAAGAAGCGGAATAGGCCAGGCGCGGTGGCTCAAGCCTGTAATCCCAGCTCTTTGGGAGGCCGAGACGGGCGGATCACGAGGTCAGGAGATCGAGACCATCCTGGCTACAACGGTGAAACCCCGTCTCTACTAAAAAAAAATACAAAAAACTAGCCGGGCGAGGTGGTGGGCGCCTGTAGTCCCAGCTACTCGGGAGGCTGAGGCAGGAGAATGGCATAAACCCGGGAGGCGGAGCTTGCAGTGAGCCGAGATCCGGCCACTCCACTCCAGCCTGGGCAACAGAGCGAGACTCTGTCTCAAAAAAAAAAAAAAAAAAAAAAAGCAGCAGCACACTAACAGCTAGGCACGGTTTGTAATCTCAGCACTTTGGGAGGCTGAGGCGGGCGGATCATGAGGTCAGGAGATCAAGACCATCCTGGCTAACACTGTGAAACCCCGTCTCTACTAAAAATACAAAAAATTAGCCGGGTGTGGTGGCACGCACCTGTAGTCCCAGCTACTCTGGAGGCTGAGGCAGGAGAATTGCTTGAACCTGGGAGGCGGAGCTTGCAGTGAGCCTAGATCGCACCACTGCACTCCAGCCTGGGTGACAGAGTCAGACTCTGTCTCAAAAAAAAGAAGCAGAATAACAATTTAAGATTGTGATAGTTACTACGAATGCTGTGCTCACCTCCAAACTCCATTCCAACACCACCCTGCCTCCCAAGAGGGACCTGAGTGTGGGGGTAAAAGGCTTGCTGGCAGCCACAGAGCAGGAGCCCATGCAAGACCACTAGAGGATGTGCAGCTGCTGTTCCTAGTAGGTGAGGAAAAGGCAGGAATCTGGCAGCCACGTATGTCAAGAGGCAAAACGGGCCCTGTGCTGGTTTCTGCAGTCCTCTCCAGCCCGCTTCCCTGCTCTTCTTGCTCATTGGCCATGACCCAAGAAACAGCAGCAGCACCACCAGGGATCTTGTTAGAAATGCAGACGCTCAGGCTCCATCCAGCTCTAACCACCAGAACCCTGGGGGCTCAAACACACAGTCAAGTCTGAGAAGGGCTAGGTTAGAAGCTTTTTTTCCTTCTTTTGTTTTTACCTGGACACCACTGATTGGAAAGCTCTCCATGGCCTGAAAGCCAAGTGCTCTACAAGGAGTAAATGCTTAAGGGATGGGCATCAAGTGGAAAGAGAAGGCCCCCAAAACGAAGACACATGTCCCATGTACACAAGCTCACAGGCTGGTGAATACAAACGGTAGACCTAGAATGTGCCACACCAAGGCTAAGCCTGTTACCACAGGTACCAGAATGGTGACCATGCCTGAGGGTTCCACAAACTCTGATCAGAGAAGCAGGCATGAGTGGCAGACAGAGAACACAGCTCTGTGTGGCAGGGAAGGAGGACAAGCAATGGCAGCACAGCAGACCATAGGTGGAAATTCTACATGCAAGGCACTAAATGGGCGAGGAAAGCCTGGGCCGCCCAGGTGGAAGGCACTATCATGATCATCTCTCTCACCCCAGGGACACCTTAAAACGAGGTAACTGAGCCCCAAAGGGAAGCACCCAGCACAGCTGAGTCACAGAGCTGCAGCCATCCAGCCCACGGCTCCAGGAGAGACTCTCCAACTTCACAGTTTCAAAATCAACCCTAGCAGCTAACAATTTCTTAATGCCAAGTAAAGATTAGAATTAGAAACAAACAGAAACCCTATCATCTTCTACCAGCATTACTTCATAAAAGAAAACATTTCAATGATTGAAGAGCAGGAAGAACTACTGGCAGTCCTGCACCTATGCAGTTCTCCAGGCCTGGCAAAGGCTCGGCAACTGGCATTAAGGAGCCGCTGCACTGTCTGTACACAATACCGCCTGACCCCCTGGGCTGGGACAAGACTGAGATGACATGCTGAAAGCGAATCCAAAATAACAAAAACACAAAAATTCAACAACAGACACTAAAGATGGGATTTTGATTAGCCAAACAAAGGCTAAAATAGTATATCCCAGGGATGAAAGGGAAACGGGGATGTTTTTAAACAAGAACAGGACTGTTCTAGAAAGAATAAGAACGTCAAAGCCTATCAGGAAAAAGGTAACACCAAATGTTGGAAAGGCAATAAGGCAACCAGAAGTCTCACATGCTTTATAATTTTTTATTTTCTTGAGAGAGAGTCTTGCTCTGTCACCCAGGCTGGAGTGCAGTGGCAAGATCTCGGCTCACTGCAATCTCCGCCTCCCGGGTTCAAGCAATTCTCCTGCCTCAGCCTCCCAAGTAGCTGGGATTACAGAGGAGGGCAGTGCGCCATCACACCCAGATAACTTTTGTATTTTCCACAGAGATGGCATTTCACCGTATTGGCCAGGCTGGTCTCCAACTCCTGGCCTCAAGTGATCTGCCCACCTCAGCCTCCCAAAGTACTGAGATTATAGGCATGAGTCACTGCACCTGGCCAGAAAACTCACATGGTTTAGAAAACCCTTGGATGGTACAATCTAAAGCTGTGGGCCCAAGGCCCAGGGTGGTGGCCCACGCCTATAATCTCAGCACTTTGGGAGGCCAAGGTGGGTGGATCGCCTGAGGTCAGGAGTCTGAGACTAGCCTAGCAAACATGGTGAAATCCCGTCTCTACTAAAAATACAAAAATTAGTCGGGCGCGGTGGCAGGCTCCTGTAATCCCAGCTATTTGGGAGGCTGAGGCAGGAGAATCACTTGAACCCAGGAGGCGGAGGTTGCAGTGAGCTGAGATTGCGCCACTGCACTCCAGCCTGGCGACAAGAGCAAGACTTCGTCTCTAAATAAATAAATAAAGCAAGCAAGCAAGCTAGCCAGCTGTGGGCCCAAAAACTCACCCAAGGTATACGCCAACAAGAATGCACACGTGGCCGGGCACGGTGGCTCAAGCCTGTAATCCCAGCACTTTGGGAGGCCGAGACGGGCGGATCACTAGGTCAGGAGATCGAGACCATCCTGGCTAACACGGTGAAACCCCGTCTCTACTAAAAAATACAAAAAACTAGCCGGGCGAGGTGGCGGGCGCCTGTAGTCCCAGCTACTCAGGAGGCTGAGACAGGAGAATGGCGCGAACCCGGGAGGCGGAGCTTGCAGTGAGCTGAGATCCGGCCACTGCACTCCAGCCTGGGCGACAGAGCGAGACTCCGTCTCAAAAAAAAAAAAAAAAAAAAAAAAAAGAATGCACACATATGCGCACCAAACAGGCAGGCACACTCATGAAGGCCCAACACTGGAAAACAACTCCTATGGCCACCCTGAGAAGGGGCAGCTGCAGGTAGAAGAGACTATGATCCAGCAGTGAACAGGACAGACATTTAGGTTGAACTGTATGAATTTACCTTTTAGGGGTAAAAACACAGCTGATTGCTGATAATTTCACATGATTTGACTTACAAACAACACAAATGAATCTCTCAAATATACTTTTGCGCAAAGATGCCACAGCCAAAAAGACAGTTACAGTTCTATTTGCATACATTCAAAAAAAGCAGGCAGCACTAATCATATGGGTGGGGGTTGAGAGTGACTAAAAGCTTCAGGATACATGAGGGGCTTCCAGGGTTGTGTTTCTCACTCTGGATGCTCGTTACAAGGGCATATCATTTGTAAAGAACTCTTGGAGCTATGCACACTTCTTACATAGGACGTCCTTGAATTCAATACAGTGCACAGAAACCTTCAGAAGGGAAGCAGAGATCAACTTCATCCTGATCAGCAAGCAGACTCAGTCCAGGCAGCAACCTCTCCTGGACCCCCAACCAATAACAGCAACACAGGAAGCAGAACATTGGCAGGACAGCTGGCAATGCCACAATGTCCAGGAGCTCCATCCTAGAGGAGGGAGCTCACACAAGCCAGCCAGGAGCCCACGGGAAACAGAGAGACTACTGTAAATCCTTATGAGGAGCAGACTCATGTCTGCTATCTAAAAGATAAAAACCTGATAATGTTTTTAAGCTGTCCTAAGGTCCAATTGACTTTTTTTTTTTTTTGAGACAGTTTTCCTCTTGTTGCCCAGGAAAAGTGCGATGGCGCAATCTCGGCTCACCGCAACCTCCACCTCCCGGGTTCAAGCAATTCTTCTGCCTCAGCCTCCTGAGTAGCTGGGATTACAAGCGTGCACTACTACACCCGGCTAATTTTGTATTTTTAGTAGAGACGGGGTTTCTCCATGTTGGTCAGGCTGACCTGGAACTCCCAACCTCAGGTGATCCGCCCACCTCGGCCTCCTAAAGTGCTGGGATTACAGGCGTGAGCCACCACACCCAGCCCCAATTGACACTTCTAAAGGAGAAGGGGTTCTGCAAATCCTGAAAGGCAACCCCAGGAGAAACAGGAAATTTGGGAGCACGGCAAGCGAGGTTCAAACAGGACACCAAATAATTCCCAGCAAAAACCTCCAGCAGGTCCTGGTGGCAGCCAGCTAGGGCAGGAGCCGGCTGGGCATATCAAAGGGAGGAAGCCAAGAAGAAAATGGGTGAGGCTCTCAGGGATTTAGGGTCAAAGGAAGCTGCTGGGGAGAAGGAAACAGCCCACTTGTTCCTTCATAGGTAATCAACACACAAACCCCCCATTGCCTCAAATGGCTCAGGAGCTACAGCCAACGATCAAGGATCAAGTTATTTTACTCCAAATAAGAAAAAAAAAAAAAGTTATACATTCGGTATCCATTGGAAGTTTTGTGATTTTTTGTGTCTTTCTCTGTCACCCAGGCTGGAGTGCAGTGGCACGATCATAGCTCACTGCAACCTCTAATTTCTGGGCTCAAGGGATCCTCCCGTCTCAGCCTTTTGAGTAGCCGGAACTAAAGGTGCATGCCACAATGCCTAGCCAATTTTTAAAATTTTCTGTAGACATGAGGTCTCACTATGTTTTCCAAGCTGGTCTCAAACTCCTGGGCTCAAGTGATCCTGCTGCCTCAGCCTTCCAAAATGTTGGGATTACAAGTGTGAGCCACTGTACCAGGCCTTAAAAAGCAATTTTTTACAGATAAAATTGGGCAATTGCTATGGAAAATATTACAATCTATGGCACTGTGCCTGAAAAGCCTCCAAGTGTGATACTTTATAAAGAAGGTCTATCCTGTCCAGTAGGTAACTTGAAAGTGTCTAGCAGAGAAGTGCCCAAGAACTCAAAGAATCAGAGAGGGATCCATTCAGACTTGGGGAGAAAAATGCTCACAAAGTTTCACTGCACTTCTAAACTGAGTCTCAGTGGTGCATTAAGGAACTGGATTTAGAGACAGAAAACAAAATAAACTGGCACTTCTCTGCCTCAAGAAGCATAGCTTGGGGGTGAAAAGTCAGCTACTCAGAAGGCAGCAAAAACAAAACCCAGAAAACCACCCAAATGCTCACTGCCAGTAGGACAGGTGATTATGTGTGGATAGTGCCACCTTGAACACCGAAATGGAGAATGGGAACACAGGAACTGTTGCTCCTCGTGTCCCAAGAGTGCAGGGCACCCGGCTCCCAGCGAACTCAGCCAAAATCATTCGCAGTTTCAGGATCCAGACAAAGGTGGGAAACTGACAAAACCCAGCGGATGGCTGACCCACAATTCAGAAGACTGTTGGCTTCTAGAGGGAAGTGGGGATAAGCCAGGGAGAAGTGCATGGGCTGTCCCAGGAACTTGGGAGGCTATTTCCTACGTGGCCACAAGGGAACAACTGTGTCTCGCTCAGTGGGACACCCACGATTCAACCAATAGTGAGTTTACCACTACTTACCTCTCTGTTCTTTAAGACTGTGCACACACAGATATACATGTAATTTACCTTTTTTGTCTGTTTGTTTGTTTGGAGCCTTGCTCTGTTGCCCAGGCTGGAGTGCAGTGGCGCAATCTCAGCTCACTGAGACCTCTGCTGCCTGGGTTCAAGGGATTGTCCTGCCTCAGCCTCTTGAGTAGCTGGGATTACAGGCACCTGTCACCACACCCAGCTAATTTTTGTAGTAGATACGGGGTTTCACCATCTTGGCCAGGCTGGTCTTGAACTCCTGACATCGTGATCCACCTGCCTCGGCCTCCCAAAGTGCTGGGATTACAGGCATGAGCCACCGTGCCCGGCCTATTTCCACCTCTGTAAATAACTTCTTAAGAGTTCAATGGCTAAGTCTACTAAGGAAGCTGAGCCTGCTCTGTGCAGAAGTCTCAAAAGAAAGGAACGTCGGGTGCGGTGGTTCATGCCTCTAATCTGAGCACTCTGGGAGGCTGAGGCAGGAGGCTCGCTTGAGTCCAGGTGTTCAAGACCAGACTGGGCAACAGGGCGAGACCCTGTCTCATTGAAAAAAAAAAAAAGAGAGAGAGAAAAGAAAGAGGAAAAAAAAAAAGAGGAAAGAGACCTTCCTGGTACAGGGAGGAGCTAAATCCCAATCCACAGAGAAGCCAAGATGCTAAAGCTGAGGTGCACTCACAGAGCACCCCCCTTTCACCACCTGAGAGGTCACCTGGTCTACAGCCATCAAACGCAGCAGGGCCACACACTTGGGCAGCTATAACAATGCACAAATGAGGGCTTTGGCGGGCTCAGTTCCCACAAGAGATAACCCAGAAAATATCACCCTGTCCTAATCATACAAAGCAAAAGAACCTGGGGCCTCCACACCTGAGGTGGCAGGCAACTCAACAGAAGTTGTCCAGGAGGGAGAAATCCCAGGAAACCTCCCAAGGTCTACAGGGGAAAGAAGGGCAGAATCAGAGCCACTCTAAGTGAAAATATCAGCATCTAGAACACAATCACCCCTCTGCAACCCCTCCAGCCAACCCTCGCCTAGTCCCTGTACTCTCCAATTCAGAGTCCAATAACCCTGAGTTATCTTTCTCAAACACCCATCTCATCAAGCCACTCCCCTGCTTAAAGCTTTCAATGGGCCAGGCGTGGTATCTCACGCCTGTAATCCCAGCACTTGGGGAAGCTGAGGCGGGCAGATCACCTGAGGTCTGGAGTTCGAGCCCAGCCTGACCAACATGGAGAAACCCCATCTCTACTAAAAATACAAAATTAGCTGAGCATGGTGGCGCACGCCCATAATCCCAGCTACTCTGGAGGCTGAGGCAGGAGAATCACTTGAACCCGGGAAGTGGAAGTTGCAGTGAGCTGAGATCGCGTCATTGCACTCTAGCTTGGGCAATGAGAGCAAAACTATCTCAAAAAAAAAAAAAAACAAAGCTTTCAATAAATTTCTGATGCCTGGGATAAAGTCCATGCTCAGGCCTGGCAAGCAAAGCACTTCCCATAGGGGTATCAAGCCCACCTCACCCCTTCCACAGACACACCTGAGAGCTCCTGCGGGCTGTGCCCTATTCCAGGAGGAGCCTGCCCCCACACGACTCCCTCCTCAGTGAAGCCAGAACTGCCTGTTGTCTTCCAGCTCCCAACGTCAGCACCAGCTGCCAAGCCGCTTCCCTCCTGTCTACCCCCGACCACCCCACAGACCAGTACCCAAAGTTAGACCCTTTGTCCCAAGCAGCCACAGCACCGGGCATGTAGCAGGCACTTATAAACATTTATTAGGTGAGCAAATGCTGGTCAGAGCCAAGGCTGAGAAGAGATAGAGTGAAACAATATGTGAAAGATACAGAGGCACGTGGTGAAGAGGGAAATGCCTAGCACCCTCCTTGCCACTGGTTCTAAAATTGTGTTGTTTACATTCTTAAATTAGTCAGAACTCCTAAAGAGCATCTGCTTATGTGGCTTCTATGTTACTGCTTTGTGGAGTTTTTTCTGAGACAGGGTCCTGCTCTGTTACCCGGGCTGAAGCGCAGTGGTACAATCATAGCTCACTGCAACCTCGAGCTCCTGCCTCAAGCCATTCTGCAGCCTCAGCCTCCCAAAGTGCTGGGATTACAGGTGTGAGTCACTGCATCCGGGCTGTTGCAGTATTTGATGTTACCATGTATTACAGTAGTGACCCCTTATTCAGTTTCACTTTCCTCAGCTTGTTATCCTTGGTCAACTGCGGGTAGAAAATAGGTGAGTATTAAATATGTTAAAGGAAAGAGCATATCCGGCCAGGCACGGTGGCTCACACCTGTTACCCCCCAGCACTTTGGGAGGCCGAGGCGGGCGGATCACCTGAGGTCGGGAGTTCAAGACCAGCCTGACCAACTAAAAATACAAAATTGGCCAGGCGTGGTGGCACATACCTATAATCCCAGCTACTAGGGAGGCTGAGGCAAGAGAATCGCTTGAACCTGGGAAGCAGAGGTTGCAGTGAGCCGAGATCGTGCCATTGCACTCCAGCCTGGGCAACAACAGTGAAACTCCGTCTCAAAAAAAAAAAAAGGGAAAGAGCATATCCACATAACTTTTATAACATATTGTTATAACTGTCCTATTTTATCATTTCCTCACTATGCTTAATTCATGAATTAAATTTTAGTACAGACACGTATGTATAGAAAAAACATCACATATAGGGTTCAGCACTACCTATGGTTCCAGGCCTCCGATGGAGGTTTTGGAACATACCCCCACAGGTAAAGAGAGACTACTTTACACATCACTGTTCTACTTACTGTATTAGAAAAGCAAATTTTTTTTAAAAAGGCTGAGCACAGTGGCTCACGCTTGTAATCCCAGTACTTTGGGAGGCCAAGGTGGGTGGATACCTGAGGTCAGGAGTTCAAGACCAGCCTGGCCAACATGGTGAAACCCCATCTCTACTAAAAATACAAAAAATTAGCCAGGCATGGTGACGGGTGCCTGTAATCTCAGCAACTTGGGAGGCTGAAGCAGGAGAAAGGCTTTACCCCAGGGGAGGGTCGGGGGATGGAGGCTGCAGTGAGCCGAGATCGTGCCATTGCACTCCAGCCTGGGCAACAACAGCGAAACTGTCTTTAAAAAAAAAAAAAAAAAAAGGGCCGGACACAGTGGCTCACGCCTGTAATCCTAGCACTTTGGGAGGCCAAGGTGGGTGGATCACCGAGATCAGCCTGGCCAACAAGGTGAAATACAAAAATTAGCCAAATGTGTTGGTGCGCACCTCTAATCCCAGCTATTGGTGAGGCTGAGGCAGCAGAATCACTTGATCCTAGGGAAGCGGAGATTGCAGTGAGCTGAGATCATGCCATTGCACTCCAGCCTGGGCAACAAGAGCAAAACTTCCTCTCAAAACAAAAAAAAAAAAAAAAAAAAAAATAGACCGAGCACTGTGGCTCACGCTTGTAATTCCAGCACTTTGGGAGGCTGAGGCGGGCGGATCACGAGGTCAGGAGATCAAGACCATCCTGGCTAACACAGATGTCTCTACTAAAAATACAAAAAATTAGCCAGGTGTGGTGGCGGGCCTGTAGTCCCCGCCCTTGTAGTCCTGTAGTCCTAACTCAGGAGGCTGAGGCAGGAGAACGGCGTGAACCTGGGAGGCGGAGCTTGCAGTGAACCGAGATCATGCCACTGCACTCCAGCCTGGGCGAGAGAGAGAGACAGACTCCATCTCAAAAAATATATAAATAAATAAATTAAAATTTTAAAAAATACAAAAATTAGCTGGGCGTGGTAACAGGTGCCTGTAATCCCAGCTACTCAGGAGGCTGAGGCAGGAGAATCCCTTGAACCCAGGAGGCAGAGGTTGCAGTGAGGTGAGATCGCACCACTGCACTCCAGCCTAGGTGATAGAGTGAGACTATCTCAACAACAACAACAAAAAAAAAAAAAAAAAAAAAAAAAGGGCCGCATGGTGGTTCACACTTGCAATCTCAGCACTCTGGGAGGCCAAGGCGGGCAGATCACGAGGTCAAGAATCCACACCGGCCGGGCATGGTGGCTCAAGCCTGTAATCCCAGCACTTTGGAAGGCCGAGACGGGTGGATCACGAGGTCAGGAGATCGAGACCATCCTGGCTAACACCGTCAAACCCGGTCTCTACTAAAAAAAAAAATACAAAAAACTAGCTGGGCGAGGTGGCGGGCGCCTGTAGTCCCAGCTACTCGGGAGGCTGAGGCAGGAGAATGGCATGAATCTGGGAGGCGGAGCTTGCAGTGAGCTGAGATCCGGCCACTGCACTCCAGCCTGGGCGACAGAGCCAGACTCCATCTCAAAAAAAAAAAAAAAAAAGAATCCACCTGGCCAACAGGTGAAACCCCATCTCTACTAAAAAAATATATATATACGGCCGGGCGCGGTGGCTCAAGCCTGTAATCCCAGCACTTTGGGAGGCCGAGGCGGGCAGATCACAAGGTCAGGAGATCGAGACCACAGTGAAACCCCGTCTCTACTAAAAATACAAAAAATTAGCCGGGCGCGGTGGCGGGCGCCTGTAGTCCCAGCTACTCAGGAGGCTGAGGCAGGAGAATGGCGGGAACCCGGGAGGCGGAGCTTGCAGTGAGCCGAGATCGCGCCATTGCACTCCAGCCTGGGCAACAGCGTGAGACTCCGTCTCAAAAAAAAAAAAAAAAAATATATATATATATATATATATATACACACATATACAAAAACTAGCTGGGTGTGGTGGCGCACACCTGTAGCTACTCGGGAGGCTGAGGCAGGGGAATCACTTGAACCCAGGTGATTCAAGTGATTGGAGGTGGGGATTGCAGTGAGCAGAGATAATGCCACTGCACTATAGCTTGGCGACACAGCAAGACTCCATCTCAAAAAAACAAAAAAAAAAAGGAGAGCGTTGCTTCACACTTTTATAAATCTCTTTAATGTCTGGTCTAACAGAAGTAGCTGGATTCTATCTCCTGCATTCAGTCTGTTAGGATATGTGGTTTTGATTAAAGTCTTTAAAGAAATTTGGCCGGGCGCAGTGGCTCAAGCCTGTAATCCCAGCACTTTGGGAGGCCGAGACGGGCGGATCACGAGGTCAGGAGATCGAGACCATCCTGGCTAACGCAGTGAAACCCCGTCTCTACTAAAAACTACAAAAAATAGCCGGGCGAGGTGGCGGGCGCCTGTAGTCCCAGCTACTCGGGAGGCTGAGGCAGGAGAATGGCGTGAACCCGGGAGGCGGAGCTTGCAGTGAGCTGAGATCCGGCCATTGCACTCCAGCCCGGGCGACAGCGCGAGACTCCCTCTCAAAAAAAAAAAAAAAAAAAAAGAAATTTGGCCTTACACAGAAAAAAGGAAGGAGTATTTTAATAACTTTTTCAGAAAACCATGTGTCTATTCTTCATTGATATTACACTAAAGCTTGACAAACGAGTTTCTTAAAAGTTGCTATTGGCCAGGCGCAGTGGCTCCCACCTGTAATCCCACACTTTTGGGGGCCGAGGCAGGCGGATCACCTGAGGTCAGGAGTTTGAGACCAGCCTGGCTAATGTGGTGAAACCATGTCTCTACTAAAAATACAACAATTAGCCAGGTGTGGTGGCAGATGCCTGTAATCCCAGCTACTCGGGAGGCTGAGGCAGAACTGCGCCACTGTACTCCAGCCTGGGCAACAGAGCGAGACTCCGTTTCAAGGAAAAAACAAAAGTTGCTATGTAGGCCAGGTGCGGTGGCTCACGTCTGTAATCCCAGCACTTTGGGAGGCCAAGGCAGGCGATTACAAGGTCAGGAGCTCGAGACCAGCCTGCCCAATATGGAGAAGCCCAGTCTCTACTAAAAATACAAAAATTAGCCAGGCATGGTGGCACGAACCTATAATCTCAGCTACTTCGGAGGGTGAGGCAGTAGAATTGCTTGAACCCAGGAAGCAGAGGTTGTAGTGAGCCAACATTGTGCCACTGCACTCCAGCCTGGGCAAGAGAGACTCCATCTCAAAAAAAACAAAGTTGCTATGTAGGCTGGACACAGTGGCTCAACACCTGTAATCCCAACACTTTAGGAGGTCATGGTAGGAGGATTGGCTGAGCCTAGGAGTTCAAGATCAGGGAGACCCCACCTCTAAAAAAAAAAAAAATTAGCTGGGTGTGGGCATGACTGTGGTCCTAACTACTCGGGAGGCTTATGCAGGAGGATCATTTGAGCCCAGAAGGTGAGGCTGCACTAAGCCGTGATTACATCATCACTGCACTCCAGCCTAGGCAACCTAACACCAAAAAAACCAGAAAAAACAAAAAAAAATTTTTAAAGCCTCATGCCGGGCATGGTGGCTAATGCCTGTAATCCCAGCACTTTGGGAGGCCAGGGAAGGCGGATCACCTGAGATCAGAAGTTCAAGACCAGTCTGGCCAAGAAGGCGAAACCCAGACTCTATTAAAAATAGAAAAAATTAACCAGGCATGGTGGTGGGTGCCTGTAATCCCGGCTACTCGGGAGGCTGAGGCACGAGCATGACTTGAACGCGGGAGGTGGAGGTTGCAGCGAACTGAGATCATACCACTGCACTCCAGCCTAGGCAACAGCGAGACTCCATCTCAAAAAATGCCTCATGTATCCTTCCTATTTCATCACATAGAAAAGTAAAAAGATGTGTAATTAAAGGTCTAGATTTAATACTCAGTCATCTGTACTGCCTCCCCTGGACATGTGTAGAACTGGTGGGTCTCAGCCCCCAGTGCTGGCTGACAGTGGGGAACACAACTCTGGCAGTGCAAGTGTCCACCCAGGGCAGGGGCCAGGGACTTTTTTTTTTTTTTTTGAGATGGGAGTCTCGCTCTGTCACCCAGGCTGGAGTGCAGTGGCAAAATCTTGGCTCACTGCAATCTCTGCCTCCCAGGTTCAAGTCATTCTCCTGCCTCAGCCTCCTGTGTAGCTGGGACTACAGGCATGTGCCACCACACATGGCTAATTTTTGTTTTTAGGAGAGGAAGGGTTTCACCATATTGGCCAGGCAGGTCTGGAACTCCCGTCCTCAGATGATCCACCTGCCTTGGCCTTCCAAAGTGCTGGGACTACAGGCGTGAGCACCCCATCCGACCTCGTAACTTTTAAATATACTGAAAAAGGTATTGGGGATCCCCAGGGTCTGCAAACAACTTTGAGTCTAACAACTCATTTATAGGCAAGGAGAATGAGGCCTGGAGAGGTTAAGAGACTGGCCCACAGAGGAAGCAGGAGTCATCTTTCCACAAAACTGAAGTTCCCCAAAAGCTGAAATCTTGGACAAGGGGCCTACTGCCAAACCTGAGAGTAACAAATTTCAGCAAATAAAAGGAAGTGACATTTCCAATGGCATCCTCAAATACTCCAAGAGGCAGTGCTGGCAGAATCCATCAATAGGCCTCCAGAGGCCTGCTACTAAGCCAGCAACGCTGCTGAGCGCGGCACTGCCCCTGCAAGCAGAGGGGGTCGGTGGGGGAGGGGTGCTACCAGGAAGCAAGATGTGCATGCTGCCTGCTGGGGGCATGAAGTCAAAGTCCCCTCCTGCCCAAAGCAGCTAAGCCAGCCCTGCTGCCTTATCAGCATCAACACATGCCTGGAATGTGAGACTTTGGCAACAACCCTCTCCCTTCCGCCAGCACGGGGCTGACGCCTGGTCCCTGGGATCTGGTTCACAGTCAGAGGACAACCACCTTGAAGCACCAGAACCCGCACCCCCAGTCCATCTACCAGAAGACAACCTACCAAGAGTCGCCCAGAGGAGCTACCCTGCCTGCGTCCCCACACCACCAAGGGCACCTCGTTTGTCCACACTCAAAGAATCTCAAGAGCTCAGCTCTGGTCCCTGCAACGTCCAGACCATCCCCCACATGGCTCTCCTGGAGGTGTTCGGCAAAGGCACAGGATGCCGTGGGGCAGAAGATTCCCACATACCAGACAGTAAGGAGCTGCGTGTGACTGGAAAGATGAGGACGACCCAGAGAATGCTCTCTGGCCCCTGGTCCTTGGGGAGGAGCAGGGGACCTGCAGGGGACCACCTTCCCACTCTGGGAGCCAGACTCCCTGGCTTTGTCAAGAGCAGCCATCCCACTACCCCATTCAAAATGAAAATCTCAGCTGCCCTCCAGCCCAAGCACTGCGCAGAGTAAGGAGTCCTCACTCACAAATGTGTCCGAGGCTTTCACACACTTCACCTGGAGCTCCTCCACTCACTCTCTAGACATATGACTCTCTTTAACTTCTCTGAGCCACTTGTACAACGAGGACTGACAAAATGATGAGGACCACACTGGTGTGTTCTGATAACTGAATCGGGTGTAAAATGCCCACTGCCAGGCTGAGCCCAGGAACGAGCCCAGGATGAGTGCTTACCTCTTCACCACTACCTTCCTGGCCTTGTGTCAGAACTCCGTGGGGACCATCCTCCTCCCATCTTCCAAGCCAAGTTTCCTGGTACCAGCCAGACAGAAACTATAACAGTAGCTGCTTCCACAAAGGGGAAGGGCCATGGGGTTCCGGAGAGGGCTGCAGTGAAGGGGCACAAGACCTAGGGCAGGAATCCATCCCCAGATCACTCACTCAGAACAGGACTACCTAGGCCCAGCTACCAAGATGTGCACCACCCCTTCCTTCTCAGCTCCTTTTCCTATCTCCTCTACTGCCCCTGGCCAGGTTGCTGTCCCTTCTCTAAAGGGCAAGACTTCCTACCCAGGATGCTGATCAGAACCACACCCAGGGGCCTTACCTGTCCCCTCACATGATAGGCTGCTCCTAGCTGGCAGGAGCTGTCTTATAGCCTCTCTCCCTCAAATACAAACAAAACCCCAGAACAATCCATTGTTCTGTTCCAACAAAGGGGGCCAGGCCCAGCCAGGCCCTACCTAAAGCTCTGCCTCCTGTCCTGTCCCCTCCACCTTCAGTCCCATCCCACTCTTCCCTCACTGCCCCTATTAGTGGCCTCATATACCTTCCTCATATAACACAGCCCAGGAAACCAACCTCAGGGACAAATCTCTTCTCTTCCAGGGAGAACGAGGCAGAGGTCCCAGGAGTCCCAGGGGCTCCCATTATTGGCCACATCTGCTCAACCCAAACTGCACTATGTGAGGCCCCACCAAACTACATACAGGCCAACAAGAGCCCAAGAATGCAGCCAGGAAAGCAGGCCAGGCAGACTCCAAAAGCCCATGCTACAGGGTTAGTAGGACCCACCTCCAGAGGACCTCCCAGGAGAAGCCCCCATTGCACAAGGTCTAGGTTCTTCCTGCTGTTCACCCTTTGTGCCCAGTAACTACCCAAGAATCGGCATGACTGATTCTACCAATTCATTCACTGGATAACTGCTGACCCCGCCAGGTCCTCAGAGTAAAGCAGTTAGTGAGCACCGCAGGTAAAAGCGCCGGCTGCTCGGGCTACTCATCCTTCCGCCTGTGGATTCTATTATCAACAAAGATGCATCACCTGCTAGAGAAGCAGTTCTCAAACTCTGCTGCACACCAGGTTCACTTCAAAAGCTTCAGGAAAAGCTAGTGCCTTGGGCCCACCCCAGAGACAGGTATAGCCCAAGGTGAGAACCAGGGCACCAGCAGGCAGGCCTCTGCCAGGCAGCATGAGCAACAGCAAGTGCTGGGTGAATGTGCAGCCTGCACTCATCACCCAGAAAAGCCCCACTGTGTCCACACAAGGACAAGTCACCAAAGTCCCAGGCCCCACACTCCCTTCTCCCTTACTTTGTGAATGAGAGGTCACCAACAGCTTACCATCTCCCGAGTGCTGCGGCCTCACCTCCCGCACTGCAGCAGGGGTGAGGGCTGCAAAGGCCATGCAACAGATCCTCCCCCTCAAAGGGGCTCAGGCCTCAGTGTGGTAATGGGAGCGGCCCCTTCCCACACTTGCCAGAGAGAACCCACCCACCCAGAGGAATGAAGCCGAAGCCCAAGCCGCAGGGCAACAGCCCAGGACGGCAGGGGACAAGTCTGTACAGCAGCCACACCCCTGCCAGAGCCAGGAGCTCTTCCATTTCCACAGCAGGCCAGCTCTCATCTGGAAGCACCCACCTAACCAAACCCAATCCCTGCCTTCTTTTAGTCACACTGGGAACTGCCACGGGAAGGCTGGGGACTCCACACACTCCCTCCTCACCACACCCCGTGTATGATCACCCCTAAACAGAGAACATGCACCTAAGATCCTACGATGCGCCGCCCACCTCACAAAAAACAGCTGCCTCTAGGTTAGAGGGACCTGGCTGACCCATCCCTGTTCCCTCTCACCATCAGAAGAACCCCCAAGTCCCCCTGTTCTAACACCGAGGCTGCACTCCCACTCTCCACCCACTAACATTACCACAAAAAGAAGAAAAGGAAAGGAAAGGAAAGGAAAGGAAAGGAAAGGAAAGGAAAGGAAAGGAAAGGAAAGGAAAGGAAAGGAAAAGAAAAAGGAAAATAGAATAGTCAGAAGGAGGGCCTCCCCAAAGCCTGGCCACCTTCCCGAGGGTCCCAAGCAGTTTCTTACGGTCCCTCTCCCCACTCAGTGCTGCCACACCCCTCTCAGGCAGTCTGGCCCTTCCCTCCTGAACTGTGGCGGGCTGCAACCAGCTCCCAGCCTTCCCTCCCTTATCAAGCTCACTGGGGGCCCACACACAGCTCCTACCCCCACCAGCTTTTCTTGCTTTGCCACTCCCAGCTAAAACTGGGCTCAAGGCAAGCAAGCCTGCAGTCCCTCAGTCCCTCGGGGCCCAGTCCCTCCTCAGAGCCCTCCCCCAGCCCAGGTCCCTAACCCTTAGGGCAAGGCCCCTCCCAGCAGGAAGGGAACCCTGGCGGTGCCAGGCAGAGTCAAACTGGAAGGGCTGGTTCAGAAGCCCCTAAATGGGAGCCAGGACCTCTCTTAGGGAGGGGGCTTTCAGCCCCACTCCTCCCTAGTGGGATCTCAAATCTCTCCAGACACCACACTATATGGGCCTCCACAGGCGGTGGAATCAACGGCACTTACCCTCCAGCCCCCAAGCAAGCTACTGAACTTCCAAAAGCAGCTCCTTCACTCCTCTAGAGGAGACCAGACCGCGTGCTGAACTGCAAGCGCCTCTATCACCCCACCCAGGCAAGTCTGTGAGCGCCAGAAAGCAGGGGCCAACACGATTTGGTCTAAACCAAGGGGTCCAGGCACTGAGTTTGTGCTCAGAAAATGTGGCGGAATGAATAAAAAGCTCGAAAAAGAGCCGCATACATGCCTGGCTGGCAGTGGGGTCTCCCAAGCGGGCTTCCCAACTCACACAGTATCTGTGAGTCCACGTCCTCAGTGCTCTCCAGCTGTCTCCCCTGCCACCCTCTACCCTACCACTGCCTTTTAAAACCCAGCAGCAGTCACTTCCTGGTTAAAACCCCTCCCCTCCAGGCCAACCCAACCCACATGGCATCCAGGGCTCTCAGCCAGCCCACAGCGGGCTCCTCCCACACCACCGCTATGCCCTCTGCGCTCCGCTAGATGCCAGCCCTTATCACCCCATCTTATAATCATTTGTTGAGTGTCTAACTTCCCTAGGCTGAGCTCCAGAAAACAGTGATACATGAATGTAAACTCAAGTTCTGTTCCCATTGTAGAAATGAGGCAGGAGAGTCAATCACTGCCCAAGGTCACAACGGAAGTAAATGGCAGAGCCAGCAATGCACTACAGACTTTGCGACCAAGTCCAGTTCCCCTCTCACTGCCCCACAGGAGTCCCTCCTCGGCCAGGCTCAGAGGAGACAAGAGGGGAGGAACTTAATTTGTTCTTTCTTCCCGTGGTGAAAGCTGCCTCCCAGGCCAGCAAGAGCAGCCCAGGAAGAAGCACCCCACTCTCCCAGGGATCAGGTACTGGGGGCAGCAGGCAAGACAAGGTATGGGGTGGGGCTGACTGCTCAAGGCCAACAGACCAAGCAATAAGGTTGGAACCACAAGTCCCCTGGGTAAACTGAACTTTATTCCTTCCTCACGGCTCTCTCTCTCCAGAACTGCCCCGCCAGCTCTTCTCCAGGGGCTAGCTGCTGATTAAATGGCACTTCCCCCACCCCTCAGATCTGACCCCACAAACAATAAGGACTCGAGGAAGGCAGCAGGCTATCAGCTCAATAATGCAAAATCCTGTTGCTCCTCGTCCACAACAGCTGACTTCAAGTGGACGGGAGGCTGCGCTTATTAACAAAATGAGAAATCTGATCTACGGAAAGAAAACACTACGTGAGGATTAATCCAGGACTGCAGCTTGTGAAGAAGGCTGGGCTGCTGGCCAAGACCGAGGATCGAGGATGGGATCGTGCCTACCTGTCCCCAGAGCAGGTATCATGCAGCACAACAGGACTCATCAGGACTCATCACCCCTGCCCCACCTGCGCCTTCTCTTCTCCTTCCAGCAACTTCACAATCATTTCGGTTTTGCTTTAATTAAAGGCCTGACTCCCTCGGGCTTCTTCTTCCTCTACACAGAGCCAGCAACCAGAGGGAGATTTTTCTTTTCAGGAATCGGTCGTAAAACCTCAGTGACTAATCTACAAGTTCCAACAACTGGCAGAAAAACACCGCAGGGAGAGGTTGCTGGGCACACAGCAGCACTCAGAGCCAACTGGCCAGAAAAGCTGGGCTACAGGCACTCTACAACCTCCCTCCCCCAACCCGACACTGGCCTGCCGACCCACCTGAGAGCTCTGACCTCCGAAGGGAGGCAGCTGGGGAGCCTCTTCCCAGCCTTCCAAGTCTATTGCTTGTCCTGTGGGACCTAGAGATCTTCACAATCTCAATGGCACAAGACGGAACGTTCACTTCCAGGCAACAATTCTGGGCCACAGGACTCAGTTCAGCCCCCAAGCATCAGACTCCCAGCCCTGTTCTTGGTGTTCAGAACTCACTAAACCAGCAGTCTCGCCACACAGTTTTGTCTCCAGAGGCCAGCTCATCTGTTTTTCAGACTACTACAGCAACCCTGCTCCACCAAGCATGCACACTCTCCTTGCCACAGGGCTCCAGACCAACCACATGGCCTGTGCTCCTGAAAATGTCTGCTTGAAGGCCCAGGGAGTCCAGACACTGGCAGATGAGAATGGAGGGAAAGAAGCAAAGCCAGAAACCAGGAAGCAATAAATGCTAGACCCAGAAAGGCCTTAGGTTTGAGTGACCCAGCTCCATCCCTCCATCCTGGATCCTTAGAGGACAGCCTTGAGTTCACCCTAGGAGCTCCCAAGGCCCCTCCACTACCTGCCAGCTCTCCGACAGCACAAGAGACACAGCAATCCCCACATCAGTCAACAACCCACCGCCACAGGATTCCTATGGGCAAGGCTCTGCCCCTCCCCCCAGCACATATGTCAGAGGGGTGGCTTCCCTGGGTTACACCCCTCCTGCTGCTGGGGGAGTGGGGGGTCGGGAACATAGCTTTCCAGATGTGCTTGGCAACTCCTACTAGAAAAGACTAGGGGTGCAGGGGATAGAAGACATGGATAAATAACTTTAACACCGCTCCAACCCATCCGGCTCAGCATTGGGCTCCCTTACACAGGCAGTCCCAGGCAGTTCTGGGTGGGGCCGTTGGGAGCATTATCTGGCCTCATTCCCTCCTCTCCGCAAGTCACTGCCCCCCAGGGAGAGGCATTTCCCCCCCACCACGCACACACCCAGGCCTGTGTGAATATGAACCATCTTGGAAGATAAACAGAGAGTGACAAGCTGGGGCCCCTCAGCCCCCTCCCTCAGCCAGCCGGTCCCTTCCCCCTGCCAGCCGACCCCCTCCCCCAAGCCCATCTCTCTTCCTGCCAAGCGGCTGCCTACAGGAGAGATCTGGGGGCAGGGCAGCGAGCCCACCAGGCGCAGAGCCTGGCCCTCTGGGAGCGGCCCCTCCAGGCCCGCCCCTGCCCCTGCCCCTGCCGTGGCCAGTCTTCCCGCGGGGAGGAGGCAAGAAGAGAGGAGACCGCAGACAGTGCAAGACCGCAGTTCTGGAAATCGCAAAATCCTCCAGCGAGGGGGCGGCCGCGGGCGCAGGGCCGTTTGCATAATGGGAGCCCTCCCGCCTGTCAGGCAGCGCAGCTCGCCCGACGCTGTTCGGATTAGATTGCTAATGAAAAGGCACAAAGAGCCGGCGCCCGCTCGCCCGCCGACCCCCGCTCCGCAGACCCGCGCCTCCTGGGCCTGGCGCGGCCCCGTGGGCTTTGTGCCCCGGGTGCCCCACCGCCCGCGCCCCTCTGGGCATCTGGCCCACAAAGCCCGGGCCTGCCAGGGGTCCCGCGTGCGCCCCCGCCCAGGCCCGCCAGACGCGAGCGCGTCCCCCACGCGCGCAGTCCCACGTCGCCCGGGCGCGCGCGCCCACGCCCCTCTCTCCGGGGACGCGCCCGGCCCGCGGCCCCCGCCCGCGCCCCGCGCCCCCCGCCCCCCAAGGCCGCCCCTCACCTCGTGTGCGTCGGCGGCGGCGCTCCGCCCGCCGGCCGGCCGGCCCTACCAGCGGCCCTTGTCCTCAGCGCCCGGCTCGCGCCGCACGCGTCCGCCCCGTCCGTCTGCCGCCGGCTCGGCTCGGCTCCCCGCCCAGCGCGCCCCGAGCGCCGCTCACAGCCGCCCGCCCAGCGCCATCTTGGAAGCTTGTGACGTCGGCGCCGCCCGCTCACCCCTGACCCACATCTGAATGGGCGAGCAGCGGGGCGGGGCCAGGGGGCGCTAGGGGGCGGGGCCTGCGAACCGGGGCGGGGCCTCCGGGGGCGGGGCCGGCGCCGGCGCCGGCAAGCGGTCCGAGTACTAGGCGGGGCGGGCTGCGGGGGTCCGGCGCCGTGGGGGAGGGGAGCGCGAGAGGAGCCGGGGACCCAGACCCCGGACATCTAACTGGATCCCGACCTCAAGCGCCAGGACAGGACCGCGACCTCACCCCCGAAGTACCCGGACCGCATACCCGCCCCCGGGACAGGGACGCTGGCCCCCCCCTCCACAGGCTGACGCCCACCCCCTCAAACTCAGATGGACTTACTCCCTTTTAGCCCTACCCTGACCCCTAGGAGCCCCGAATTAGGGACCTCTGTCGGCCTACGCGTCTCCTCCCCGACTCCCTTGCGACCCCTACTCGACGCTCCCTGCGGTTGCGCGAGGCTCAAAGGCGTAGCCAGCAGTGACTGCAAGCTCGGGGGTCTGGGCTCCTGGGGAGGCCCGGGCTGGTTGGGTGCAAAAGAGAAGGGGCGCCCCTTCCCTGACCCCAGCGCCCCTCCGGCCCGCGCGCGCGCACCCCCGCGTGCCTTACCTGCTCCGAAGGCGCGGAGGACCCAGCGAGCTGCGCTCAGCCAGCCCCTTCCGGTGGCCGCAGCCCCTCGCAGGCCCCAGGGGTCAAGCGCCTGCCCGAGCCGGCCCACCAGGACCCGGGCTCCCGGCCGCCATGCAGATGGCCTTCCCAGGGGCTGGGCTGGCCTGAGCCGCCACTGCTTCTCTAGGGAGCTACTTAATGGACCTCTCTCTACTTTGAACACCAAACAAAGGAACACACCACTATCGAGGTCGCCCAAGTCCAAGAGGAGCACAGGTCTGCCTTACAGGCAAGTTGTGCTCCAGCTCCAGTCAAGATTAAAAGCCAGTTCCAATAACCCTTTGCCAAGCTGATTATGCAACCTTTCTTTCCTAATCGACGTATAGGTTTAGTGTCATGCTAACAACATTTCTTAGACTTCACAAAATTCTTAGTTCACCTGGAAAACTAAATAGTCGAAAACAGCTATCGTTTTCCCCCCTTGGAAACAAAAGCAGGCATGAAGGTAGACTTGCCCTAACAGATGTCAAAAAGAAATTGTAAAGCTACCGCAAGCATTTCAGTGTGGTACAGAACAAGAAATAGAATAGAAAGCCTAGAAACATCCTAGAAATGGTAAGAACACAATAGATGAAAAAGGAAATATCAAACATCTGTGAAGAAAAAAGAGATATCAAACATCCTTGAAGAAGAAAAGGAATATTCCACAAATAGAGCCCAGCAGAGGACTCACTATTTGAAGGAACGACTGAAAAAAAAATAGTCAACCATTCTGCTAACCCAAGACATATAAATTAAAACTATAAGAAGCTGGGTTTTCTACTAAACAAATTAAAAATCAGTTTCAAATGATAACCTTCAAACACAGGGTCTGGTAGGTAATCACTCTTATCAGTCTTATACTGTTGGAAGCACATAAATCGCCTCAAAATTCCTGGACATGAGTTTGGCGGTGTAAGCCAAAAGTTTTTTTGTTTGTTTGTTTTGTTTTGTTTCTTGACGCTCGGAGTCTCACTCCGTTGCCCAGGCTGGAGTGTAGCCGCAAACTCCTGGGATCAGGTGATCCTCCTGCCTCTCAAAATGCTGGAATTACAGGCTAAGCCAACTCACCTGGCCCCAAAAATATTTTAAAATAATTATACCCTCTCAGACCAGTATTCCAGGATTCTGTTCTGGGGAAATTAACCACATTTACAGACCACGTACTTATTATCTGTCTCTCTACCCATAAGTAAGTTTGTACCTGTAAGTTTGGAACCCGTGCCTAGGAGCACACCTGAGACAACAGGCATTCAACGGTCCCTTGTTTCGTCTGCATTTGAAAACTAATGTGGCCGCCTCATGCCTGTAATTCTAGCATTTTCGGAGGCCAAGGCCAGACTTTGAGACCACCCTGGGCAACATGGTGAAACCCCGTCTCTACTAAAAATACAAAAATTAGCCGGATGTCATGGTGCATGCGCGTAGTCCCAACTACTACATGAGACACGAGAATCACTTGAATCTGGGAGGCTGAGGTTGCAGTGAGCTGAGATCATGCCATGACACTCCAGCCTGGGCAACAGAGGGAGACTCGGTCTCAAAAAACAGTGCAAAAGATAACTAATATACAATAATTTTTTTTTTTTTTTTTGAGACGGAGTCTCGCTCTGTCACCCAGGCTGGAGTGCAGTGGCCGGATTTCAGCTCACTGCAAGCTCCGCCTCCCGGGTTCACGCCATTCTCCTGCCTCAGCCTCCGGAGTAGCTGGGACTACAGGCGCCCGCCACCTTGCCCGGCTAGTTTTTTGTATTTTTTAGTAGAGACGGGGTTTCACCGGGTTAGCCAGGATGGTCTCGATCTCCTGACCTTGTGATCCGCCCGTCTCGGCCTCCCAAAGTGCTGGGATTACAGGCTTGAGCCACCGCGCCCGGCCACAATAATATTTTTTAAGTGTCATGTATAATAATGAAAGAAAGCATAAACAAATTTCTCATAATGGGGTTAAATAATCCACATAATGGAATGTGGATTAGGCCAGGAGTAATGGCTCATGCCTATAATCCCAGCATTTTGGGAGGCTGAGGCGGGCGGATTACCCGAGGCTGGGAGTTCAAGACCAGCCTGACCAATATGGAGAAACCCCATCCCTACTAAAAATACAAAAAGTTAGCTGGGCATGATTGAGCATGCCTGTAATCCCAGCTACTCAGGAGACTGAGGCAGGAGAATCGCTTGAACCCGGGAGGCGGAGGTTGCGGTAAGCCAAGATCGCACCATTGCACTCCAGCCTGGGCAACAAAAGCAAAACTCTGTCGCAAAAAAAAAAAAAAAAGAATTAGCCGGGCATGGTGTCACATGCCTGTAGTCCCAGCCACTCAGCAGGCTAAGGCACAGCACGAGAAGTGCTTGAACACGGGAGGCAGAGGTTGCAGTGAGCCGAGGTGGCGCTGCTGCACTCCAGCCTGGGCGACAGAGTGGGACTCCATTAAAAGTAAATAAATAAGGCCGGGAGCAGTGACTCACGCCTGTAATCCCAGCACTTTGGGAGGCCCAGGTGGGTGGATCACGAGGTCAGGAGTTCAACACCAGCCTGGCCAAGATGGTGAAACCCCATTTCTACTAAAAAAACAAAATTTAGCCAGGCATGGTGACGGGCACCTGTAATCCCAGCTACTCGGGAGGCTGAGGCAGACGATTGCTTGAACCCAGGAGGTGGAGGTTGCAGTGAGCCCAGATCACACCACTACACTCCAACGTGGGCGACAAAGACTCAGTTTCAGAAATTAATTAATTAATTTATTAAATTTAATAAATAGGACAGGCACGATGGCTCACTCCTGTAATTCTAGCACTTTGGGAGGCTGAGGCGGGTGGATCACCCAAGGTCAGGAGTTTGAGACCAGCCTGGCCAACATGGTAAAACCCTGTCTGTACTAAAAATACAAAATTAGCCTGGCACAGTGGCGCAGGCCTGTAATCCCAGCTACTTGGGAGGCTGAGGCAGGAGAATTGCTTGAACTCCAGAGGCAGACGTTGCAGTGAGCTGAGATCCTGCCATTGCACTTCAGCCTGGGTGACAAGAGTAAAACTCTGTCTCCAAAAATAATAATGATAATAATAAATAAATCCGTACTTTTTTTTTTTTTTTTTTTTTTTTTTGAGACAGAGTCTCGCTTAGTCGCCCAGGCTGGAGTGCAGTGGCGCGATCTCGGCTCACTGCAAGCTCCGCCTCCCGGGTTCACGCCATTCTCCTGCCTCAGCCTCCCGAGTAGCTGGGACTACAGGCGCCCACCACCACGCCCGGCTAATTTTTTGCATTTTTAGTAGAGACGGGGTTTCACAGTGTTAGCCAGGATGGTCTCGATCTCCTGACCTTGTGATCCGCCCGCCTCGGCCTCCCAAAGTGCTGGGATTACAAGCGTGAGCCACCGCGCCCGGCAAATCCGTACATTTTTTAATTAAAAAATAAAATCTTTTTTTTTTTTTTTTTGAGACAGAGTCTTACTCTGCCGTCCAGGCTGGAGTGCAGTGGCATCATCTCGGCTCACTGAAACCTCTGCCTCTTGGGTTCAAGCAATTCTCTGCCTCAGTCTCCTGAGTAGCTGGGATTACAGGCACCCACCACCACGCCCGGCTAATTTTTGTATTTTTAGTGGAGATGGGGTTTCACCATCTTGGCAAGGCTGGTCTGGAACTCCTGACCTCATGATCCACCAGCCTTGACCTCCCAAAGTGCTGGGATTACAGGTGTGAGCCACCGTGACCAGCCAAAAGTAATTAAAAAAAAAAAAAAAAGAGGCCAGGTGCAGTGACTCACACCTATAATCCCGACACTTTGGAAGACTGAGGCAGGAGGATCACTTGAGGTCAGGAGTTCGATACCAGCCCGGCCAACATGGTGAAACCCCATGTCTACTAAAAATACACATAAAAATATTAGCCAGTCATGGTGGTGCGCCCCTGTAGTCCCAGCTACTCGGGGGACTGACGCAGCAGGATCACTTGAACCCAGGAGGTGGAAGTTTCAGTGAGCCAAAATCGCGCCACTGCACACTGCAGCCTGGGCAACAGAGCTAGACCCTGTCTTAAAAAAAATTGTATTTTTTATACAAAATTTAGCCAGGCGTGGTGGTGGGCGCCTGTAGTCCCAGCTACTCGGGAGGCTGAGGCAGGAGAAGGGTGTGAACCTGGGAGGCAGAGCTTGCAGTGAGCTGAGATCCTGCCACTGCATTCCAGCCTGGGCGACAGAGTGAGACTCTGTCTCAAAAAAAAAATTGTAGTTTTTAAATGCATGCAAAAATATTGATATATGGAAAAGTAACTGAAGAAAATAAATCAAAAATATTTACAGACGTTCTCCCTGGAAGTTGGGAATTTTTTTTCTATACATGTATACTTTAGTGTGTTATTTTTATTTTATGAAAGTAACATTTCTTTTCTTTTCTTTTTTTTTTTTTGAGACCAAAACCTCAAGTTTTGAGACCAAAACCTCGAACTCCTGACCTCAAGTGATCCACCCGCCTCGGCCTCCCTAAATGCTGGGATTACAGGTGTGAGCCACTGCACCCAGCCTACAGTGTGGTGCTATTAAAAAATATTTTTGGCCAGGCACAGTGGCTCACGCCTGTAATCCCAGCACTTTGGGAGGCTGAGGCAGACAGATCATGAGGTCAGGAGATCAAAACTATCCTGGCTAACATGGTGAAATCCCGTCTCTACTAAAAAAATACAAAAAATTAGCCGGGCGTGGTGGTGGGCGCCTGTAGTCCCAGCTACTCGGGAGGCTGAGGCAGGAGAACGGCGTGAACCCGGGAGGCAGAGCTTGCAGTGAGCCGAGATCGCACCACTGCACTCCAGCCTGGGCGACAAAGTGAGACTCTGTCTCAAAAAATATATATATATATATTTATATTTTATATATATTATATTTATATATATATATTATATTTTATATATATGTGTGTGTGTGTTTAGGCTGGGCACAGTGGCTCACACCTCTAATCCCAGCACTTTGGGAGGCCGAGGCAAGTGGATCACTTGAGGCCAGCAGTTTGAGACCAGCCTGGTTATCATGAAGAAACCCCATCTCTACTAAAATATTAGCCAGGCACGGTGTCACATACCTATAATCCCAGCTACTAGGGAGTCTGCGGTGGGAGAATCACTTGAACTAGGGAGGCAGAGGTTGCGGTGAGTTGAGATCGTGCCACTGCACCCCAGGCTGGGCAACACAGCAACACCTCGTCTTAAAGAAATAGAAAGAAAGAACGAACGAATGAAAGAAAGAAAGAAAAAATAAATAGCAGATTTCAAAAAGTTGTTCTCCCTGGCAGCAACCCGGTAAAGCTACATCTGGGCGGAAGGTAATATGGAAATATAAAAACTACAGATTAACAGGGATGGGAGGACCTGCCAGAAATGGGTTCATTTTGTGTCCTGACTCCCTCTGGATTCTCTGTGTGTCTAGTCCAGGATCTAACCACTATGATCTGCTTTCCTCATCCATTTGGGAATCAGGGCACCACTGCCTTGGGAGGCTTGAATGACATGAGGTTAAGCAGGCAGAGCACGGAACTCAGTCTGGTGAGCCCTGGTGTGGTGACTATGATTCTTCTGTCATATAGGAAGGATCAATTAGAGCTGATTTGTTATTTTATCATTTTTTTTTTTTTTTTTTTTTTTTTTTGAGACGGAGTCTCGCTCTGTCACCCAGGCTGGAGTGCAGTGGCCGGATCTCAGCTCACTGCAAGCTCCGCCTCCCGGGTTCACGCCATTCTCCTGCCTCAGCCTCCCGAGTAGCGGGGACTACAGGCGCCTGCCACCTCGCCCGGCTAAGTTTTTGTATTTTTAGTAGAGACGGGGTTTCACTGTGTTAGCCAGGATGGTCTCGATCTCCTGACCTCGTGATCCGCCCGTCTCGGCCTCCCAAAGTGCTGGGATTACAGGCTTGAGCCACCGCGCCCGGCGTTATTTTATCATTATCTGTTTTCAATAAAAACAGAAAGAAAACAATTATAAAAAATATCCCCAAACAGTAAATTTCAGCTTTTTATCATGACAGCTAGGTTTAGCACTTAACAGTATTCCCAAATTTGAATTTCAGAAAAACAACCAGTAAATCTTTTTTTTTTTTTTTTTTTTTTTTTTTTGAGACGGAGTCTCGCTCTGTCACCCGGGCTGGAGTGCAGTGGCCGGATCTCAGCTCACTGCAAGCTCCGCCTCCCGGGTTCACGCCATTCTCCTGCCTCAGCCTCCCGAGTAGCTGGGACTACAGGCGCCCGCCACCTCGCCCGGCTAGCTTTTTGTATTTTTTAGTAGAGACGGGGTTTCACCGTGTTAGCCAGGATGGTCTCGATCTCCTGACCTTGTGATCCGCCCGTCTCAGCCTCCCAAAGTGCTGGGATTACAGGCTTGAGCCACCGCGCCCAGCTCAGTAATTCTTTAGTATAAGTATGTCCCATACAATATGACTTCTCATCTTCCCATATCCCAAACTCAAGACACCTTATATACACCATGATTTCTCCTGCCGTCTCTGGGCATTCACACCAGGGCTCCTCCTGTCCAGGTCACCCTTCTCCCTTCTCCCACCTGTGCCTGGTGAACGACTCAGTTCAGACATCTCTTATAGGAAGTCTCCTGTGATCCCAGGCACTGTATCACCCTGATACAGTGCTGAAATACTGCTAAGCAGTTGGCATGAGGGCAGGAAGACTTGGTCTTGTTCACTCTTGTACCCAGCTTATACATGGCACCAAGTAGGTTCTCAATTAAAAGTCAAATGAGGGGCCAGGCTCGGTGGCTCACTCCTGTAATCCTACCACTTTGGGAGGCCGAGGCGGGTAGATCACCTGAGGTTGGGAGTTCGAGACCAGCCTGGCCAGCATGGTGAAGCCCCATCTCTACTAAAAGTGCAAAAATTAGCCAGTCGTGGTGGCAGGTGCCTGTAATTCCAGCTACTGGGGAAGCTGAGGCAGGAGAATCACTTGAACCCGGGAGGGAGAGGTTGTAGTGAGCCAAGATTCTGTCACTGCACTCCAGCCTAGGCAACAGAGCGAGACTCCATCTCAAAAAAAAAAAAAAAAAAAAAAGTCAAATGAGATCGAGCACAGTGGTTCATGCCTGTAATCCCAGCACTTTGGGAGACTGAGGCAGGAGGATCACCTGATGTCAGGAGTTCAAGACCAGTCTGGCCAACATGTGAAATCTGGTTTCTACTAAAAATACAAAATATTAGCCGGGTATGGTGACGCATGCCTGTAATCCCAGCTATTTGGGAAGCCAAGGCAGGAGAATCACTTGAACCCGGGAGGCGGAGGTAGCAGTGAGGTGAGATCACGCCACTGCACTCCAGCCTGGGCTACAGAGCAAGACTCTGTCTCAAAAAAAAAAGAAAAAAGTCAAATGAGGTCACTCATGGTAGCTGGCGCCTATAATCCCAGCACTCTGGGAAGTCAAGGCAGGAGGATTGCTTGAGTCCAGGAGTTTGATACCAGCCTGGGCAACATAGTGACATCTCATCTCTACAAAAAATTTTTAAAATTAGCCGGGCGTGGTGGCACTCATCTATAGTCCTAACTACTTGGGAGGCTGAGGTAAGAGGATTGCTTGAGCCCAAGAATTCGAGGTTGCAGTGAGCTATACTTGAGCCATTGTACCATAACTGGGCAACAGCCAGACGCTGTTTCAAAAAAAAAAAAAAATTGGCCAGGCGAGATGGCTCAAGCCTGTAATCCCAGCACTTTGGGAGGCCGAGACGGGCGGATCATGAGGTCAGGAGATCGAGACCATCCTGGCTAATACAGTGAAACCCCGTCTCTACTAAAAAACACAAAAAAACTAGCCAGGTGAGGTGGCGGGTGCCTGTAGTCCCAGCTACTCGGGAGGCTGTGGCAGGAGAATGGCGTGAACCTGGGAGGCGGAGCTTGCAGTGAGCTGAGATCCGGCCACTGCACTCCAGCCTGGGCGACAGAGCGAGACTCCGTCTCAAAAAAAAAAAAAATTAGCCAGGCATGTGGCATACACCTATAGTTCCAGCTACTCAGGAGGCTGAGGCAGGAGGACCATTTGAGCCCAGGAAATTGATGCTGCACTAAGCCAAGGTCACACCACTGCACTCCAGCCTGGGAGACTGCGTGAGACCTTGACTCTAAAAAAAATAATAATAATAATGAAAATGAAAGTCAAATGAATGAGGCCAGGGGTGGTGGCTCATGCCTGTAATCCTAGCACTTTGGAAGGCTGAGGTGGTTGAGTCAGCTGAGCCCTGGAGTTACGGACCAGCCTGGGCAACATGGCGAAACCCTGTCTCTAAAAATACAAAAAAGAAAAAAACCAGGCGTTGTGGTGCGTGCTTGAAGTCCCAGCTACTCAGGAGGCTGAGGTGGGAGAATAGCTTGAGCCCAGGAGGTCAAGGCTTTAGTGAGCTGAGATTGCATCACTGCGGCCTAGCCATGATGACAGGGCAAGACCCAGTCTTTAAAAAAAAGGAAAAAAAAAAGTCTAGTGAATGAATTTCCTCCCAATTCCCCCTTCCTTCCTGTCACAATGCATCCTGCTGGTGCTTCAGAGCCATATAAACTCATTCGTTCATTTTTAGATTCATTCGTGTCACAGGGAATGCCATGCAGGCAGCATACACAGGTCCCGTAACCAGGAGGTAGAATCTCTCTTATATAAGAGCAACAGTCCCACTCAAATTCTGGTTGCTGATTTTGGCTCCCAACACTGAGTTTTCACTCTGTGTGGACAAAGCACTTTCCTCACTTGCACTAGCTGTTTCTCAACACCACCTAGGAGGGGGTGTTCGTACTACCCCACTTTACAGATGAGAAACCAAGGTTAGAGAGGTAAAGTCACCTGCCCAAGGTCCCTAGCTAAGCTCAGACTCCAGCCTCTCAGACTGACATGAGCTCAGTTCACCCTCTTAGGAACACTATGTGACGAATGCATCCCCAGCAAGCATATTCCCTATAGCAAAGGCCAGGCCTGTGATGGGTGCCCCCCTCCTCACCACACTCCTTCCTGTCAAGCCACCACTCCTCCACCCCTAGCAGAGTCATTCACCTTGAGCCCAAGGGAGGCCCCTCATGGGACTGTCATTCAACCAACAGATGCTGACAGCATTGATGAGGTGGACACTGGGCTAGTGAACAGCACAGATGTGTTCCCTGGCCTCAGAAGCCCAGAGACTCAGGAGAAGATGATGGAATACTCACAAGGTTGCTGGGGCTGGGCAAAAAGGTGCAGGCTGCTTTGCCAGGTCATAAAAGGGGAACTGACTTCCCTGGTCTGAGGAACCAAGCAAGGGTCCGTGCCCTTGCCATGCCCTCTGCCTGCCATGCCGTGCTGTTCTTCAGTGCCTGCTCTAAGGTCACTCCTGGTGTGGTTTTCTCTGGCTGCCTTTTTTTTTTTTTTTTTTTGGGGGGGGAGACAGAAACTCTGTCACCTAGGCTGGAGTGCAGTGACACCATCTCGGCTCACAGCCACCTCCACCTCCTGGGTTCAAGCGATTCTCCTGCCTCAGCCTCCGAGTAGCTGGGACTACAGGTATGCACTACTACGCCCAGCTAATTTTTGCATTTTTAGTAGAGATGGGGTTTCACCATGTTGGTTGGCCATGATGGCCTCCATCTCTTGACCTCAGGATCCACCCCCCTCAGCCTCCCAAAGTACTGGGATTACAGGCATGAGCCACTGCACCCGGCCCTTTTTTAATTTCTTAATTTTTATTTATTTATTTTTTTTGAGACAGAGTCTCGCTCTGTCACCCAGGCTGGAGTGCAGTGGCGCGATCTCTGCTTACTGCAAGCTCCGCCTCCCGGGTTCGGCCATTCTCCTGCCTCGGCCTCCGGAGTAGCTGGGACTACAGGCGCCCGCCACGACCCGGGCTAATTTTTTAGTATTTTTAGTAGAGACGGGGTTTCACTGTGGTCTCTATCTCCTGACCTCGTGATCTGCCCGCCTCGGCCTCCCAAAGTGCTGGGATTACAGGCGTGAGCCACCGCGCCTGACTTTTTTATTTTTTATTTTTATTTTTTATGGAGACAGAGTCTCGTTCTGTTTCCCAGGCTGGAGTGCAGTGGCACTACCTCGGCTCACTGCCAGCTCCGCCTCCCAGGTTCATGCCATTCTTCTGCCTCAGCCTCCCGAGTAGCTGGGACTACAGGCACCCGCCACCACGCCTGGCTGATTTCTTGTATTTTTCCTAGAGATGGAGTTTCACCCTGTTAGCCAGGATGATCTCGATCTCCTGGTCTCGTGATCCGCCCGCCTTGGCCTCCCAAAGTGCTGGGATTAAAGGCTTGAGCCACCGCGCCCGGCCTCTTTCTTTCTTTTTTTTTTTTTTTTGAGACAGAGTCTCACTCTGTCGCCCCCAGGCTGGAGTGCAGTGGCGCAATCTCGGCTCACTGCAGACTCCGCCTCCTGGGTTCAAGCCATTCTCTGCCTCAGCCTCCCGAGTAGCTGGGATTACAGGCGCCCACCACAATGCCTGGCTCATTTTTGTATTTTTAGTAGAGGCAGGGTTTCACCATCTTGGCCAGGCTGGTCTTGAACTCTTGACCTCATGATCCACTGGCCTCAGCCTCCCAAAGTGTTGGGATTACAGGCGTGAGCCACTGTGCCTGGCCTGGCTCCACTTTCTTAGGGAGCTTTGCTTGCCCTCTGCTTGAGGTAGTTTGTGAATTAATTGCTCTGTCTCCCCCAGGTCCTGGGTCTCCTGCTCGTGATCAATCTGTCACGTGCCGTTTGATCTCGGAGTTGTCTCCACCATTAGACTGGCAGGGTCTGTTTTCTGGGGTCTGTGTGTAGGATACAATGGCCCCAGGATGGGTAAAGGAGGGGACCCAGTTGTTCTTCCGTGATGGGTGGAGAAAAGGGCCAGCAGGCCTGTTTCTCGGTGAAGCCCATGGGGAGACAGTCAAACCAGGAACCAAATCCAGCCAGGCGTGGTGGCTCAAGACTGTAATCCCAACACTTTGGGAGGCCGAGGTGGGCAGATCACCTGAGTTCGGGAGTTGGAGACCAGCCTGACCAATATGATGAAACCCTGTTTCTACTAACAAAAAAAAAAAAAAAATTAACCTGGCGTGGTGGCACATGCCTGTAATCCCAGCTACTCGGGAGGCTGAGGCAGGAGAATTGTTTGAAACCGGGAGGTGGAGGTTACAGTGAACCGAGATTGCTCCATTGCACTCCAGCCTGGGTGACAGAGCAAGACTCAGTCTCAAAATAAAAAAGAAAAGCTGAGCGTGGTGGCTCACGCCTGTAATCCTACCACTTTGGGAGGCCAAGGTGGGCAGATCACGAGATCAAGAGGTGGAGACCATCCTGGACAACATGGTGAAACACTGTCTCTACTAAAAAATTAGCTAGGCATGGTGGTGCACACCTGTAGTCCCAGCTACTCGGGAGGCTGAGGCAGAAGAATCACTGGAACCCGGGAGGCAGAGGTTGCAGTGAGCCGAGACTGTGCCACTACACTCCAGTGTGGCAACAGAGTGAGACTTGGTCTCAAAAAAAATAAACAAATAATAATAAAAAATAAAAATAAAAAAAAATCCTGGCTGTGCCACTAACCGGCCAGATGCCCTAGAACTGACTGCTATGGACCTCAGTTTCATACCTGTGGAATGGAACTCAGAGCCATATCTGCTTCACTGGGTTGTGCAAATGTGAGGTAGTTATAGGATGGAGCAGACAGAAGGTCGGCACAGCCTCAGTGGTTGGAGGAGTGGGGGTCAAGTGGACAGAGAGGGTACCCGAGGGCCAGACGTAGAGGCAAGGTGAAGCAATGCTTCATTTCCCTGCTGAGGTTCCTCTCTAGCAGTTTGGAGGTGGGGCAGGAGTGGAGAAAACACATCCCCTCCTCAATGTGGGCTGAGAAACAGGGTTCTTGAGGCACCAAGAACCTCTTTGGGGCTCTGGCTTGTCTCCTGTAGTCAAAGGGATGGGCTGTGTGCAATGACTCACACCTGTAATCCCAACACTTTGGGAGACAGAGTCAGGAGGCCAGACCAGCCTAGGCAACACAGCAAGACCCTGTCTCTACAAAAAACTTCTAAAAAAATTAGCCAGGCGCAGTGGTGGCACCTGTAGTCCCAGCTACTTGGGAGGCTGAGGTGGGATGATTGCTTGAGCCTGGAGAGGTTGAGGCTGAAGTGAGCTATGATGGCACCACTGCACTCCAGTGTGGGCAACAGAGTGAGACTCTGTGTCTAAAATAAAAAGAGGGCCTGGTGTGGTGGCTCACGCCTGTAATCCCAGCACTTTAGGAGGCCGAGACAGGCAGATCACTCAAGGTCGAGAGTTCAAGACCAGCCTGGCCAATATGGTGAAACCCTGTCTCTACAAAAGTGCAAAAATTAGTCGGGGCGTGGTGTTGGGCGCCTGTAATCCCAGCTACTCGGGAGGCTGAGGTGGTAGAATTGCTTGAACGCAGGAGGTGGAGGTTGCAGCGAGCTGAGATCACACCATTGCACTCCAGCCTGGGCAATAAGAGCGAAACTCCGTCTCAAGATAAATAAATAAATAAATAAATAAAATAAAAAGAGAATGGGAGTGGACCAAGGCCTAATGGCATGGAATTTCCAAATTCTAGCTCCCTAGTTTTCTTTGGGGAGCCTTCCTCCATCACCAGGGCCCAACAGGGCCTCAGATGGCAGGGGGTAGGGGGGCAACACATATCCCTCATGGCCAAGATGCTAGGAAGCCCCTGAGTTGGGGCAACAGCCTCTGGTCACAGTCACGAGGGAGGTTGGGTGCAGCAGCGCTTATCTCGCCTGACCTTGTGGAGACTGACCACTCCCTCCTTCCGGAAAATGTTGCCCCCTGCCCTCTCCACGGCCTCCTCCTTCTTACATCCCCTGGTCCTGGTTGGGGCCTCAGCACCCAATTCTACTCCTTGACCCACCACCCTGGGGTACTTTTGCCAGGCCCCAGCCCACAGCCATCTGCCAAACGCCTCACCCTGGAGTCCCTGCGGCATCTCTGACTCAGCAGGTCTGTGCCTGCCCCTGCTGTTCCCCCCACCCAGTGGCTCTGCAGAGCACCCTGTTGCCCAAGCCCTGAGTGCTGGCCACTCCCAGGGCCTCGCCCTCCCCCACCACCAGCACCACCAATTTGAATTCCTATCTCTCTCTGGCCTCCTCCCTAGACCCAGGCCCTGCCCCAGGGTGGGGGAAGGAATCCTACAGATAAGGGCATTGGTCAAAGGGACACACCTGGGTTCAGGCCCTCAGCTCTGCCCCCAACCTGCTAAATGATCATGACAAATGACCACACCTCTCTCCAAATCTGAGTTATTCCCTATGTAAAAGGGACGAATAATGAAACCATCTGGGTACATTGTGCTGAGCAATATGTGAGCTCAGGAAAGGTCAGTTTTCTAGGGGAAGTATGGCCGCTGAGAGCCCCAGTCCAATGCTTCTCATTCACACGCTGGTTGGTGCCTTTCCTAAGTTGGAAATGGGTTGGTCCACAAATCCCGATGCCTGGTCCACACCAGGTCCACGTGCCTGCATTCAGGGTGCAGGGTGGAGTAAGACAGTCTGAAGGGAAAGGTAGCAGGATGAATGAGTAATTCCTGGGTGCGTTTTGGGATTATGCCTAAGGGCTGTCCAACCATGTGGGAGGGGAAGCTAAATCCTGTAAGGGAGGGGAGAATGGGGGAACACTGCCTGCAAGAAGTGGTGGAGGGTGCTTTGGAAGGACACCTGGGGGAGTGAGTTGGCTGTAGGCACAGGGCAGCTGGAAGGCCAATTTTAGGGAAGAGGAAATTGAGGCTGAAAGTCAAAAAACAAAGGAACTGCCTGAGGTCTCTCAACTGAGAAGTGACTGGGCCAGGGTTCAGATTCAGCCCCCACTCCATTCTCAGGCTGGGCAGGAAGGTACCTCGCCCTCAGGAGGGCGCCTTCGACCCAAAGCACCCTGACCAAGAGGCTGTGCACTGTGGTGACCCTAAGACTGAGGCCCAGGTCCTGGAGTTCCACCAAGGTAGGTACAGCCAGCCAGGTAGTGACAGGAGGATTTACTGGGGCTTCTGGGGACCCTGTGAGAGGGCAAAAAGAGGGCACATAAGCCTGTAGATATCAGATATAGATAGTGAGGGCTAGCGCTTTATGGGGAGGGTGGATGGGCCCTGTGGGCCAGGGATGTTTAGGAGATCTTCCAAACAGAGCATTCCAGCCTGGGGGAACAGACCCATTATAGACCCCACCCACCACCTAAAACAGGGACAGGTGGGCTGAGCCTGGAGGCTGGCAGGACCTGTGGGGCCGGCTGGGGTGTCAGCAGTGCCACCGTGTGTGGAACCCTCTGTGCCTAGGTTCCTGGAGCCGGCTCCACCTGGCAATGTGCACGGTTTCACAAGACGAGAGTTGGCCCATCGTGTTCCACCTCAGATGGAACACCTGACCTCCTGCACACCCCACCCAGCCTCCAAATTCAACCACCCCAGGAGTGAGACAGGGAGAGGAGGGTGTGACCAGAAGGTGGAATGAGCTTAAAATAGGCTGCAGAGATAGCTCTGAGCTTTAAAAAAAAAATCATATCTTTCATATCACGTTCTTGTGAAATCTTCTCCAGATTTTTTACGATGACTCTGAAACTGATCAGTTAGCCTCATGCTTTCAAAATCCATAGCAGCAGCAAGCGAGAGGGGGCAGGTCAGCGAGAGGTGGAGGGGGCAGATGGGCCCGAGGTGCCTGGGCAGGGGTAGATGGGGCCAGGACAGGCTTAGTGACCCTTGCACCAGAACGCTCCGGACGCCGCCCCTTCGCCCACTCGTTAGGCTCCTCTGCCTTCAGGCTGGCTGGGCTGCCCATCCCCCCTCGGTCCCCTCCTGGGCAGGTCTGGACTGGACAGGTTTTGGGCCTCCAGGTCCTGCAGTCAGTCAGGAAAGGGGCCTGGTGCAGGCCACAGCCAGGCATCCACCTCCTTCCCAGCCCACCCCTATCCCCCAGCAGCCTGCCAACCTTGCTAGACCTGTGTGGCCTTCCCTTCTGATGAAAGTCTCCAGATTCTCAGGGCTCTGTAGGGGGAGCCAAGCCAGGGCTTAGAACCATGCTCCCTTGCCCCCACCCGCGACCTGTGCCCTCATCTGCTTTCTTTTTTTTTCTTTTTTTCTTTTTTTGAGACAGAGTATCGCTCTGTCACCCAGGCTGGAGTGCAGTGGTGCGATCTTGGCTCACTGCAACCTCCGCCTCCAGGGTTCAAGCAATTCTCCTGCTTCAGCCTCCTGAGTAGCTGGGACTATAGGCGAGTGCCACCACGCCCAGCTAATTTTTTGTATTTTTAGTAGAGACAGGGTTTCACCATATTGGCCAGGATGGTCTCAATCTCCTGACCTTGTGATCCACCCACCTCGGCCTCCCCAAATGCTAAGATTACAGGTGTGAGCCACTGCGCCCGGCCTCTTTTAAATTTTTTTTGTAGAGACAGAGTCTTGCTATGTTGCCGAGGCTTGTCTCGAACTCCTGGTCTCAAGTAATCCTCCTCCCTCTGCCTCCCCCATAGCTGGGATTGCAGGCACAAGCCATGCCGCCCAGCTTCTCATCAGCTGTCTGGGTCTTTCTCTGGGTTCTGACACCAGGCCAAGTGTTCTGCACACCTGACCTGCTCAAAACAAAACCAGTTCTGCCACAGTCTGGGAAAATGAGGCTCAGAGAGGCCTTGCAGCTGTCCGTGAGCAGGCTGGCATTTGGATCCAGTGACTGGGTTCTGGAGCCCAGTGACTCTGTGGCCCTGCCTCTCCAGCCTTATGCTTCTTTAAAACTGCCCATGGCCTCTGAAGTTGAGGATTTAGGGGAGCAGGGCTGCCAGAGGGGTGAAGGAGACCTTTCTGTGGGTGGGCATCAGAATAACCGGGCCTGACACTAGTCACTGCCCCCCTGGAAGGACAGCCCCTCTCGGTATGTGGGGAGTGGGCTGCCTAGGGTGCTCTGGGGAGAAGGGAGGGAGAGAATGGGGCTGGTTGGGTAGGGTGTGGATTCCAGGCCTGCTCAGTCAAAAAGATACAGTATTTCCTGTTCCCCCTTACACTGGGCAGGCAGGTGTGGCCCAGGCAGCTCTGCCAGGTGTGCAGTCCCTGGGGGAATGACCCTTAAGCATATCTCGGCTGCCCCCTGGTGGCGGCATGAGGTCCTCCTCCCAGGACCTGTAACCCTCCCAGAGGAGGAGATCTACACCAGCTGATGGGTTGGCACCTGTCCCCACTCCCTTTCTTCTTTCCTGTGCCACTGCTCCCAGAGTTGCCCAAAACACACGATCGACCAGGTGCAGTGGCTTGCACAAAACTCTGTCTCTACGGAAAATACAAAAATTAGCCAGGCATGGTGGCTCATGCCTACAGTCCCAGCTACTTGGGAGGTTGAGGTGGGAGGATCAACAGCCCAGGAAGTCAAGGCTGCAGTGAGCTGTGGTTGCGCCACTGTACTCCATACTCCAGCCTCGGTGACAGAGTGAGACCTCGTCTTAAAAAAAATAAATCATGGCCGGGCGCGGTGGCTCAAGCCTGTAATCCCAGCACTTTGGGAGGCCGAGATGGGCGGATCACGAGGTCGGGAGATCGAGACCATCCTGGTTAACACGGTGAAACCCCGTCTCTACTAAAAAATACAAAAAACTAGCCGGGCGAGGTGGCGGGCGCCTGTAGTCCCAGCTACTCGGGAGGCTGAGGCAGGAGAATGGCGTGAACCCGGGAGGCGGAGCTTGCAGTGAGCTGAGATCCGGCCACTGCACTCCAGCCTGGGTGACAGCGCGAGACTCCGTCTCAAAAAAAAAAAAAAAAATTAAAAATAAAAAAATAAATCAATTAATTAATTAAAACCTAGGTAACATGCTTGGGGGTGATGAGGGTTGTGGAGGAAAATAAAATAGGTGGGGGCTGGAGTGAAGAATGGGGGTGCCCCTTCATAACTCTGACAAAGACTACAACGCAGCTGTCAGAAAAAAAGCTGATTTGAGGCAATGGTCAGGGAAAGTTGTGAAATTAAGTAAAAAGTGATAGAACAGGCTAGGTGGGAAGTGGTGGCTAACACCTATAATCCTAGTGCTGTGAAAGGCCAAGCAGGAGGATCACTTGAGGCCAGGTGTTTGAGATCAGCCTGGGCAACATAGCAAGACCTTGTCTTTACAAAAAATGTAAAAATTAGCTGAGGGCTAGGCGCAGTGGCTGATGCCTGTAGGGAGGCCAAGGTAGGTGGATTGCTTGAGCCCAGGAATTTGAGACCAGCTTGGGCAACATGACAAAATTCTATCTCTACAAAAAAAAAAATGCAAAAACATTGCTGGCTGTGGTGGCTTACGCCTATAATCCTAGCACTTTGGGTGGCTGAGATGGGTGGATTACCTGAGGTCAGGAGTTTGAGACCACCCTGGCCAACATGGTGAAACCCCATCTCTACTAAAAATACAAAAATTAGCTGGGTGTGGTGGTGCATGTTTGTAATCTCGCTACTCGGGAGGCTGAGGCAGGAAAATTGCTTGAGCCCAGGAGACAGAGGTTGCAGTGAGCCTAGATCGTGCTACTGCACTCCAGCCTGTCTGACAGAGCAAGACGCTATCTCAAAAAAAAAAAAAAACTTGCTAGACTGGTGACATGCACCTGTAGTCCCAGCTACTCAGGAGGCTGAGGTGGGAGGATCACTTGAGCCCAGGAAGTTGAGGCTATGATCGTGCTACTGCATTCCAGCCTGGGTGACAGCCAGATTCTGTCTCAAAAAACAAAACAGACAGGGCACAGTGGCTCACCTTGGCCTTCCAAAGCGCTAGGATTACAGGTCTGCACAACCATGCCTGGCCTGACAGCGCATGAATTAAAGTTTCTATTCTCTTGCTAGTCTTTCATTGCTTCCCTAGTGTGTGGGAACCATACTTGTCCCCGCTTCTCTGTCAGAGAGCAGCCTGCCAACCTCCAAGCCTGTTGTCCCTCACCCAAGAGGTCCCAGGCTGTCCCCTCTGCAGAAGCAGCTGTCTTGTGGCTTGCTGTGCTCAGACTCCATTTCTAGGCTGTGGGCTCACAGGGATCTAGTGCTTTGAAAAAATGTAAAGAAGAGCAGCAGTATTATTCACAGTAGCTAAAAGGTAGAAACAACTGAAGTATCCATTGACCGATGAATGGATAAACAAAATGCGTTACATAACACACAATGGACTATTATTCAGTCTTAAAAAGGACGGAGGCCAGGTGTGGTGGCTCACCCCTATAATCCCAGCACTTTGGGAGGCTGAGGCAGGTGAATTACTTGAAGCCAGGAGTTGGAAACCAGCATAGACAGCATGGGGGAACCCCCTCTCTACTAAAAATACAAAGATTAGCCAGGTGTGGTAGCACATGCCTATAATCCCAGCTACTCTGGAGGCCAAGGCATGAGAATCGCTTGAATCCAGGAGGTGGAGGTTCATTGAGCCTAGATCATGCCACTGCACTCCAGCCTGGGTGACAGAGTGAGACGCTGTCTCAAAAAAAAAAAAAAAAAAAAAAGATGGGGTGGAAGAAGGGAAGAAAATTGGCCAGGCACACTCTGGTAGGGGATGGTTAGATGAAGACAGACAGACAATAGAAAAACCTAGATAAAGACCTGGCGCAATGGCTCATGCCTGTAATCCCAGTACTTTGGGAGGCTGAGGCAGAAGGAACTCTTGAGGCCAGAAGTTTGAGAGCAGCCTGGTAAATATAGTGAGACCCCCGTCTCCTAAAAAATATTAATTGGCCGGGGCCGGGCACGGTGGCTCAAGCCTGTAATCCCAGCACTTTGGGAGGCCGAGACGGGCGGATCACGAGGTCAGGAGATCGAGACCATCCTGGCTAACACGGTGAAACCCCGTCTCTACTAAAAATACAAAAAAAAAATAAGCCGGGCGAGGTGGCGGGCGCCTGTAGTCCCAGCTGCTCGGGAGGCTGAGGCAGGAGAATTGCGCGAACCCGGGAGGCGGAGCTTGCAGTGAGCGGAGATCTGGCCACTGCACTCCAGCCTGGGCGACAGAGCCATACTCCGTCTCAAAAAAAAAAAAAAAAAAAAAAAAAAAAAATTAATTGGCCGGGCGCAGTGGCTCACACCTGTAATCCCAGCACTTTGGGAGGCCGAGGCAAGCAGATCACCTGAGGCCAGGAGTTCGATACCAGTCTGGCCAACATGGAGAAACCCCATCTCTACTAAAAATACAAAATTAGCTGGGCATGGTGGTGCGTGCCTGTAATCCCAGCTACTCAGGAGGCTGAGGCAGGAGAATTGCTTGAACCTGGAAGGTGAGGTTGCAGTGAGCTGAGATTGTGCCATTGCACTCCAGCCTGGGCAGCAAGAGTGAAACTCCGTCTCAAAAAAAAATAAAAATAAAAAAGGAATAGGCCGGGTGCAGTGGCTCATGCCTGTAATCCCAGCACTTTGGGAGGCCAAGGCGGGTGGATCACTTGAGGTGAGAGGTTTGAGACCAGCCTGGCCAACATGGTGAAACCCCATCTCCACTAAAAAAATTAGCCGAGGCCGGGCGCGGTGGCTCAAGCCTGTAATCCCAGCACTTTGGGAGGCCGAGACGGGCGGATCACGAGGTCGGGAGATCGAGACCATCCTGGCTGACACGGTGAAACCCCGTCTCTACTAAAAAAAATACAAAAACTTAGCCGGGCGAGGTGGCGGGCGCCTGTAGTCCCAGCTACTCGGGAGGCTGAGGCAGGAGAATGGCGTAAACCCGGGAGGCGGAGCTTGCAGTGAGCCAAGATCCGGCCAGTGCACTCCAGCCTGGGCGACAGAGCGAGACTCCGTCTCAAAAAAAAAAAAAAAAAAAATTAGCCAAGCATGGTGGCAGGCACCTGTAATCCCAGCTACTCAGGAGGCTGAGGCAGGAGAATGGCTTGAACCTGGGAGGCAGAGGTTGCAGTGAGCCGAGATTGCCCCACTATACTCCAGCCTGGGCAACAGAGTGAAACTCTGTCTCAAAAAATGAATAAATAAATAAATAAAACTTGTAAAAAGTAACAAGAAGAAGAAAAAATATGAAAATAAAAAGAAAAAAAGAAAAAAATAATAGGCCAGGCACGGTGGCTCATGCCTATAATCCCAGCACTTTGAGAGGCCAAGGTGGGCAGATCATGATGTCAGGAGTTAGAGACCAACCTGGCCAACATAGTGAAACCCTGTCTCTACTAAAAATAGAGAAAAATTAGCCGTGAGTGGTGGCAGGCACCAGTAATCCCAGCTACTCGGGAGGCTGAGGCAGGAGAATCACTTGAACCTGTGAGACAGAGGTTGCAGTGAGTCAAGATCATACCATTTTCCAGCCCAGGTGACAGTGCAAGACTCCATTAAAAAATAAAATAAAATAAATATTAATAATAATTTTAAACAATATAAAAATATGCTTTTTTTTTTTTTTTTTTTTGAGACGGAGTCTCGCTCTGTCGCCCAGGCTGGAGTGCAGTGGCCAGATCTCAGCTCACTGCAAGCTCCGCCTCCTGGGTTTACGCCATTCTCCTGCCTCACCCTCCCAAGTAGCTGGGACTACAGGCGCCCACCACCTCGCCCGGCTAGTTTTTTGTATTTTTTTAGTAGAGACGGGGTTTCACCGTGTTAGCCAGGATGGTCTCGATCTCCTGACCTTGTGATCTGCCCGTCTCGGCCTCCCAAAGTGCTGGGATTACAGGCTTGAGCCACCGCGCCCGGCCTGCTTTTTTTTTTTTTTTTTTTTGAGACAAAGTCTTGCTCTGTTGCCCAGGATGGAGTGCAGTGGCATGATCTCAGCTCACTGCAACCTCCGCCTCCTGGGTTCAAGTGATTCTTCTGCCTCAGCCTCCCAAGCAGCTGGGACTACAGGCACACACCACCACGCCCGGCTAATTTTTGTATTTTTAGTAGAGACGGGGTTTCACCATATAGGCTAGGCTGGTCTCGAACTCCAACCTTGTGATCCACCCGCCTTGGCCTCCCAAAGTGCTGGGATTACAGGCATGAGCCACCACACCTGGCCAAAAAATATGTTTTTTAAAATAATAGAGATGAGGCCGGGTGTGGTGGCTCACACCTGTAATCTCAGCACTTTGGGAGGCTGAGGTGGATGGATCACTTGAGGTCAGGAGTTCGAGACCAGTCTGGGCAACATGGTGAAACCCCATCTCTACTGAAAATACAAAACTTAGCTGGGCGTGGTGACACATGCCTCTAGTCCCAGCTACTCGAGAGGCTGAGGCAAGAGAATCGCTTGAACCCAGGAGGCAGAGACTGCAGTGAGCCAAGATTGCGCCACTGCACTCCAGCCTGGGAGACAAAACAAGACCCTGTCTCAAAAAATAAAATAGAATAAAATAAAATAAAATAAAATAAAATAAAATAAAAGAGATGAAGACCAGGTGCACTGGCTCATGCCTGTAATCCCAACACTTTGGGAGGCTGAGGCAAGTAGATCACCTGAGGTCAGGAGTTAGAGAGCATCCTGGCCAACATGGTGAATCCCTGCCTGTACTAGAAATACAAAAAAATTAGCCAGGCCTTATGGCGGGCAGCCGATAATCCTGGCTACTCAGGAGGCTGAGGCAGGAGAATCACTTGAACCTGGGAGACGGGTGTTGCAGTGAGCCAAGATGGTGCCATTGCACTCCAGCCTGGGTGACAGAGCAAGACTCTGTCTCAAAATAATAATAATAGAGATGAGGTTTCGCCATGTTACCCAGGCTGGTCTCCAACTCCTCGGCTATAGCGATCCGTCCACCTTGGCCTTCCAAAGTGCTAGAACTACAGGCTTGCGCCACCACCCTGGCCTTAAACAATTACTCATGAAAGGATGGAAATTCTGACACATACTACAACATGGATGAAGCTAAAGGACATTATGCCAAGGGAAGGAAGCCAAGGACCTGCCAATCAAGGTCGCAGGCCATCAAGGGCTCCAGTGAACAAGAAGGATTGAGCAGGTCTCTGGGCTGAGCAGTGGGGGCTCTGCTTTGGTGAGAGTGTGGCACGGGTGGAGGCAGCCTTGGAGTGCAGGCGCCGTGGAGCAACTGGACACTCTGTTGAACGAAGTACAAGGTGGTAGGTTTTTGCTTTTTCTTTTTCCTAAGACGGAGTCTTATTCTGTCTCCCAGGCTGGAGTGCAGTGGCACGATCTTGACTCACTGCAACCTCTGCCTCCCAGGTTCAAGCAATTCTCTGCCTCAGCCTCCTAAGTGGCTGGGATTACAGGCGCGAGCCACCATGCCCAGCTAAATTTTTTTTGTATTTTTGGTAGAGACGGGGTTTTACCATCTTGGCCAGGCTGGTCTTGAACTCCTGACATCATGATCCACCCGCCTCGGCCTCCCAAAGTGCTGGGATTTTTTTTTTTTTTTTTTTTTTTTTTTGAGATGGAGTCTCGCTCTACCGCCCAGGCTGGAGTGCAATGGCCGGATCTCAGCTCACTGCAAGCTCCGCCTCCCGGGTTCACGCCATTCTCCTGCCTCAGCCTCCCGAGTAGTTGGGACTACAGGCGCCTGCCACCGCGCCCGGCTAGTTTTTTGTATTTTTTAGTAGAGACGGGGTTTCACCGTGTTAGCCAGGATGGTCTCGATCTCCTGACCTCGTGATCCGCCCGTCTCGGCCTCCCAAAGTGCTGGGATTACAGGCTTGAGCCACCGCGCCCGGCCTCAAAGTGCTGGGATTACAGGCGTGAGCCACTGCGCTCAGCCACAAGGTAGTGGTCTTTCTCAAGGACACTGGGGCAACCCCATTGCATCTTCACCAACACCCTGGTATAGATCCTTCAGCTGCAGTTTACCCTGCATACAACATGTGCAATGATCCCTAGCTAGGCAAGGCATTCAGAACTATTCCATAGGCCGGGTGCAGTGGCTCCAAACTGTAATCCCAGAAATTTGGGAGCAAGGCGAGGCGGGTAGATCATCTGAGGTCAGGAGTTCAAGACCAGTCTGGCCAACATAGCAAAACCCTGTCTCTACTAAAATACAAAAAATTAGCTGGGTGTGGTGGTGCATGCCTGCAATCCCAGCTACTCGGGAGGCTGAGACATGAGAATCACTTGCACCAGGAGGCGGAGGTTGCAATGAGCCGAAATCACACTACTGCATTCCAGCCTGGGTGACAGAGTGAGACTCTGTCTCAAAAAAAAATTAGCCAGACATGGCCACGTGCGGTGGCTCACGCCTGTAATCCCAGCACTTTGGGAGGCTGAGGCAAGCGGATCACAAGGTCAGGAGATCGAGACCATCCTGGCTAATATGGTGAAACCCTGCCTCTACTAAAAATACAAAAAATTAGCCAGGCATGGTGGCGGGTGCCTGTAGTCCCAGCTACTTGGGAGACTGAGGCAGGAGAATGGTGTGAACCTGGGAGGCGGAGCTTGCAGTGAGCCGAGATGGTGCCACTGCACTCTAGCCGGGGCAACAGAGCAAGACTCCGTTTCAAAAAAAAAAAAAATTAGCCGAGCATGGTAGCATGCATCTGTAATCCCAGCTACTCGGGAGGCTGAGGAAGGAGAATTGCTTGAACCCAGGAGGTTGCAGTGAGCCAAGATTGAACCACTGCACCCCAGCCTGAGTGACAGAGTGAGACTCCATCTCAAAAAAAAAAAAAAAAAAAAATCGACTATTCCATGGGAGGCAAAGGCAGGATGGTTTCAGGCCAGGAGTTGGAACCAAACTAGGCAACATGGTGAGAACTCCTCATCTCTACACACACACACACACACACACACACACACACACACACAAATTAGCTGGGTGTGGTGGTGCGTGCTTCCAGATACTCAGGAGGCTGACGTGGGAGGATGGTTTGAGCTCTGGAGGTTGAGGCTGCAGTGAGCTATGATCATGCCATGACAGAATGGGGACCAGGTGGAAGAACTGAAAAAGTTGGGGATCCACCCCACCCTTTCAGATGGAAAGAAACACCAAGACTCAAAATGAGGGTGCCCAGGTCCTCACTGAGCAGAGACTCATTGCTAAAAAAAAGCCTTACCTATTTGAGTTTTCACTAGTAAGCTAACAACTGCTACTACTGATCTTTATGGTTCGTAAGCAGTTGGTAATTTTAGTTTGTCTGGGTTTCAGCCAAGGATATTCTATTGTAAACTTAATTATGACAACTGCACTGTAATAATTCAATGTCCTATTATGATATTGCTATAGACAAAATTTGCCTTTACATTGTCATTTATTTTGTTTTATTTTTCTTTTGAGACAGGGTCTCACTCTGTTACCCAGGCTGGAGTGCAGTGGCTCGATCTTGGCTCACTGAAACCACTGCTTCCCAGGCTCAAGCAATTCTTGCACCTCCACTTCCCAAGTAGTTGGGACCACAGGTGTGAACCACTATACCAGGCCAATTTTTGTATTTTTAGTAGATACAGGGTTTCGCCATGTTGCCCAGGCTGGTCTTGAATTCCTGTGCTCAAGCGATCCATTTGCCTCGCCTCCCAAAGTGCTGAGATTACAACTATGAGGCACTGATATTTATTCTTTCTTTTCTTTTTTGTTTGAGACAGGGTCTCACTCTGTTGCCCAGGCTGGAGTGCATTGGCGCGATCTCGGCTCACTGCAAGCTTCACCTCCCAGGTTCAAGCGTTTCTCCTGCCTCAGCCTCCCAAGTAGCTGGGACTATAGGCGTGTACCACCATGCCCAACTAATTTTTTTTTTTTGAGATGGAGTCTTGCTCTGTCACCAGGCTGGAGTACAGTGGTGCAGTCTTGGCTCACTGCAACTTCCGCCTCCAGGGTTCAAGCAGTTCTCTGCCTCAGCCTCCCAAGTAGCTGGGATTACAGGCACCTGCCACCACACCCAGGTAATTTTTGTATTTTTAGTAGAGATGGGGTTTCACCATGTTAATCAGGCTGGTCTCGAACTCCTGACCTCGTGATCCACCCGCTTTGGCCTCCCGAAGTGCTGGCATTACAGGCGTGAGCCACCGCGACTGGCCTACTTTTTTAAATTAAATTTTAAAAATTAACTTTATTTTTAATGTTATTTTTTATTTATTTTTGAGATGCAGTCTTGCTCTGTCGCCCAGGCTGGAGTGCAGTGGTACTATCTTGGCTCACTGCAACCTCTGCCTCCAGGGTTCAAGTGATTCTCCTGCCTCAGCCTCCCGAGTAGCTGGGGCTACAGGTGTGTGCCACCAAGCCTGGCTAATGTTTTTGGATTTTCTTTTTTTTTTTGAGACGGAGTCTCGCTATCTCTGAGGCTGGAGTGCAGTGGCTGGATTTTGGCTCACTGCAAGCTCCGCATCCTGGGTTGACGCCATTCTCCTGCCTTAGCCTCCCGAGTAGCTGGGACTACAGGCACCCGCCACTATGCCCAGCTAATTTTTTGTATTTTTAGTAGAGACGGGGTTTCTTTTTTTTTTTTTTTTTTTTGAGACGGAGTCTTGCTCTGTCGCCCAAGCTAGAGTGCAGTGGCGCGATCCTGGCTCACTGCAAGCTCCGCCTCCCGGGTTCACGCCATTCTCCTGCCCCAGCCTCCCGAGTAGCTGGGACTACAGGTGCCCGCCACCTCGCCCGGCTCATTTTTTGTATTTTTAGTAGAGACAGGGTTTCACCATGGTCTCGATCTCCTGACCTTGTGATTCGCCTGCCTCGGCCTCCCAAAGTGCTGGGATTACAGGCGTGAGCCACCGCGCCCGGCCTAGAGACGGGGTTTCACCGTGTTAGCCAGGATGGTCTCGATCTCCTGACCTCATGATCCGCCCACCTTGGCTTCCCAAAGTGCTGGGATTACAGGCGTGAGCCACCGTACCCAGCCAATTTTTTTGTACTTTTAGTAGAGACAGGGTTTCACTGTATTAGTCAGGCTGGTCTTCGACTCCTGACCTTGTGATCTGCCCGCCTCAGCCTCCCAGAGTGCTGGGATTACAGGTGTGAGCCATGGCACCCTGCCTTATTTATTTATTTATTTATTTATATTTATTTATTTTGAGACAGAGTCTCGCTCTGTTGCCCAGGCTGGAGTGCAGTGGTGCGGTCTCAGCTCACTGCAAGCTCCGCCTCCCAGGTTCATGCCCTTCTCCTGTCTCAGCCTCCCCAGTAGCTGGGACTACAAGTGCCCACCACCACGCCCAGTTAATTTTTTTGTATTTTTTTTAGTGGAGATGGGGTTTCACTGTGTTAGCCAGGATAGCCTTGATCTCCTGACCTCATGATCCACCCGCCTCGGCCTCCCAAAGTGCTGAGATTACAGGCATGAGCAACCGCACTGGGCCCAGCCTATTTATTTATTTTTAAAGAGTTGGGGTCTCACTATGTTGCCTAGACTGTAGTGCTGTGGTGCTATCTTGGCTCACTGCTGCAAGTGATTCTCCTGCCTCAGCCTTCTGAGTATCTGGGACTATAGGGATGCACCACCACGTCCGGCTAATTTTTGTATTTTTAGTAGAGATGGGGTTTCGCCATGTTTCCCAGGCTGGTCTCAAACTCCTAACCTCAGGTGATCCACCCGCCTCGGCCTCCCAAAGTGCCGGGATTACAGGCATGAGCCACCGCGCCCAGCCATCTGGTGTGTTCTTTGAGGATAAGGCAGCAGTAAGTGTGTTGGGTTGAGACAGCCCTCAGGCCTGTGCCTTCCCTATCCCCACCTTTAACCGCAGGGACCGTGTGGTAGAACCCAGTGGCGCCAGTTCATGAACTTTCCATGGAACCAGTTGGTAGCTCTGGTCCTTCTGCCCCAAGGTGCTTCTGGTCATTTCTGATGACACCGAAGAAGTCAGTGTCCTTTCCTTATTTTCTCTCTCTCTTTTTTTTTTTTGTACCTGGGTATTCTGGAAGTGTCTTTCCTCTGACAGTGTTGCTGGACGTGGGGAAGCGAAAGGGTATGAAAGAGAAGGAGAGAAGGATAAAGACCACCCCTCATTCCCGCCCTCCCAGAGGGGCAGCCTGGGAAGTCTATGGAGGAGGTGACTTTGAGCCATGATGTGACCTTAGATGAGGAGCCCCTCTGAGCCTTAGGAGGCTCTTCTGCAAAATGGGACAAATAAAGAAATGTCACCGGGCGCGGTGGCTCACGCCTGTAATCCCAGCACTTTGGGAGGCCGAGGCAGGTGGATCACCTGAGGTCGGGAGTTTGAGACCAGCCTGACCAACATGGAGAAACCCCATCTCTACTAAAAATACAAAATTCGCCGGGCGTAGTGGCACATGCGTATAATCCCAGCTACTACGGAGGCTGAGGCAGGAGAATTGCTTGAACCTGGGAGGCAGAGGTTGTGGTGGTGAGCTGAGATCGTGCCATTGCACTCCAGCCTGGGCAACAAGAGTGAAACTCTATCTCCAAAAAAAAAAAAAAAAGAAAAAGAAATGTTCACTGTGTGCAGTGGCTCAGGCCTGTAATGCCAGCACATCGGGAGGCCAAGGCAGGAGAACCACTTGAACGCAGGAGTTCCAGATCAGCCTGGGCAACATAGCGGGACCCCATCTCTGCCAAAAAATTAAAAAATTAGCCAGGCACCAGGTGTGGTGGCTCAGGCCTGTAATCCCAGCACTTTGGGAGGCTGAGGCAGGTGGATTCTTGAGCCCAGGAGTTTCAGACCAGCCTGGGCAACATAGTAAGACCCCTGTCTCTACACACACACCAAATTTGCCAGGCGTGGTAGTGCACATCTGTGGTCCCAGCTACTTGGGAGGCTGAGGTGAGAGAATCATTTGAGTCCTGAAGCTCAAGACTGCAAGTGAGCTGTGATTGTGCCACTGCCCTCCAGCCTGGGCAACAGACGAAGACTCTGCCTCAAAAAAAGGAAAAGAGCCGGGTGTGGTGGCTCACACCTATAATCCCAGCACTTTGGGAGGCTAAGGTGGACAGATCACGAGGTCAGGAGACTGAGATCATCCTGGCTAACATGGTGAAACCCCGTCTCTACTAAAAATACAAAAAATTAGCCAGGCGTGGTGGCGGGCACCTGTAGTCCCAGCTATTCCGGAGGCTGAGGCAGGAGAATGGCATGAAGCCAGGAGGCTGAGCTTGTAGTGAACTGAGATTGTGCCACTGCACTCCAGCCTGGGTGACAGAGCGAGACTCCATCTCAAACAAAAAAAAAAAAAAGGAAAAGAAGGCTGGATGTGGTGGCTCATGCTTGTAATCCCAGCACTTTGGGAGGCCGAGGCGGGCGGATCACGAGGTCAGGAGTTCAAGACCAGTCTGACCAACATAGTGAAACCCTGTCTCTACTAAAAATACAAAAAATTAGCCGGGTGTAGTGGTGTGCACCTGTAACCCCAGATACTCAGGAGGCTAAGGCAGGAGACTCGTGTGAACCTGGGAGGCAGAGGTTGCAGTGAGCCAAGATGGTGCCATTGCACTCCAGCCCGGGCAACAGTGCAAGACTCTGTCTCCAAAGAAAAAAAAAAAAGAAAAAGAAATGCCATCCCAAGGTGGTCCTTCACAGGAAGGGACTCAGAAAAGCAGTGAGCTGGCCGGGCGCGGTGGCTCACGCCTGTAATCCCAGCACTTTGGGAGGCCGAGGCGGGTGGATCACGAGGTCAGGAGGTCGAGACCATCTTGGCAAACACGGTGAAACCCCGTCTCTGCTAAAAATACAAAAAAAAATTAGCCAGGCGTGGTGGTGGGCGCCTGTAGTCCCAGCTTCTCGGGAGGCTGAGGCAGGAGAATGGCGTGTACCCGGGAGGCGGCAGAGCTCGCAGTGAGCGGAGATCGCACCACTGCACTCCAGCCTGGGTGACAGAGTGAGACTCCATCTCAAAAAAAAAAAAAAAAGAAAAGAAAAAGAAAAGAAAAGCAGTGAGCTACAATAGCTATCTGAAGCTGGGAGACACTACTGACTACTCACTCTTCGCAAAGGGCTCAGCAGCACACAGTCTCCCTGTGGGGATGCCCTCGGGGAAGATGTGGCCCAGAGTAGTCTTTTAGGCCCTGCTCCTCAGTCCTGGCTCTTAATAGGACCCTCAGCAGTCAAACTAGCACAGCCCGAGCCAGGCTGACCTTAAAAAGTAAGAATTCAGGGCCTAGGGACCTTGAGCAAAGCAGAGAAGTTAGCGTCAGATGAGGTGCAGCAGGTATGGTAGAATAAGGTGTTCTCAGGTCCCCAGTGCAGCCCCCAGATAAGACTGCAGTATTTTCCTTATATGATCTGGTCCCACCGTGGGCAGCGCTGCATGCCCAGAGCCTGAGAGGATTATGAAAACATGGCAAGGGAAGTGAGGCCAGGGAACCCAGCATGGGGGCGTGAGGAGCAGGGGACGGTGGGTGGGGCTAGAGGACAGAGAGTTTAGGGAGGCCTCTGCTGCTGTGACTGTGAGCCCCAGCCAATGATGATGTGGCCACTGCACAATCTGAGTTCTGGGAACCACGTGGTGGAGTGTGTTCTGGGAATAGACTGCAGCAAGGAAAAAAAAAAAAAAGCAGAAGGGTGCACCCTCCCTTCCCTGGCCAGGAAAACATTTCTGTAGCCCTTGCAGACCCACTGCACGGTAGTGAGAGGGAGGAAAGCCAGGCTCATGTTTTCCTTGGTTGTGCTTCAACTTCTAAAATATGTTTTTACTATGAACATTTTATTTTTTTTTTTTTTTATTTTTTTTTTTTTTGAGACGGAGTCTCGCTCTGTCACCCAGGCTGGAGTGCAATGGCCGGATCTCAGCTCACTGCAAGCTCCGCCTCCCGGGTTCACGCCATTCTCCTGCCTCAGCCTCCCAAGTAGCTGGGACTACAGGCGCCTGCCACCTCGCCCGGCTAAGTTTTTTTTGTATTTTTAGTAGAGACGGGGTTTCACCGTGTTAGCCAGGATGGTCTCGATCTCCTGACCTCGTGATCCACCCGTCTCGGCCTCCCAAAGTGCTGGGATTACAGGCTTGAGCCACCGCGCCCGGCACTATGAACATTTTAATGAGGGGTTGGACATAAGACAGAAAAATAACATTCTGATAGCTTGTTTGGAGGTCCTAGCAGGGGAGCGCAGCTACTCTTTTTTTTTTTTTTTTGAGACAGAGTCTGGCTCTGTTGCCCAGGCTGGAGTGCAGTGGCCGGATCTCAGCTCACTGCAAGCCCCGCCTCCCAGGTTCACGCCATTCTCCTGCCTCAGCCTCCCGAGTAGCTGGGAGTACAGGCGCCCGCCACCTCGCCCGGCTAATTTTTTTTTTGTATTTTAGTAGAGACGGGGTTTCACCGTGTTTGCCAGGATGGTCTCGATCTCCTGACCTCGTGATCTGCCCATCTCGGCCTCCCAAAGTGCTGGGATTACAGGCTTGAGCCACCGCGCCCGGCCGAGCGCAGCTACTCTTATACCTTTGACTGAAGACCGATCCTCCTCTATCGGGGATGGTCATCCTCTTCCACTGAGTGCACAGCTTCTGGAGGGACACACATGGAGCAGTGAGGGAGGAAGGGGATACCCGCCCAGTCAGCCAGATCAGCCGAATCAACCCTGGTGATCAATGGGGTGACAGATGTCGCAGCCAGATCACCCTCACATCCCAAAAATAACATTCAGATTGCATTTTTTTTTTTTTTAAGATATAGACTTTTCTTGAGACTTTCATACATACAAGGCAATGGATAGACAACCTTAACCTCCTAGAGAAAACACACATTGGCCACAGAAAAAAGGCACTTCTCCATATACCTACCATAGTTATCAGCAACTTTTGAAATGGTCTCTCAAACTCTCAGGGGTTGGCTTGTTTTGCTCGCTTTTGCAAATAACTCAGGCTTAAGTCCTGCTACTTTCAGAGCCTAGGGAACACTTAAGGACTACCATCAGTTTAAGGACTACCATCAGTTTAACATGGTGGCACTTGGAGCACATGCTACTTATGGTGGTGAGGAGGGGTGCTGGTGTGAGGGTCTGCAAGATTGCCTCTTCTCTGGCAGGGTGTGAGCAGCCAGAGACCACTACCTGGGCAAGGATGATTGCTCAGTGTCCATGGAGGGACATGTGATCCAGCAGGTGGGCAGGGACCAGGCCTCTGTGGCCGCCCAACTCTCCATAATAGAATCCTTGATCATCCATAGGCCCAAAAACCATGACCACATCTCCTGCCCTCAGCGCCAGCCTGCCCTTCGCCTGGCCCCCTGTTTGCCCATCCATGGGATCATAGTCCAGAGCTGCTATCATGGTCTTTGGAGTCCACAGTGGGGGCCTCTTGGAGTTCCCTTGGAGCACCAGGGAAGAACCCTGGGGGATGGTGAGCCCCTGAAAGTCCTCAAGGTGGGCCACAGAAGGCAGGTGCCCTTGGGCCGGCAAATGCCGCGTCCTGTCAGTCTGCTCTGTGCCCACCTCCATCTCAGCCACTAGGTGCCCAGGGATATTGCTCACTTGCCTGTTGCGCTCGCTGAGATAGAAGCCGTGGGTGTCCTGAGAGCCCCACACTCTTAGCAACTGCCTTTTCTGGAAGACCAGCTCCTCCTCTGCAGCCTTGGGGTTGGCAGACATCACCAGGGGGCTGTAATCAGAGAGGGCCACAAAGACCCTGGCTGAAGTGTTGGCCCCTGTCCCCAGCTGTTGGGGGCCACCCCTGGGCATCTCGATGACTTTGGCAGATGGAGCTGGACACGGTGCTGAGCTGGGCTTGTGGAGCTGGCACTCTCTCTTGGCCCCCAGAGCCTGTCCTTGCCTGCTCTGGGGCTTGGGCTCCCTCCTCTCCTCTTGCCTCTCTGTGCCCCACGGATCCAAGCACAGTGCCTCCTGCTCCTCCTCCAAAATGTTATGGAAGTCAGATGCATACTGTTGGCTGGCGCCCAGCTGGGGAGGTGTGAACCCTTGGGCATCTTGCTTTTGTCGAAGTATCCTCTCAAGGGCAGCCTTTTCCTGACACGGTTCTTTCCTGGACCCACACTTGGTGTGTAGTTGGATGAATCCTGAAGCAGGGCTTTTGCTGGTGCCCATGTGCTGGTAGCAATTTTCCTTCTCCCCAGGCTGGTCACTGAGCAAAGGTGGTCTGTGATGCTGGGGACTCTTCTGAAAGAGCAGGTCCTTTCTACAGCCCTTCCAGGCCTCTGCAAGCTCCTCGGCTTGGCTGCCAGTCCCTGAACTCAGATATTCTCCTTCTGAGCCCAGGTTGGACACTGGGGATTGCCTCCTTGGTGGTTCTTCAAAGAATGCTTCTAGGAACTTGTCCTGGGGCTCCCCACAGCTTCCAGGGTTGTGGGGGCTGGCCTTGGCATTCAGAGGAGCCAGTGCCAGCTTCTGGGGGCAGACGGGGAAGGTGACTCTGTAGGTGGATGGGTCGCCACAAGTGTAGCTGAAGGGTGGAGTCTCTGGCCATTGGTGACACATGAAGCAGTCCTCGGGGATCTGAGCTGGCACCGAATCCAGGGACTCACCACAGAGTGACATGGTTCTCACTGAGACCTTCTGCCACGTTAGGGGCACCTGTAGCTGGGAGAATTCCAATAGAGTGCTCCCAGCAGTGGCATCGGTGACCTCACAAACCTTAAGCCCATCTGCATACACAGCATAACCGGTGACCTGGACTCCATTGGAGGACCCAGCTGAGTCAATGGTCACAGGGAGCCAGCTGACCACTAGGACGCCTGGCGAGGCATGGCGCTCCACCAGCACATCCAGTGGCGGGTGGGGAGGTCCTGCCAAGAGTGTGTCAAAGGTGATGGTGGAGGACATAGTTCCCCAATACACCTGCAGCAAGTCCCATGGCAGCCGCACCTCCACCCGCGCCCGGTAGTGCATGCCAGGGCACAGGCCCTGGAAGGTGTAGCAGCTCACACCCGCTGGGGTCAGGGCATGCTCTCGGTCATCAAGATACACCACGTGGGGGTGGCGGTGGCTGCTGTAGACCCAGGTGATCTTGGCCGATGTGGCTGTGACATTCTGCAGGTGTAGCTGCATCGGAGCCATACGGAGCACCCCTTTGGTCCCCAGAAGGGATCTGGAAAGGCCCTGCTTCCCCATGCTCTGCAGCAAGCCCAGCTGGCAGGCTTCCATCTTGGTATCCAGGATCTCTGTTGCTACTTCTGTCTTGGAGCCCACCCTTACCATCTGGTATAGCCCTCTGTCCACCACTCCCTGGGCTTCCCCAGGTAATAAGCTGTCTTCCTCCAGAGCTTCATCCTGCCCAGCTGGGAGTTGATGGGGGCGTAGGTCAGGGGATTTTGCAGGCAGGCAGCCTGAGATGTAGCTGTCTGGAATCTGCTCCACCAAGTTGGAGGGCACCAGCCCCCGCCGGCCATCCTCAAGCTCCCCCTCATAGAATCCATCTTCATCCATGTCCCCAAAGATATATATGTAGTCCCCAGCTGTGAGGGGCAGCTCACCCTCGGGGTGATCATTGGGCCCCTCGAATGGGTCATAGTTATACTGAGCCATAAAGATCTTGAGCTTGGGGGCAGCAGGAGCTGCTGAGCCCCCCACTTCCAGGGCCAGGGACACGCTGTCAGGCTCCAGGTCATCCACCTCACTGGCTGTGTCCCTATCCAGAGTAGGGCAGGATGGCACGGTGGCCCACATCGACCCCTCAGAGGAGGAGTTTGACTGGGAGCTGGTTTTCTTGGACACAGGTTGGCTGGCAGGGACTGTCTCTGAAACTTGGGGGACACTGGCTGGCTCCCCAAGGGCAACTGGGCTCTCCTCGAGGGAGACTTCCCTTTTCTCATGTATGTCTCTGTTGGGCTGTGACACTGTGTAGTCTTCAGGCAGTGCCTGGAACTTGGGCCTTCTGCTACCCTTAACTTGGGACTCCGGCATTTGACTGGTCTCCCAGGGCTGTTCGGGAGGGTGAACAGGCTGACACTGGAGCGCCTGTATCTCCTTCTGGGAAGCATGAACGTCACACAGGGCCTTCTGCGGGTCGCATTGCAGCTGCTGCTGCCTGTCCTGCCCGCGCGCCGCCTGCTGCAGCAGCTGTTCGGCCATCAAGCCGGCGGCATCACGCTCTTGACACGGGCCGCGCACTTCGCTATTCTCAGCCTTCCGCACCCAGTCTGTCTTGGCCTGCAGCCGCCCATTCTCCTCCGCCAGCCAGGCGTTTTTGAGCAGCGCCGCCTGCAGCTGTGTCTCGGCCTCCTCGCCGCGTCGCCGCGCCGCCGCCGCCTGCGCGCCCAGCTCCTCGCACTCGCGCCGCCGCTGGTCCAGCTCGCTCTCCAGCGCCAGCATCTGCCGTCGCACCTCCTCGCAGGTTGTGCTCTGGCCGCCCGCCTCGGGCCTGGCGCCACCGTTGCCCTGCTGAAGCGTCAACTGCCTCTGCAGGCGCAGCACTTCCCGCTGGGACTCGCGCTGCAAGCGGTCTAAGTCTCTGACGTTGAGCCACTGGGTGCAGGGGCCTCCCCTTCCAGTATGCGGGTCGCTGCAGGGGCCCGAGGCGACACGCGCCTGCAGGAGGTGGCACTCCTGCCGCAGCTCTTCGATCTGCTTGTCCTTGGCCAGCAGCGCGCTCGCCTGCTCCGACAGGTCCTGGGCGCGCTGGCGGGCAAAGGCTTGGCATAGCTCCAGGCCGGCGCAACTCTCGCCGGGCACAGGCGCGCTCACCGCCCGAAGGTTGGTCTCCTCCAGCTTGCGGGCGCGGTCAGCTAGGCGCCGCGCGAGCCCGGTCAGCTCTGCGCGCTTTACCTTGAGCCGCTTCACCTTCTCGTCTGCCTGGTAGGGGCAGCCTGCACGCCGCAGCTGCTTGTTCTCCTCTTGCAGGGTAGAACAGCGGCGCGCCAGCACCCGCAACGCCTTGGCCAGCAGCCAGTTCAGCTTTATCAGCTCTTGGTGGCCCAGGCCCGGGGGTGAGGGAGTCAGGACTTTGCAGGGCTGGCTCTCAGAGCCTTCTCCTCCCTGCGGGTTGCTGAGTTTCCTGTGGACTGATGGTGGTAGTGGTGGCAGGAGTGGCGATGGTGGCGGCCGGAGTGGCGATGGTGGCGGCGGGAGACTCTGGGAGCCAGGGATGGAGGTGTATGGTGAGGAGGACCGCTCCTCGGATTTGGAGGCCTTGGGGAGACTCCGGGTGCTGTCAAGCGAGCGGGAACGTGCTGGTGCAAAGCAATCAAGGGAGCTGGCGCGCGTCGAGAGCAGTCCGTCTAGGGAGCTGGAGCACGCAGAGGACACCAAGTCAGGCGGGCGGGAGTGGACACCGACGTCGGCACTCAGGCTGTCTAGAGATCCGAGTTGACAGGCGGGTTTAGGGGCGTGGCAAGAGCCGCTCGAGGTCTGGGGCAGCGGCTCTTCCAAGGAATGCACAGCTTGGGGGTCCGCGGGTTCCGACAAACTGGGGTTCCTGCGGAAGTGCTCCAGGATGTACTTGAGGAAGAGCTGGCGCTCCACCTCCAGCGCCGCCTGCAGATAGCGGATGCGCGCCGCCTGCTCGCCGTCAGTCTGCCAGCGAAGCTGCCCCAACACTTCCTGCAGGCGACAGCGGCACTGCCCCGCGGAGACCTCGGACGCCCCCGGGCGGCTACAGTGGCCGCGGTTCACCAGCTCCTCGGCCAGCTGGCGCTGCAGTTCCCGGGCTTGGCGCACCACGCCATCGCGCTCACGGTGCAACAGCTGCTGCAGCTGCCGCTGCTCGGCCTCCTTCCAGCGCAGCAGCTGCCGGATCTCGGCCTCGCGTTCCCGCTGCATCTCCTCTTGCAGCTGCCGCAGCTCCCGGCCGCGCTGTGCCTCCCACTTGGAGCGCAGATGGTCAGCCAGCTGCCGCCGCTCCCTCTCGGCCTCCTCCCGCAGCTGGCGCGCCTGAGCAGCGAAGCGCCGGCGTTCCGCCCGCCAGCCCGCCCGCTCCGCCTCCAGCTCGGCCCGTAGCTTTTCCAGCTCCCGCCTCTGGTTCTCCAACACTGTCGCTGCCGGGCTGGAGCAGCCCAGCTTCTTGGGCGACGCGCCCAAGGGGCTGGGCGAGTCCTTGGCCATTGCGGCCGCGGCCCGGCTGGACTCCAGACTTCGCCTGGCCGACCGCAGCTCGCCAACGGCCGCCGCCCCGGCAGCGGCCAACCGCCCGGCGTGCCCCTTCCGGCGCCCCCTGGGGGTCTCCGCGCGCCCCTTCCGTCTCTTGGAGTGTTCCCCCGCCTCCTGCCACGGATGTCTGGCCCACGTGCCTCTCCACCTGGCAAGGCCAGGGCTGCACTGCCACACCCCTGCTCAAACTGGCCCATGTCCCTTCCAGGATGCACGAGGGCTTTTCTGGTCCCTACACTTTTCCTGCTTCTAGCACCAAGTTCCTTGTGACCCTCCCTAGGCACCCTCCCAGGCACTGTGCAGTCCCAAGCAGGCTGAGGTGCCCTGAGGGAAGTCTGGGCTGCTGCTCCTGGACTTGGAGAAAGGGGCAGGGTGTGTGTGTCAAGGCCACCCAAGGGGTGTGGGCATACCTGGTCGTGGGTTCAGGTGGTGTATTTGGGTCAGGTGGCTGGAAAATGCAGTAGGATATGCCTCAACTTGGCTAGACCTGGACTCCCCAGGACACTTCAGCCCCCATAACAGCCCTGATCACCCAACTGGTCATCCACCTTTTGGGGAAAGGATGTGCCTGATACCCATTTGTGTTACTGTGCAGAGTCGGCTCAGAGGAGGTATAAACGAAAAGACCCTCCCCAGCAAGGTGGCATAGGGACCCAGGGCCAGATAGGCATGAGGGGCACTGCCCAAACTGGCCATCTGGCCTGCCTACCTCCCACATCCAGGTACCACCTGGTGACAAACGCTGGAGTCCCAGTGTCTGGGCTACTCATTGGCACTTTAGGTAGAGGCCTCAGGATGGGCCAGGAGTGAGAGTGAGGCTTCAGCAGAAATGCTGGAGGCATCCTGAGCCACAGAAGACACACACACACACACACACACACACACACACACACACAAAATGAGCTGCAGAAGAAACATACAGACACACACACACACAATGAGCTGCAGAAGAAACATACACACACACACACACACACTGCCTGTCTCTGACTGGTGGCCACCTGTGTGGCTTGGAAGCTAAGGAGCCCTGCTTCAGTCTGGCTCCTCTTTGCCCTTCCTGCCTGTTCCTGGTGCCAAGTGGCTTTTGGGAAACATGGATGGACACCTGATATCTGGCCATCTGCATCGAGACATTGGTTTTTAAATTATTATTATTATTATTTATTTTTGAGACAGATCCTCACTCTGTCACCCAGGCTGGAGTACAGTGGTGCAATCTCGGTTCACTGCAACTTCTGCCTTCCAGGTTCAAGTGATTCTCCTGCCTCAGCCTCCCAAGTAGCTGGGATAACAGGCTCGTGCCACCATGCCCAGATAATTTTTTGTACTTTTTAGTAGAGACAGGGTTTCAGCATGTTGGCCAGGATGGTCTTGAAATTCTGACCTCAAGTGATCTACCTGCCTGGGCCTCTCAAAGTGCTGGGATTACAGGTGTCAGCCACTGAACCCGATGAGACCTTGATATTGAAGTCACATCAGAGGCCCCTTTACTTCTCGGTCTGTCGTGTCTCCCTGTCCCCAGGAAGCACCTGGGACCTCTTGCAACTGCTGTGTTCACTCAGCTTATGACTCTCTGGCTCCACTCCTTCACAACACTCAAGTTTTTCAAATCAAGTTCCCCTGAACCCACAGAAAATGCCTTTAGGCAGTGTCAAGTAACAAGAACATCGGGAATTATGGCTCCAAATGTTCTTTTTTCTTTTCTTTTTTTCTTTTTTTTTTTGAGATGGAGTCTCGCTCTGTTACCAGGCTGGCATGCAGTGGTACGATTTCAGCTCACTGCCACCTCCGACTCCCTGGTTCAAGTGATTCTCCTGCCTCAGCCTCCTGAGTAGCTGGGACTACAGGCATGTGCCACCACGCCCAGGTAATTTTTGTATTTTTTTTTTTTTTTTTTGAGACGGAGTCTCGCTCTGTCACCCAGGGTGGAGTGCAGTGGCCGGATCTCAGCTCACTGCAAGCTCCGCCTCCTGGGTTCACGCCATTCTCCTGCCTCAGCCTCCCAAGGAGCTGGGACTACAGGCGCCCGCCACCTCGCCCGGCTAATTTTTTGTATTTTTTTAGGAGAGACGGGGTTTCACCGTGTTAGCCAGCATGGTCTCGATCTCCTGACCTCGTGATCCTCCCGTCTCGGCCTCCCAAAGTGCTGGGATTACAGGCTTGCGCCACCGCGCCCGGCCGGTAATTTTTGTATTTTTAATAGAGACAGGGTTTCATCATGTTGGCCAGGATGGTCTCGATCTCCTGACCTTGTGATCCTCCTGCCTTGGCCTCCCAAAATGCTGGGATTACAGGCGTAAGCCACCATGCCCAGCTCAGATGTTCTTTTTGAGAGGTGAAGCAGATGTAGTGTGTGTGTGAGAAGGAGAGGAGGTGAGATGCAGGGATGCCCTCAGCCTTGAACTGGTGCTGGGCTCCTGGAAGTGGTAGCCACAGGGAGAACTATCTTCAGAGAATCATCATCACAGCCCTGTTTCACCGAAGAGAACCTGAGGCTCAGTGGGAGCCACTGGCTTGCCAGGGCACATGAGCAACTGAGGCAGAGCTGGTGGGTGGGGCTCCACAGCCTGGATGCCCTGCTGCAGTCTCTGGTAGGGCCTTAACTGTCAGGTCAGGAGGGCAGGCTGGGCCAGGCATGGTGGAACAGGCCTGTAATCCCAGCCCTTTGGGTGACCAGGGTGGGAGGATCACTTGAGCCCAGGAGCTCAAGACCTGCCTGAGGCCGGGCGCGGTGGCTCAAGCCTGTAATCCCAGCACTTTGGGAGGCCGAGGCGGGTGGATCACGAGGTCAGGAGATCGAGACTATCCTGGCTAACATGGTGAAACCCCGTCTCTACTAAAAATACAAAAAACTAGCCGGGCGTGGTGGCGGGCGCCTGTAGTCTCAGCTACTTGGGAGGCTGAGGCGGGAGAATGGCGTGAACCCGGGAGGCGGAGCTTGCAGTGAGCCGAGATCACGCCACTGCACTCCAGCCTGGGAGACACAGCGAGACTCCGTCTCAAAAAAAAAAAAAAAAAAAAAAAAGACCTGCCTGAGCATCATAGAGAGACCCCGTCTCTACAAAAAAATAATTAGCTGGGTGTGCTGGTGCATGCCTGTAGTGCCAGCTACCCAGGAGGCTGAGATGGGAGGGTCACTTGAGCCTGGGAGTTTGAGACTAGCCTGGGCAAGAGAGTGAGCGAGACCCAGTCTATAGTTCCAGCTGAGGTGAAATGATTGCTTGAGCCTGCAAGGTGAGGTCAAGGCTACAATGAGCCGTGATGGCACCACTGCACTCCAGCCTGGGCAACAGAGCAAGACTGTCTCAAAAAAAAAAAAAAAAAAAAAAGTGCTGGGCGTGGTGGCTCACTTCTGTAATCCCAGCACTTTGGGAGGCCGAGGCGGGCAGATCACAACATCAGGAGATTAAGATCATCCTGGCTAACATGGTGAAACTCTGTCTCCACTAAAAAATACAAAAATATGGCCGGGCGCGGTGGCTCAAGCCTGTAATCCCAGCTCTTTGGGAGGCCGAGATGGGTGGATCACAAGGTCAGGAGATCGAGACCATCCTGGCTAACACGGTGAAACCCCGTCTCTACTAAAAAATACAAAAAGCTAGCCGGGCGAGGTGGCCGGCGCCTGTAGTCCCAGCTACTCAGGAGGCTGAGGCAGGAGAATGGCACGAACCCGGGAGGCGGGGCTTGCAGTGAGCTGAGATCCCACCACTGCACTCCAGCCTAGGCGACAGAATGAGATTCCATCTCAAAAAAAAAAAAAGAGAAAGAAAGAAGGAAAGAAAGAAAGAAAGAAGAAAGAAAGAAAAGGAGCCGGTCAAAATTCCTGTGCTAATCAGCAGTAGGATCGTGCTTGTATGAATAGCCACTGCGCTTCAGCCTGGGCAACATAGTGATGAGATGCTATCCCTAAAAAAAACACACATAAGGCCGGGCGCGGTGGCTCACGCCTGTAATCCCAGCACTTTGGGAGGCCGAGACGGGCGGATCACGAGGTCAGGAGATCGAGACCATCCTGGCTAACACGGTGAAACCCCGTCTCTACTAAAAAAATACAAAAAACTAGCCGGGCGAGGTGGCGGGCGCCTATAGTCCCAGCTACTCGGGAGGCTGAGGCAGGAGAATGGCGTGAACCCGGGAGGCGGAGCTTGCAGTGAGCTGAGATCCGGCCACTGCACTCCAGCCTGGGCGACAGAGCGAGACTCCGTCTCAAAGAAAAAAAAAAAAAAAAAAAAAAAAACACACATAAACTGGGTGCAGTGGCTCACACTTGTAATCCCAGCATTTTGAGAAGTCAAGGCAGGAAGCTTATGTGAAACCAGGAGATTGAGACCAGCCTGGGTAACAAAGAGAGACCCTCATTTCTACAATTTTTTTTTTTTTTTTTTTTTTGAGACGATGTCTTGCTCTGTTCTGCAGCCTGGAGTGCAGTGGCATGATCTCAGCTCACTGTAACCTCTGCCTCCCGGGTTCAAGTGATTCTCCTGCCTCAGCCTCCCTAGTAGCTGGGATTACAGGTGTGTGCCACAACACCAGGCTAATTTTTGTATTTTTAGTAGACATAGATTTCACCATGTTGACCAGGCTGGTCTTGAACTCCTGACCTCAAGTAAAGTCATCTGCCTGACTCGGCCTCCCAAAGTGCTAGGATTACAGGCACGAGCCACCAGGCCCGGCTGCCAATTTTTTTTTTTTTTTTTGAGACGGACTGTGCCCGGCCCCAGCTGACAATTTTAAAAACATTTTTGGGCCAGGCGCGGTGGCTCATGCCTGTAATCCCAGCACTTTGGGAGGCTGAGGCAGCGGATCACGAGGTCAGGAGATCAAGGCCATCCTGGCTAACACAGTAAAACCCCATCTCTACAAAAATACAACAAATTTTTTTTGTAGGCTGGGCGCGGTGACTCATGCCTATAATCCCAGCACTTTGGGAGGCCAAGGCAGGTGGATCACTTGAGATCAGGAGTTCAAGACCAGCCTAGCCAACATGGTGAAACCATGTCTCTATTCAAAATACAAAAATTAGCCGGGCATGGTAGTGTGAGCCTGTAATCCCAGCTACTCAGGAGGCTGAAGCAGTAGAATCGCTTGAACCCAGGAGGCAGAGGCAGAGGTTACAGTGGGCTGAGATGACGTCATTGCACTCCATCTCAAAGAGAAATTTAAAAAAATGTGGCCCAGCATGGTGGCTTAAGCCTGTATTCCCAGCACTTTGGGAGGCGAAGATGGGTGGATTGCTTGAGCTCCAAAGTTTGAGACCAGCCTGGGCAACATGACACCCCTCTACAAAAACCACAAAAATTAACTGGGCATGGTAGTATATGCCTATAGTCCTAGATACTTGGGAGGCTAGGTGGGAAGATTGCTTGAGCCTGGGACGCCAAGACTGAAGTGAGCCATGAGTAAGCCACCACAGTCCTGCTTGGAAGATATAGTGACACCCTGTTTCTAAAATAAACAAAAAAAGTCAGGCATGGTGGCATGTGCCTGTAGCCCCAGCTACTTGGGAGGCTGAAGCGGAGGATAGTTTCAGCTCAAGAATTCAAAGCTGCAGTGAGCAATGATCATGCCACTGCACTCCAGCCTGGGCTACAGAGAGAGACTCCATCTCTAAAAAAAAAAGTAAAATAAAATAAATTTTAAAATTGTTTTATTATTTATTTTTTGGAGACAGGGTCTTGCTCTGTCATCCAGGCTGGAGTGCAGTGGCGTGATCTCGGCATACTGCAACGTTTGCCTCCCAGACTCAAGCAATCCTCCCACTTCAGCCTCCCGTGTAGCTGTGACTACAGGCTAACACCACCATGCCCGGCTAATTTCTCTTTTCCCCTCCCCTCCCCTCCCCTCCCCTCCCCTCTCCTCCCCTCCCCTCCCCTCCCCTCCCCTCTCCTCCCCTCCCCTCCCCTCCCCTCCCCTCCCCTCCCCTCTCCTCCCCTCCCCTCCTCTCCCCTCCCCTTCCCTCCCCTTCCCTTCCCTCTCTTTATATATTTTTTGTAGAGATAGAGTCTTACCATGTTGCTTAGGCTGGTCTTAAACTCCTGACCTCAAACAATCCACCTGCCTCGGCCTCCCGAAGTACTGAGATTATAGGCAAAAGCCACCACACCTGGCCAATAAAAAAAAATTTAACAGGCCAGGTGCAGTGGCTCACGCCTGTAATCCCAGCGGGGAGGCCGAGGTGGGCGGATCATGAGGTCAGGAGTTCGAGACCAGCCTGGTCAATATGGTGAAACCCTGTCTCTACCAAAAATACAAAAATTAGCTGGGCATGCTGGCAGGTGCCTGTAATCCCAGCTATTCAGGAGGCTGAAGCAGAATTGCTTGAACCCAGGAGGCGGAGGTTGCAGTGAGCAGAGATCACACCATTGCACTCTAGCCTGGGCAACAGAGCGAGAGTCCGACTCAAAAAAAAGAAAAAAAAATTAACGACAGGCCTGGTGTGATGGCTCATGCCTGTAATCCCAGCACTTTGGGAGGCTGAGACAGGCAGATCACTTGAGCTCAGGAGTTCAAGACCAGCCTGGGCAACATGGCAAGGCTGCATCTGTATTAAAAAAAAAAAAAAAAAAAATATATATATATATATATATATATATAAATTTAGCCAGACATGGTGGTGCACGCCTATAGTCCCAGCTATTTGGGAGGCTGAGATGGAAGGATAGCTTGAGCCTGGGAAGCAGAGGTTACAGTGGACTGAGATTGTGCCACTGCACTCCCACCTGGACGAAAGAGCCAGACTCTGTTTCAAACAACCAAAAAAACAAAAAACCCAACCCCCAAAATAAAAACAATAATAAAAAATAAAAAAAAATACAACATAGAAATACCATAGGCCTGTTGGGAGGAGACCTGCAGGAAGTGGATGGGGAGACACTGCCCCTACTTGCTTCAGTGGGTAGATCTACTCTTAAGTGTCATTTGGCTGGGTGCGGTGGCTCAAGCCTGTAATCTCAGCACTTTGGGAGGCCGAGACGGGCGGATCATGAGGTCAGGAGATCGAGACCATCCTGGCTAACCCAGTGAAACCCCGTCTCTACTAAAAAATACAAAAAACTAGCCGGGCAAGGTGGCGGGCGCCTGTAGTCCCAGCTACTCAGGAGGCTGAGGCAGGAGAATGGCGTAAACCTGGGAGGCAGAGCTTGCAGTGAGCTGAGATCCAGCCACTGCACTGCAACCTGGGCGACAGAACGAGACTCTGTCTCCAAAAAAAAAAAAAAAAAAAAAAAAAAAAAAAAAAAAAAGTGTCTTTTATCAGATTCGAAGAAGCACTTTGGTTTAATAAAAGGTTATGCTCCTTGAAATACGTTTGAGAGGCCGGGCGCGGTGGCTCAAGCCTGTAATCCCAGCACTTTGGGAGGCCGAGGTGGGCGGATCACAAGGTCAGGAGATCGAGACCACAGTGAAACCCCGTCTCTACTAAAAATACAAAAAATTAGCCGGGCGCGGTGGTGGGCGCCTGTAGTCCCAGCTACTCAGGAGGCTGAGGCAGGAGAATGGCGGGAACCCGGGAGGCGGAGCTTGCAGTGAGCCGAGATTGCGCCACTGCACTCCAGCCTGGGCAACAGCGTGAGACTCCGTCTCAAAAAAAAAAAAAAAAAAAAAAAGAAATACGTTTGAGAACCCCTGGGTTAGAAGACCTCTTGCCTATTATGTGCTCACACACACACACACACACGACACACACACCCGCCATCCCAATACGTCATGAGTTCTCTGACCTGGAGAGAAGGGGTTATGTCCCCTTTACATCTCAGTTAGCCCCATAGCGCCAGCCCTGTATTCCACTTTCCCTCTCTCTACAGCCCCAGTCTATGACTTTTGGGCCATAGAATCTGGGTTCCTGGGCAACCTGGTTCACATCCTTCTCCTGCCGGCCTAGCCTGGCTCCATTTCTGTTCGGTTACCAAAGCCCCAAGCTTTGTAGAGCCTGCCTGGCCTTGAGGAGGCGAATGGGCTCCATCCGAGAGCATGCAGGAGTGTTTAAGCTTCCCATCCCCCATTGCTACAGTAGCTCCCCCAGCTTTTCATTCCATATCCTTTATTTTTATTTATTAAAAACTTAAAATTTTTTTTTTTTTTTTTTGTAGAGACAGGGTCTCCCTATGTTGCCTGGGCTGGTCTCAAACTCGTAATCTCGAGTGAGTCTCCCACCTCAACCTCCCAAAGTGCTGGAATTACAGGCATGAGCCACCATCCCCAGCGGCATATTTTTTATTTTTGTTTCTATGTGTTTTCTGTCTGTTCTTTGCTGTCTCCTCCATGTCTAGAACAGTGCCTGGCACACGATAGGTGCTCAGTAAATACATCACTGAAGAAGACAGAGGCAGACAGGCCAGATGTGGCTGCTACCCTCAGGGAATTGACAGTCCATGATCTATGAGAATGAGCTGCAGACTGGGAAGCAGGTGTCCCAGCATGAGCTCACCATACTCCTGCCCTCTCCTGGTCCAGCTTTCTCACATATTAAATGAAAGCGAAGCTGGACATGGTGGCCCACGCCTGCAATCTCAGCACTTTGGGAGGCTGAGGTGAGTGGATCACTTGAGATCAGGAGATTGAGACCAGCCTGGCTAACATGGTGAAATCTCTACTAAAAAATACAAAACATAGCTGGGCGTGGTGGCAGGTGCCTGTAATCCCAGCTACTCCAGCGGCTGAGGCAGGATAATTGCTTTAACCTGGGAAGTGGAGGTTACAGTGAGCTGAGGTTGTGCCACTGCACTACCGCCTGGGTGACGGAGCAAGACTGTCTCAAAACAAACAAACAAACAAACAAACAAACAGTAAATGAAAGTGATGGATTACCTGAATGGTTTTCAAACTGGGTTCCTCAGGGCTCAGTCTGGGGGAGGATGCAAAGGTCAAATACAAATAACAATGGAATGTAGTAACATTGGTGCTTGGGCAAGTGCTCTGGGTGAGGAATGTGGCGCTGAGGGGGAGAAGAGCCACATCAGAGCAGGATTCCTGGATGAGGCAAGGAGGAAACACAGGGACTGAGAGCTGAAGGAGAGGGAGTGAGGGCTGCCAGAAGAGCTGAGAGGCGATTTCGGGCAGTGGGAACTGGAGCTGCAAACCCCCAGCCTCCTGCAGTCTGGCTGTCTGTACCGGCCCTCACTCATGCCCACCACCCTCAGGGCAGGCACATCCCTTCTTGCACTGATATTTGCCCATCCTATTATGACCCTCATTTGAGGGTGCAGGGAGGACTGGAGCTCAGAGAGGGAGGGTCACCTGGCCAGACTCTAACCAGCTGAGTTCCAGTGGAGTTCCTTCCATCCCCCAGCACTGGGTGGGGCTGGATACCTGGAGAGGTATCGTGGTGCTCTTCCTGGGCTCTGCAGCCTGCCCGGCTGGTCCACATCTTCCTGGGCCAGGAGGGCAGCATTGTGCCAGCTTCTAGCTCTCTGGCAGGGGCCCCCTGGCCTGCTGGGCTGGCCTACTGCCTTGGTGGCCCTGGCTCAGCTCCCCAGCTCATGTGCCTCTGCAGCAAGTGGTCAGCCCCTTCCCATCTGCACTTTACAAGCCTCATCCCTGAATCCCCCCTATAGCCATGGAGCCTAGCACTATCCTCTCCAGAGAAGGAAACTGCCCAGGGTCACACAGGGACTTATGTGCAGGTCTGTGTGACCTGAGTCTGGGCTCTGAACTGGTGCTTGCAGGGTCTTACCCGCTGGCTCTGGCAGCCTGAGTGTTACTGTAATCCCTGAGCCTTTGGACAAGCAGGCACTGCTTCCTGAGATCCCCATTGCTGCTGGCAGTGTCTCTGTTTCCCAATTCCACACTGCTACCAGGACAGACATATCTTCTGTCTTCTAGCATCTGCATTTCTCTTCCCTTTGGATCTATTTTTTTTTTTTTTTTTTGAGATGGAGTCTCGTTCTGTCATCCAGGCTGGAGTGCAGTAGAGCGATCTTGGCTCACTGTAACCTCTGTCTCCTGGATTCAAGCGATTCTTCTGCCTCAGCCTCCCAAGTAGCTGGGATTACAGGCGTGTGCCACCACGCCTGGCTAATTTTTGTATTTTTGGCAGTGGCGGGGTTTCACCACATTGGCCAGGCTGGTCTCAAACTCCTGACCTCAGGCAATCCGCCCACCTTGGCCTCCCAAAGTGCTGAGATTACAGGCATGAGCCACCAATCCCAGCCTGGATCTATTTCAATCACCCTCCTTCCTCTGCAGTCTGAAGCTTGAGGCTTTGCCCACTTCCCAAAGGCACCAGTAGCAATGACCATTTGTTCTGTCATTTGGCCATAGCTCTAGGTCAGAGGACTGTCCTTCATCAAATGTTTATTAAGCATCCAATCTGGCCAGGGGATTACAAGGGCTAGTAATGTGCTAATTTCTTCATTCACCAAGCGCAGAGAACGGAGTAGAAGGAAGGTGGAAAGGAGAAGGAAGGAAGGAAAAGCGAGAGGAAGGAGGATAGAAAGGAAGGAAGGTGGGAGGGAGAAAGGAAAGAAAGAGGGAGTCTAAGGTTATCTAAGCCCCTCAGGACTTGGTCTGGTCCTCACAGTCCAAGAACAGACTTGGGCTTCAGCCTCTGACCAGTCAGATGACTGAGAAGTTGAGGAACAGCTTGAGCCTCAGTTTTTTCCTCTGTAAATGGGGTTGATAGCAGTTCTGACCCAGAGGGCTATAGCAATTCTGACCCAGAGAGCCCCCCAACAGAGGGCTGTTGGGGAAGTCACAGAGATGCTGGGTGTTGCCTTTGCACTCAAAAGTGTCCAGGCCAGCTGTGGTGGCTCACACCTGTAATCCCAGTACTTTGGGAGGCTGAGGTGGGAGAATCTCTTGAGTCCATGAGTTAGAGACCAGCCTGGGCAATATGGAGACAATCTGTCTCTACAATTTTTTTTTTTTTTCCAAAAAGTAGCCAGGCATGGAGGTGTGCACCTGTAGTTCTGGGAGTCTGAAGTGGGAGGATAACTTCAGTACAGGAGGTTGAGGCTGCACTGAGCCATGATCACACCACTGTACTCCAGCCTGGGTGACAGAGCCAGACTCTATCTCAAAAAAAAAAAAAAAAAAAAAATTCAAAAGGGTCCAGTATGCATCTTACTGTCAGCTTACCCAAGGGAGCATGATAAATTGAGTCCCTGACATGTGGACATGGGGAGTATAGGGGGAGGGAATGGCAAAGGCACCACAGGCAGAAGGACCAGCCTGGGCATGGTGGGGGGCGTGATGTGGCACAGCACTGATTGTGGGAAGCAAGGGATGTGGGAGATGAGGCTTCAGGTTGTCAGAGGGAAGTTGAGGCAGAGCCTCACCTGCATACTCTAGACAGGGTCCAACTCCTGATACCCAGCTTCCTAGCCCAGTGATGGGCCACTTCTCTCAGGGCCACAGTTTTCTCTCCTATCAAATAGAACATCTCAGCACTGCTCTGTGGTGCCAGTGAAGGGTATAAGTGTCCGGTGCCCAGCTGGCCATTTCCTGCCCCAGCAGAGGCATTTGCTTTTCCTTGTCCTCTTGCCTACTGGGAATTCCTTCCATCCCCGGTTCCTCCACCAGCTTCTGTGAGGCCCCTCCTATGAGCCCCCACACCTCACTAAACCCTCAACACCCTCTGGTGTTTTCCTTGGTGCCTCCTCAGGATGCTGCGAGCTCCTTGGGGGCAGGTGGTGCCTGTGTATCTCTCTTTTTTTTTTTTTTTTTTTGAGACGGAGTCTCGCTCTGTCGCCCAGGCTGGAGTGCAGTGGCACAATCTCAGCTCATTGCAAGCTCTGCCTCCCGGGTTAATGCCATTCTCCTGCCTCAGCCTCGGGAGTAGCTGGTACTATAGAGGCCCGTCACCGCGTCCGGCTTTTTTTTTTTTTGTATTTTTAGTAGAGACGGGTTTTATTGTGGTCTCAATCTCCTGACCTCGTGATCCACCCGCCTATGCCTCCCAAAGTGCTGAGATTACAGGTGTGAGCCACCGTGCACGGTCCTGAGTATCTCTTTTTCTGGACCTGGGCCCAAGGCCTAATAGATGAGTGCCCAGGACTCCATGCTGACTGGAGGAAGGAACAGCATGTGGTCAATGTGAGCAGAAGGGCCGGTAGTCCAGGAGGAAAAAGCAGTCACTTCTTTTTAAAAAAATTTATTACGTTTTTTTTTATTTTGAGATGGAGTCTCACTCTGTCACCCAGGTTGAAGTGCAATGGCATGATCTTGGTTCACTGCAACCTCCACCTCCTGGGTTTGAGCGATTCTCCCACCTCAGCCTCCCAAGTAGCTGGGACTATAGGTGCGTGCCACCACACCCGGCTAATTTTTGTATTTTTAGTAGAGACAGGGTTTCACTATGTTGGCCAGGCTGGTCTTGAACTCCTGACCTTGTGATCTGCCTGCCTTGGCTTCCCAAAGTGCTGGGATTACAGGCATGAGCCACTGCGCCTGGCCTATTTATTTTTGTAGATATGGTGGTCTTGCTATGTTGCCCAGGCCAGTCTCGAATTCCTGGCCTCAAGTAATCCTCCCGCTTCAGCCTCCTAAATTGCTGGGATTATAGGTGTGAGACTGTGCCCAGCCAAAAGAGTCCACTTCTTTTTTTCTTTTCTTTTCTTTCTTTCTTATTTATTTATTTATTTTTTTGAGACATGGTCTTACTCTTTCACTCAGGCTTGAGTGCAGTGGCACAATCATGGCCCACTGCGGCGTCAATGGCGTCAATCTCACAGGCTCAAGTGATCCTCTCACCCCAGCCTCCCAAATAGCTAGAATTACTTGGCCATCACACCTGGCTAATTTTTTTCATTTTTATTTTTTGTAGAGCTGGGGTCTCCCTGTGTTGCCCAGGCTGGTCTCAAACTCTTGGGCTCAAGCAATCCTCCTGCCCTGGCCTTCCCAAGTGCTAGGGTTACAGGCATGAGTCACCATGAGGTTACTTCTGATGGGAGGTTTGGGGAGATGGCACAGAAAGGATAGGTGTGTATGAACAGGGTTTGGCTGAGTGGAGGGGATTGGGTATGACTAGAAGTCACGCCTACTAGAGGGAGGAATGAAGGTTTTAGAACGAGAGAGGGGCCCCAAAGGCCAGGCCGCCCTTCCACTGGGACTGGGTACGTTTCCTGAGTGCTTGTTTAGCAAAAGCACTTTGCAGCTCAGCGGCTTGGCTCCCCACTTGCAAAGTGCAAGAGAGTCATCTTGCAGGCAGCGGTGAGGATGTAAGAAGATGCCATGGTAAAGGCTAGTCCTTGACATTGAACCTCTGATGATCCCACTCTCTATTCTCAGCTTAGCACATCGGGTCGAAGGTATGAATTGTGCTTCCTCATCTGGCTTGGAATTTCTCAGAGTAAGGGTCCCTTTCCTCTGTAATTCTCCACAGAGGAAAGCAGTTCTCAATAAAGCTATGTTTTTCTTTTGTCCTGGGCTCAGTAAGGGCAGGCCCGGTGCTCACAGTAGACCCCAGAGTCAGTCCCAGGCTTCCAAGTCCACCATGACCCTAGGGAGCTGATGGGGTCCCTCATACATACGCTGAATGTGTATTGAACTTCCAGTGTACTGGCCTTGGGGGAGGTAAAAGGCAGGCAGAATGGCTGCTCACATGAGGCTTGTCATCTAGTTTCTCCCTCCTTTCCTGTGTCAAGCCTGGGCTCCCAAGATGAGTGTGAGGCCAGCCTTATTCCAGGATATATTATTTCCAGTTCCCTTTCCTTCTCTCCTTTCAGGGGAAACCCACTGTTCTTTTTTTTTTTTTTTTTTTGAGACGGAGTCTCGCTGTGTCTCCCAGGCTGGAGTGCAGTGGCGTGATCTCGGCTCACTGCAAGCTCCGCCTCCCGGGTTCATGCCATTCTCCCACCTCAGCCTCCCGAGTAGCTGAGACTACAGGCGCCCGCCACCACGCCCGGCTAGTTTTTTGTATTTTTAGTAGAGATGGGGTTTCACCGTGTTAGCCAGGATAGTCTCGATCTCCTGACCTCGTGATCCACCTGCCTCGGCCTCCCAAAGTGCTGGGATTACAGGCTTGAGCCACCGCGCCCGGCCGAAACCCACTGTTCTTATAAATGGAGAAAAATGTCCAAGCCCAGTGACTCACACCTATAATCCCAGCACTTTGGGAGGCCAAGGTGGGTGGATTGCTTGAGGTCAGCAGTTTGAGACCAGCCTGGCCAAAAATGCTAAAACCCTGTCTCTACCGAAAATACAAAAATTAGCTGGGCATGGTGGCAGGTGCCTGTAATCTATGCTACTCAAGAGGCTGAGGCAGGAGAATCACTTGAACCTGGGATTCAGAGGGTGCAGTGAGCTGAGATCATGCCATTGCACTCCACTCTGGGTGACAGAGTGAAACTGTGTCTCAAAAAAAAAAAAAAAAAAAAAAGAGAACTCCTTAAGAAGGTCTGAGTATATTCTGAAGCTATGTTCTTCTCTCTTCTTTGCTCCCTGAGGTCCAAATCAGTGTCACCTCTTTGCCTGAACGATTGCAACAGGTTTCCAAGTGGCCCCCTGCTCCCCTTCTTATCCTCTTACCCACCTCCATTCCCCATTCCCCATTCCAATCAGAGTACTTTTTTTTTTTTTTTTTTTTTAAAGACGGAATCTCTGTCGCCCAGGCTGGAGTGCAGTGGCGTGGTCTCGGCTCACTGCAACCTCTGCCTCCCAGGTTCAAGCAATTCTCCTGCCTCAGCCTCCTGAGTAGCTGAGATTACAGACGCCCGCCACCACGCCCGGCTAATTTTTTGTATTTTTAGTAGAGCCAGGGTTTCACCACGTTGGCCAGGCTGGTCTGGAACTGCTGACCTCGTGATCCACCCGCCTCGGTCTCCCAAAGTGCTGGGATTACAGGCGTGAGCCACCGCGCCCGGCCAACTATTTTATGCAATCAATATTTATTATTTGCCTACTACGTGCCAGGCACTGGTTGTAACTGTCATCTGATTGGACGATCCGTAAACGCTGCGGCTCAGCCTGTGCGGTTCACTTGTGTTCCTCCACGCGCCTCCGAGCACGCTGGGAAGCATACAGTAGGTGCTCTGCTCCGCTCCTGTGCCCCGCCCCGCGGCCCCTCCCCCGCTCCAGGAAGTGCGGGGGCTCCAGCCGCCCGGCCGGCCGCGATGCATTCTGGGGAAGGAGCAGCACCAAATCCAAGATGGCGGCCAGCAGGAGGCTGATGAAGGTAAAAGCCATTCTCTGGCCTCGGTCGGGCGTGGGGCGGCGTCCCAGGCTCCGGACCCCCGAGGCAGGCAGCGGCCTCTCAGGGCGCTGCCGTCTGGCCTCCTGCCCTACACGGCCTCGTCGGTTCCCTGGGCCGCGCGCAGGCTCAAGGAGCTAACGGGGCTGGCCTAGGCCGCAGCCTGGGCGGGAGCGCCAGGCCGCGCTGGGAGCCACTGTTGGCCCCTCAGCCCGGCCCGGGGCGTTCACGCCACCCTCCGCCCGGAGCGTGGCCGCGTCCCGCTGTCGCGGAGGCCGCGGTCCGACGCGAGGGCGTCGTTAATGTGAGAGCCCGGTTGGGAGGCTCCAAACTGAGCGCCTTCGGGGAAGGCCCGAGCGCCGGAGCCCCTGCCCGGAGCCCGTGCAGCGGAACCGCCCCGCCCTGGGCCTCAGCGAGCCGGGCTTGCAGCTCCGCTTGGCCCAGCCGCAGCTCGGAACTCTGGAAGGCTCGGGCTAGGAGAGCGGGGAGGAGGCCAGGCGGCCAAAGTTAGGTCAGTTTGTTGGTGGGTCGTTTGGAATTGCGCTGGGTCCTAGCAAACTGTCGCCTTGTGACTGCAGAGTCACACAGCGGGCAAGTTCCAACTCCAGGAAGGCCTGAGGTCGGCCCCCATCGCGGCGCGGTTCTCCTTCCCTCTCCTCCACTCAGTCATCTCGATCTCCCTTCCCTGATAAAGCAAAATGCCATTTTTTGGGGGGTAACGGTTGGTTTCAGTCGTTCGAATCAAAACGGGCCAAAGTTTATAATAATAACTTGGTACTTTGGATCTTGAATGCAGCAGGGTGCTTTCTTGCTACTTGGCACCTTTTAGTGAGGAACACATTAGCTAAATTGGCTTAGTTCTTTTGCCAGTGGATTTGCCAACGTCCTCCGGAGTCCCCTCCGCCAGCATCTGTGAGTCGGCGGCTGGCTAGTGCAGCCGGCCTGCAACGGGCCGGAAATTAAAAAAAGGCCCCGGAGCCGGTTTCCTGAGGGGAGATAAAGAGCTGGGGTTCGTTCTGGGCAGAGCAGTGTTTGGTAGAACTAGACATTGAACTTGGAGCCACAGTCTCTGAGCCCTCCCTGCCTCCCTGGGAACGTTTCCTTTCTTTTGTTCCCTAAGGGCTAGAGAGGACATTAACTTTATAAAACTGGAGTGGAAGTGGGCACAAAAGAAAACTCAGAGGACTTCTGACTTCTCATCTCTTAAGCTAGTGACACCACCATTCACCAGATAAGGGGTCGGTTAATGGCTTTCTTTCCTACCCTACTCCCAGGTGCAGTCGTCCTTCAACCCTTGTGGATTTAAATTTAGAAAGTTTTCTGGAGTGCAGGCCGGGCGCGGTGGCTCACGCCTGTAATCCCAGCACTCTGGGAGGCCGAGGCGGGCGGATCACTTGAGGTCAGGAGTTCAAGACCAGCCCGGCCAACATGGTGAACTGCTGTCTCTACTAAAAATATAAAAATTAGCTGGGCGTGGTCGCATTCGCCTGTAATCTCAGCTACCCGGGAGGCTGAAGTGGGAGAATCGTTTGAACCTGGCAGGTGGAGGTTGCAGTGAGCCAAGTTTGCGCCACTGCACTCCAGCCAGGGCGACAGAGTGAGACTCCATCTCAAAAACAAACAAAAAAAAAGATTTCTGAAGTGCATGACTTGCTTTCTAATGTTACTGAAATTACTCTGAATCTGTATCCTCATCTCTCGGGTGCCCTCCGGAGTGCTCTCCTCCCCAGACTACCCCTTACGGACACCAGAGTTCTTTTAAGGCAGATAACTCAATTCTTTTCACTCCTGTTAAAAATGTCTATGGTCTTATTGTCCTCAGCAGTTAATCCTAACCTCTTACTTGGCATGCAAGACCTTTCTGAGACTGACGGAAAGCAATCAGTTGAGCCTCACCTCCTGCCCTTTGGTTTCCCACCATTCTTGCACCTAATCGCAGTAGCTACTATTTTTCCAGCTTTTACTTCGTGCTTTATATGCATGATCATGTTTAATCCTTCCTGTGAAGTAGACATTGTGATTTCCATTTTGTCGATGAGAAAAGATTATTTGGCTTGCCCTGGGTTACCTAGCTAGGGAGAGTGAGCTGTGATCGAACTGGGTTCTTTCTCCAAAGCAAAGTCTCCTGCTCTTACTTGCCCTCTGGTGTCTCTTTGCACGTGTCGTTTGCTCTGCCCCAAAAAAGTTGCCTTCTCCTCACTTCTCCCTTCCAGAGAAGTCCCAGGTTCAACTCCAATGCCAACTGCTCTGTGAGCCCCTGCTTCACATCCCCCTTCAGAATGAGTTGTTTCCTCCTCTGTGTGACCACAGCACTTTATGTTTCTCTTTGAGCACTTGTCACAATCTCTTTGTGTTACAGACTTGTCTTTCCTGTACTGGGTTCTGAGATCCCGAAGGGCAGGGATCTTGACCTAATTCATCCTGGAAGCCCCCTAGCCTATCCCAGTTGACCCAGTTTGGAATCCCCAGGCTCTCAGGGGTCTAAGAGGGGACTTATTACGGGTTTAAAATTATTACTCTGTTTCTAAAAAAATAGACCTTGGAAAAGAATTTGTAACATTAACTGAGTATTTATTAAATATTAGGTTATTTACATAAGTTATCTTTTCAACACTCCAAGTTAGTGTATTGTCGTTTTTATGTTTTTACAAATGAGGACATTGTGAGGTTAACTAGGTTAAGGGAGTTACCTAAGGTAGAATCGTAGAATGTGGTGGGGAGGGAGAAGACACTGACTCTTCCTGTCTTTAGGACCCAAATTCCATGCCTCTTGTCAGGCTGGCTGTCTTACTCAAAGGCTGCATGGAGCGGTGTGTTGTTTCTTAAGTTGAGGATGGAAAGGCTTTCAGTTCACTAGGGGAACGCCAGTTATGTAATGCTGATCATTGGCTGTGAGAGTCAATGTTTAAGACTGGGTAGTTGTTTTTTTTTTTTTTTAAAGAAGAAAAATTATTGATACAAGTTCATCAACAGTCTTTTCAGTACATGGGGTGGAAATAAAGTGATTTTCGTTGGTGAAAAATTGGGACTTAGTGCATAGAACAGTGCCTTAGGCATAGCAATCTAGCAAATGTTGAATGATCAAATTAATTACATCTTTTTTTTTTTTTTTTGAGACGGGGTCTCGCTCAGTAGCCCAGGCTGGAGTGCAGTGGCCAGATCTCAGCTCACTGCAAGCTCCGCCTCCCGGGTTCACGCCATTCTCTGGCCTCAGCCTCCCGAGTAGCTGGGACTACAGGCGCCTGCCACCTCGCCCAGCTAGTTTTTTGTATTTCTTAGTAGAGACGGGGTTTCACCGTGTTAGACAGGATGGTCTCGATCTCCTGACCTCGTGATCCACCCGTCTCGGCCTCCCGAAGTGCTGGGATTATAGGCTTGAGCCACCGCGCCCGGCCAAATTAATTATATCTTTTTTTTTTTTTTTTTTTTTTTGAGACGGGGTCTCGCTGTGTCACCCAGGCTGGAGTGCAGTGGCCGGATCTCAGCTCACTGCAAGCTCCGCCTCCCGGGTTCACGCCATTCTCCTGCCTCAGCCTCCCGAGTAGCTGGGACTACAGGCGCCCGCCACCTCGCCCGGCTAGTTTTTTGTATTTTTTAGTAGAGACGGGGTTTCACCGTGTTAGCCAGGATGGTCTCGATCTCCTGACCTTGTGATCCACCCGTCTCGGCCTCCCAAAGTGCTGGGATTACAGGCTTGAGCCACCGTGCCCGGCCATCAAATTAATTATATCTTAAAGAACTTTAGATTTCTGTTAAAAATGTTTTCTAGGACATTCCACAGCAAAGATTTCTTTGTAACAATGGACTGCAGATAGTGTAAAACACATTATTAAAAGTAGAGTGATTTGCATATACTACACTGAGAAGTTATTTTAGGCAAAGTGAGTATGATAAAGTCTTTTATTTCAAAAGCATTTGCCAAGAGGATTAACCTCTTTTAGAACCCTTTTTAGGAATTATAGTGTTAATAAAACATTAAGTACATTTTAATTTGCAAGCAGCTAATTTAGCATTGTTGGCCACAACCAGATTGTAACCATTGCTTCAATCAGGATGGGGAAATTGCTACAAAAGCCAAAAGTGAAACCTTTATGTGTGGCTTAGGCAACTGATTGGCATCTGATCATTTCTTTGCAGCTTCACACTGCACACACTTCCCCCAAGGGCCCATTGAGTAGCTTCCCAGAAGGGCTTTTCTCAGAAGGGAAATCTGTGGATTTAGAGGGGTGTGTGTGTAACATCTTATTACTTATCATGATGTAACTGTTGAGTTAAGGAGTTTCGCTCTTGTTACCCAGGCTGGAGTGCAATGGCATGATCTCTGTGCACTACAACCTCTGCCTCTCAGGTTCAAGTGATTCTCCTGCCTCAGCCTCCCAAGTAGCTGGGACTATAGGTGTGCACCACCATTCCCTGCTAATTTTGTATTAGAGAGGGGGTTTCACCATGTTGGCCAGACTGGTCTCGAACTCCTAACCTCAGGTGATCTGCCTGCCAAGGCCTCCCGAAGTGCTGGGATTATAGGTGTGAGCCACTGTGCCCGGCCTAATGCTATTTAAAAATGTTCACTCAGAACTTCATATTGTTATTCTTTCTCTCAGTCCATAGTCATAGTAGGAGGAGCCTATAAAAGTTCATTCCTTGGGTTTCGTTGTATTAAGCAGTGAGGTAGTTTGCTTTTGAGTATAGGTTTAGATTCTGAGGTTGGGTAATTAAGAAGATAGAGCAATGAGTGTGTCTAGTAGTTGTGTCACATGTGTCAGGAGTTGAGGGGAGTTTTATATGTGATGTTATGCCAGTGTAAATGTCCTGAATCCACTGAGGCTTTGTGAATTGAGAAAAACGTTGCATCTTTTAGTCTAAATTCATGCATTCCAGTAAGTTGGGACTGTTTCAGCCTCCCTTAATGATATTCTTTGTAAATGTTTGGGACAGGTGATGGGAAGGAGTATACTCAATTATTGCAACATTTGGGGCCTTTTAAGGTATTTACTAGAAAACTCTGAGACAGGCCAGGCGCGGTGGCTCACGACTGTAATCCCAGCACTTTGGGAGGCCCAGGCGGGCGGATCGTGAGGTCAGGCGTTCCAGACCAGCCTGGCCAACATAGTGAAACCCCGTCTCTACTAAAAATACAAAAAATTAGCTGGGCGTGGTGGCGGGTGGCTGTAATCCCAGCTACTGTGGAGGCTGAGGCAGGAGAATTGCTTGAACCCAGGAGGTGGAAGTTGCAGTGAGCCAAGATTGTGCCATTGCACTCCAGTGCGAGACTCTGTCTCAAAAAGAAAAAAACAAAAAACAAAACAAAAAAACACCCTGAGACAAAAACTCTTGTCTCAGGGTACTGGGGCCTTTTCTGATCCTGTTAAAACTCTAAATTAGGAGACTGTTGCTTTAAAATTTTATTATAAGAGAACACTTGAAAGTATTCTCATTTTATTGGAACATTTATTACGTTTAAGATATTTCTATATTCTTTGCTACAGCAGTAAATGTGAGAGCCCCACTTCTTTGCAGCTTCACACTGCACACACTTCACACTGCACACACTTCACACTGCACACACTGTGCCCATTAGAGAGCCACGGAGACGTTCCTCCTGAGTCTGGACTCCAGCCACTTCCAGAGTTTTCCTGGGAACGGCGCATAGATCTGTAGGCATCTTAAGTCTTAGCTCCTCCTGTGACTCTCTCCCTCTGGCCCTATGTGTCTCCTCCTGTCCCACCTTACTTAGTTAATAAGGAAAAAACGCCAGCTGACCCCTTCTACGCTCTTCCTCCCTTGTCTGGTCACCTGGCAGATTCTGCTGAACTATGCCTTCAGTCTCTGTTCTCTGCCTGTCTTCTCTCCATCCCCACTCCTACTCCCACTGCCACTGCCTCAGTTCAGGCCATCCCTGTTTATGGTAGACACCTGCATCGAGTTCCTTAATGGTTCGTCTGAACTCCTTACTGGTCAGCACACCCTCTGTCCCACACTATTCCTAACCAGCAGTGCATCAGAGTAGTGTGTGGTGTGTTGTGCAGTAGAATACACATGACCAGGCCCCGCTGACAGAGATTGGAGCAGAATTTAGTAGGGTGAGGATGAGGCTGGGACTCTGGATTACAAGTGCACATTCCTTGTTCCTTCAAGGTCTTGTCTTACCAGTCTTGTCTCTCCCCACTTACCCGTTGAGTCCCCTAAACACAGCATGCTTTGCACACTCTGGATCTCGTGATTGGCATCCCTGTCTCTTCTCTGTACCGGGTTAACTTCTTGACCTTTGAGACTCAGCTCAAGAGGCAATTCCTCTGCCCTTGCGGAGCTCAGCAAAGGAGAAAAATGGTGTGTACCTGGAACAAAGAAATCCTGGGCTGGTCACTGTGTGTTGGATGTCTGCCACCTTAATAATGGCTTGCAGGGGAGGGAAACACCCCCTCTGACACTGAGGAAGAGGTCGAACTTGGCCTGACCCTTTAAGCCCGAGTAGGGTTTCAGCAGTTGAAGAAGAGGGACCAGGTGACCAGTGAGGTTGAGTCTCTCTCATCCCTCAGGAGGGCTCTGGGCAGTGCCTATGGGAAATGCCATGAGGAGCACTTTGGGAGGCCGAGGCAGGCAGATCACGAGGTCAGGAGATCAAAACCATCCTGGCTAACACGGTGAAACCCCGTCTCTACTAAAAATACAAAAAAAATTAGCCGGGCGCGGTTGTGGGCGCCTGTAGTCCCAGCTACTGGGGAGGCTGAGGCAGGAGAATGGCGTGAACCCGGGAGGCAGAGCTTGTAGTGAGCCGAGATCGCGCCACTGCACTCCAGCCTGGGCGGCAGAGCGAGACTCCGTCTAAAAAAATAAATAAAATAAAAATAAAATAAAATAAGTTTACTTGGCTGGGCATGGTGGCTCACACCTGAATCCCAACACTTTGGGAGGTCAAGGCGGGTGGATCGATTGAGGAGACCAGCCTAGGAAACATGGTGAAACCCCGTCTCTGCTAAAAAAAAAAAATATAAAACTCTTGGGAGGCCGAGACGGGCGGATCACAAGGTCAGGAGATCGAGAGCATCCTAACATCCTTTAGTAGAGATGGGGTTTCACCTAACACAGTGAAACCCCATCTCTACTAAAAAATACAAAAAACTAGCCGGGTGAGGTGGTGGGCACCTGTAGTCCCAGCTACTCGGAAGGCTGAGGCAGGAGAATGGCGTAAACCCGGGAGGCGGGGCTTGCAGTGAGCTGAGATCCAGTCACTGCACTCCAGCCTGGGTGACAGAGTGAGACTCTGTCTCAAAAAAAAAAAAAAAAAAAAAAAAAAAATATATATATATATATATATAAAACTCAGCCGAGTGTGGTGGTGCCTTCCTGTAATCCTAGCTACTCCGGAGACTGAGGAGGCTGAGGCAGGAGAATCACTTGAATCCGGGAGGCGGAGGTTGCAGTGAGCCAAGATGGTGATGCTGTGCTCCAGCCTGGGTGATAGAGCGAGACTCTCAAAAAAAAAAAAAAAAAAAAAAAGTAAAAAAAGAAAAGTTTACTTTTCCGAACAAAATTGGGAAAAATTTTTTTTTTTTTTTTTTTTTTTTGGAAACGGAGTCTCTATCACCCAGGCTGGAGCGCAGTGGCGCCATCTCGGCTCACTGTAATCTCTGCCTCCCAGGTTCAAGTGATTCTCTTGCCTCAGCCTCCCAAGTAGCTGGAACTATAAGCATGTGTCACCATACCCAGCTGATTTTTGTATTTTTAGTAGAGACGGGGTTTCGCCGTTTCCCAGGCTGGTCTTGAACTCCTGCCCTCAGGTGATCCCCCTCAGCCTCCCAAAGTGCTGGGATTACAGGCATGAGCCACTGTGCCCGGCTTAAAATTGAATAGCTCTTGAACTCAAAATTTGTCTTCCTAATATCTCAGAAATTTACCTGGCGTATTGTATACATCTAGTGTAGTGTGACAGTCACCGTGTCCAAAGATGAACATAGGTGCTATGGAAGGGTCCCACAGGCACTGAATTGGGGCAGGGTTGGAGGTTTGAAAGCAACTCTTTTTTTTTTTTTTTTTTTTTTTTTTTGAGGTGGAGTCTTGCTCTTTCACCCAGACTGGAGTACAATGCATAATCACGGTTCACTGCAACCTCCGCCTCCCGGGTTCAAGCAATTCTCCTGCTTCAGCCTCCTGAGTAGCTGGAATTACAGGCGCGTGCCACTACGCCTGGCTAATTTTTGTATTTTTAGTAGAGATGGGGTTTTGCCATGTTGGTTAGGCTGGTCTCAAACTCCTGACCTCATGTTCCACCCACCTCGGCCTCCTAAAGTTCTAGGATTACAGGTGTGAGCCACCGCGTCTGGCCGAAAGCCACTCTTGATTGAGAAGTTGATGTCTCAGATGTCATATCGTTGCTTCTTGTCTTCTTTTCTTTTCCCTTTTTTTTTTTTTTTGACACGGAGTCTCGCTCTGTCGCCCAGGCTGGAGTGCAGTGGCACGATCTTGGCTCACTGCAAGCTCCATCCCCCGGGTTCACGCCATTCTCCTGCCTCAGCCTCCCATGTAGCTGGGACCACAGGCACCCGCCACCATGCCTGGCTAATTTTTTTTTTTTTTGTATTTTTAGTAGAGACGGGGTTTCACTGTGTTAGCCAGGATGGTCTCGATCTCCTGACCTCGTGAACCGCCCGTCTTGGCCTCCCAAAGTGCTGGGATTACAGGCGTGAGCCACGGCGCCCGGCCTTTTTTTTTTTTTTTTTTTTTTTTTTTGAGACACGGTCTCACTCTGTCACCCAGGCTGGAGTACAGTGGCACGATCTTGGCTCACTGCAACCTTCACCTCTGGATTCGAGCAATTCTCCCTGCCTCAGCCTCCAGAGTAGCTGGAATTACAGGCGTGTGTCACCACACCTGGCTAATTTTTTTTTTTTTTTTTTTTTTTGAGATGGAGTCTTGCGTAGTGGCGCAATCTTGGCTCACTGCAAGCTCCACTTCCCGGGTTCACGCCATTCTTGTGCCTCATCCTCTCAAGTAGCTGGAACTACAGGCCACCACGCCCGACTAATCTTTTGTATTTTTAGTAGAGACGGGGTTTCACCATGTTAGCCAGGATGGTCTCGATCTCTGATCCGCCCGCCTTGGCCTCCCAAAGTGCTGGGATTACAGGCGTGAGCCACCGCGCCCAGCCTAATTTTTGTATTTTTTAGTAGAGGTGGGTTTCACTGTATTGGCCCAGCTGGTCGTGAACTCCTAACCTCAGGTGATCCACCTGCCTCAGCCTCCCAAATAGCTGGGATTACAGGTGTGAGCTACTGTTCCCAGCCGTTGTCTTTCTTTTTTTTTTTTTTTTTTTTTTGAGACGGAGTCTCGCTTTGTCGCCCAGGCTGGAGTGCAGTGGCCGGATCTCAGCTCACTGCAAGCTCCGCCTCGCGGGTTTACGCCATTCTCCTGCCTCAGCCTCCCGAGTAGCTGGGACTACAGGCGCCCACCACCTCGCCCGGCTAGTTTTTTGTATTTTTAGTAGAGACGGGGTTTCACCATATTAGCCAGGATGGTCTCGATCTCCTGACCTCGTGATCCGCCCGTCTCGACCTCCCAAAGTGCTGGGATTACAGGCTTGAGCCACCGCGCCCGGCCTTTTTTTTTTTTTTTTTGAGACGGAGTGTCGCTCTGTCGCCCAGGCTGGAGTGCAGTGGCCGCATCTCAGCTCACTGCAAGCTCCGCCTCCCGGGTCTACGCCATTCTCCTGCCTCAGCCTCCCGAGTAGCTGGGACTACAGGCGCCCGCCACCTCACCCGGCTAGTTTTTTTTGTATTTTTTAGTAGAGACGGGGTTTCACCGTATTAGCCAGGCTGGTCTCGATCTCCTGACCTTGTGATCCGCCCGTCTCGGCCTCCCAAAGTGCTGGGATTACAGGCTTGAGCCACCGCGCCCGGCCCCAGCCGTTGTCTTTCAACCTTGAAGCAGAAAGTTAAGAAAGTTGCTTCTGGTGGCTGTGTAGTTTCTCCTTCTGACCCTTGCCGCACATACACTCTAGAATTCCAGAGCTGTGTGAGGGACCTTGGAAAGCAGACACCAGTGGCCTCAGTTTACAGATTAGGAGGCTGAAGCGAGTGGTAGAGCCAGGCCCACCGTCAAGGTCCCCTGCTCTCCGGGCCTTGCTCCTGCTTTTTAGATGGTTGCTTTTGGTTTTGAGGAAGGGACAAGATGGAGAGGAAGAGGGTTCATTTCAGATCCGGTGGCTGTTTGGGTTTTGTTTGTTTTGATTTTTAACACTTCCAGGACTGTGTTGATGATAGTTTTCTGTATTTCATTTTCTTGTCAGATTTTGCCCCCACTTTCCTAGCATAGGTAGGTGGAGCGGGGAACATTCTCTTTTGACAGCCCCTACCCCAGCAGGCACATCTGCAACCAAAGCAGGTGCTAATGTCAAAGGGCTCATGGGCTAATGTCAGGGCTCATGTGGTGCTCCATCTTTCTTTTTTTTTTGAGACGGAGTCTGGCTCTGTCACCCAGGCTGGAGTGCAGTGGCGCGATCTCGGCTCACTGCAAGCTCCGCCTCCCGGGTTTACGCCATTCTCCTGCCTCAGCCTCCCGAGTAGCTGGGACTACAGGCGCCCGCCACCTCGCCCGGCTAGTTTTTTGTATTTTTTTAGTAGAGACGGGGTTTCACCGTGTTAGCCAGGATGGTCTCGATCTCCTGACCTCGTGATCCGCCCGTCTCGGCCTCCCAAAGTGCTGGGATTACAGGCTTGAGCCACCGCGCCCAGCCTGTGCTCCATCTTTCTAAGAGGTGACCCACCTGCTCACAGTGAGGGAGAGGGTATGACTCAGAGGTTGAATAGCCTCTGAACCCATCTGAGGTGGCTTGTAAAAAATAGTGTTTCACACCAGCACACCTCTCATTAAGAACAGTCAGCAGCCGGGCGCGGTGGCTCATACCTGTAATCCCAGCACTTTGGGAGGCTGAGGCGGGCGGATCACAAGGTCAAGAGATCAAGACCATCCTGGATAACATGATGAAACCCCGTCTCTACTAAAAATACAAAAAAAATTAGCCGGGCGTGGTGATGAGCACCTGTAGTCCCAGCTACTTGGGAGGCTGAGGCAGGGGAATGGCGTGAACCCGGGAGGCAGAGCTTTTAGTGAGCCGAGATCATGCCACTGCACTCCAGCCTGGGCAAGACTCTGTCTCAAAAAAAAGAACAGTCAGCATAAGAAAATCTAAGCTTCCTGAAGGATTCTCCTCAAGTTTTACACAGGCAGTTCCCGTCGTGCCCCTTTGTCCTGTGTCAGGCTTTGTGTGGTTGAATCTGTTGTGGACAGACTTCAGGAGGTCGGTGTCTCACCCCTCAAGGAGCTATCAGTCTGTTAGTGGGGTGCTGGACTCTGGAGTATGTAATGGAGGTCAGGAATGCCAGGCACACCCATGTACAGATGGACACAGAAACACCTTCCAGGAATGAGGCCTGGCAGCCAGAAGCTGGTGTCAAGGCCTGCTGAGTTGGAGCCTTGGCCACGCTTCCCCCATGCTTACTGTGGAGGTTGTGGGCAGTGCGTTCCTCTAAGCCTCTGTTGAGTGTTTTCTTTGTCATGTCCTGTTAGAATGACCACCTGGGAAGGAGTGTGTTGTAACCTCTGAGAAGCACTGTGCTGTGATAGAGTAACAGAGTTCAGATGTAGATTTCTGCCTTTGACTCCTTAGTGTTGTGCCTTTGAGCCTCAGTGCCCTGATTTGTACAGTGGATGATGAGATGACTTCATAAAGTTGTGATCATAGCCAAGTGTATTATTTGTTTATTTATTTATTTGAGATGGAGTTTCACTCTTGTAATCTAGGCTGGAGTGCAATGGCGTGATCTTGGCTCACTGCAACCTCCGCCTCCCAGGTTCAAGCAATTCTCCTGCCTCAGCCTCCCGAGTAGCTGGGATTCCAGGTGCCCACCACCACACCTGGCTAATTTTTGTATTTTTAGTAGAGACAGGGTTTCACCATGTTGGCCAGGATGGTCTTGAACTTCTGACCTCAGATGATTCACCTTCCTCGGCCTCCCAAAGTGCTGGGATTACAGGTGTGAGCCACCGTGCGCAGCCCCAGATGTAATTAGTTATGATGATAACTAAATGTAAGATAGCTATCATACTGCTGACCTACAGAAGTGATGATGTCTTGGCATGGGTCCTGCCCCCTTAGCTAAATATTAGGTGAAATGAGAGAATTGCATTAGAAGGCCATGAGGCTTATGTTTGGATTTTCAGTATATTGGATTACATTTAAGTCATGATTTAGTGGCCAGGCACGGTGGCTCATGCTTATAATCTCAGCACTTAGGAAGGCTGAGGCGAGAGGATCACTTGAGCCTAGGAGTTTGAGACCAGTCTGCCCAACGGAGTGAGACCCTGTCTCTACAAAAAAATAAAAAGATTAGTTGGGCACATTGGCACATGCCTGTAGTCGCAGCTTCTCAGAAGGCTGAGGTGGGAGGATCGCTTGGGATCTGTAGGTTGAAACTGCAGTGAGCCATGATCATGCCACTGCACTCCAGCCTCGGCAACAAAGCGAGACCCTGTCTCAGGGAAAAAAAAAAAGTCATGATTTTAGTGTCATTGCCAACAGTTGCCTTATGCAAGCTTGGAAAGTTTGCATTTCTGTTACAAGTATTTACTTTGATAGACCAGTTATGCTGGAATTTGGAAGATTTAAGGCAGGTTTATGTAACTCTCCTCAGATATCCAGCTCCATCTGCCAGGTTTTGTTTTGCCTGGGCAGTAGGAGCCTAGAAATATTCCTTGCACAACAACACAGGCACATAATGACTAGCTGTGCAGGACTAGGGAAAATACTGAATATGTTCATGTTTTTGTTGATGTAAATATTGGTCAGTACTATTCCAGAGCAAGCTAAACCCTCCTGGGATCCCACAGAGTAAACAGGAGCACTTGCTCTGTCAGTTTCCAATGGGAGCATTAACTCACTGCTTAGGGTGGCTAAGATGGTCAAAAAAGCAGTTTCAGTGCTGGCTCTAGTCCTGGGCCTGCTCTGTACAAGTTCTTTGACTTGGACCTCTCTGAGCCTTGGCTTTACTGTCTGTGAAATGGGGCTAATGTGCTCTACTTGCCCATCTCAGGGCTGTTAACTGTAAACAGTGCAGAATGGCCTCATAATTGACCGCTTCCTCTCGTGCCATGGCTGCCCCTTTCCCAGCATCTCTCTGTTTTCTGTTCTTTGTTGGAATTACTCTTTTCTTCTCTTTCTTTTTCTTTTCTTTGAGATAGACTCTCTCTCTCTATTGCCCAGACTGGAGTGCAGTGGCGCGATCTCGGCTTACTGCATCCTCTACCTCCTGGGTTCAAGCAATTCTCCTGCCTCAGCCTCCCGAGTGGCTGGGACTACAGACATGCGCCACCATGCCTGGCAATTTTTTTTGTATTTTTAGTAGAGACGGGGTTTCACCATGTTGTTCAGGCTGGTCTCAAACTCCTGACCTTGTGATCCGCCCACCTGAGCCTCCCAAAATGCTGGGATTACAGGTGTGAGCCATCGTATCTGACCTAGTTTTTGTATTTTTAGTAGAGACAGGGTTTCACCATGTTGGCCAGGCTGGTCTTGAACTCCTGACCTCATATGATCTGCCTGCCTGAGCCTCCCAAAGTGCTGGGATTGCAGACATGAGCCACCGTGCCTGGCCTCTTTTCTTCAAGAGACAGGGTCTTGCACTGTTGCCCAGGCTGAAGTGTAGTGGCATGATCATAGCTCATTATAACCTTGAATTCCTGGGCTCAAAGGATCCTCCTGCCTCAGCCTCTTAGGTAGCTGGGACTACAGGTGTGTGCTACCATGCTGGCTAATTTTTTTTTTTTTTTTTGAGATGGAGTCTCCCTGTCACCCAGGCTGGAGTGCAGTGATGTGATCTTGGCTTACTGCAACCTCTGCCTCCCAGGTTCAAGCAATTCTCCCACCTCCGTCTCCCAAGTAGCTGTAAGACTATAGGTGAACACTACCATGCACAGCTAATTTTTGTGTTTTTTGGTAGAGATGGGGTTTTGCCATGTTTTCCAGGCTAGTCTCGAACCTCTGGGCTCAAGCAGTCCACCTGCCTTGGCTTCCCAAAGTGCTGGGATTATAGGCGTGAGCCACCATGACTGGCCATTTTGTTATTCTAATTTTGTTATTCTCAACATAGCAAGATGGGATCTTGCTATGTTGCCTAGGCTGGTCTTGAACTCCTGGCCTCAAGCGCTCCTCCTACCTTGACTTCCCAAAATGCTGGGATTATAGGTGTGAGCCACTGTGCTGGCCAGTGTTCACTTAAAGGAAAAAAAAAATTCGGACTGGGCGCGGTGGCTCACGCTTGTAATCCCAGCACTTTGGGAGGCCAAGGTGGGCGGATCACCTGAGGTCAGGAGTTCGAGACCAGCCTGACCAACATGAAGAAACCCCGACTCTACTAAAAGTACAAAATTAGCCGGGTGTGGTGGTGCATGCCTGTAATCCCAGCTACTCGGGAGTCTGAGACAGGAGAATCACTTGAACCCGGGAGGTAGGGGTTGCGGTGAGCCGAGATCACACCATTGTATTCTAGCCTGGGCAACAAGAGTGAAACTGTCTCCAAAAAAAATAAAATAAAATTCAGACCAAGCTGTGCCCAGTAGCTCACGCCTATAATCCCAGCACTTTGGGAGGCCGAGGCAGATAAATCACCTGAGGTCAGGAGTTTGAGACCAGCCTGGCCAACATGGCAAAACCCCATCTCTACTGAAAAAAAAAAATGCAAGAAAAAATTAACCAGGCATGGTGGCGCCTGCCTGTAGTCCCAGCTACTTGGGAGGCTGAGGCAGGAGAATCGCTTGAACCTGGGAGGTGGAGGTTGCAGTGAGCTGAGATCACACCACTGCACTCCAGCCTGGGTGACGGAGCGAGACTTCATCTCAAAACAAACAAACAAACAAACAAACAAAAGGTTCAGAACAATGTCTGGGTTTCGGTGCCTGTAGACTTGTAGTCAGAGGTTTTTTTCCATGTGCTTAGCTCAGTGGGAGGTTTTAGTCCTTTTAGGAGCTTGTTTCTAGCTGTAGAAACGACACTGCATTCATCAAGGCCCCAGTTTTTTCCTTGCCAAGAGACTGAGTGATATGAATGTGGTGGTTTTTTTTTTTTGTTTTTTTTGTTTTTTTTGCGATGGAGTCTCACTGTGTCACCTAGGCTGGAGTGCAATGGTACGATCTCGGCTCACTGTAACCTCCGCTTCCCGGGTTCAAGCTATTCTCCTACCTCAGCCTCCCGAGTAGCTGGGATTACAGGCATGCACCAGGACTCCTGGCTAATTTTTGTAGTTTTTTTGTTTTTTTGTACAGAGTTTCACTCTTGTTGCCCAGCCTGGAGTGCAATGGTGCCATCTCGGCTCACCGCAACCTCTGCCTCTGCCTCCCGGGTTCAAGTGATTCTCCTGCCTCAGCCACCCGAGTAGCTGGGATTACAGGCGCGCGTCACCACGCCCAGTTAATTTTTTTATTTTTAGTGGACGAGGTTTCACCATGTTGGCCAGGCTGCTGTCGAACTCCTGACCTCAGGTTCCACCTGCCTCAGCCTCCCAAAGTGCTGGGATTACAGGTGTGAGCCACTGCGCCCCACCCTCAATATGGTGATTCTTAAGCAGAGCAGGGGTTACACATCACAGTCATCTGGGAGCACTCCCCACACAGAGGTACCCATCTTGTACTGGGGGATGATGCAATAAGCAAGTCCTAGATGGTGCCTAGGCACATCAGCTCTCCTTCCTTCTCCCCTATACCCCTCTGACCCCTTCCGCTACCTCTCTGTATTTTAAACAGCCCCCAGGGGCTTGGCCAGGCACCCTGGCTGGAAAGTTCTGGCCCTGATGATGACTGCCCTGAGTTGGTAAACACTCCAGCTAAGCTGGCTTCCTTTCTGCTTCCCTAACGCCCCTGCTGGTTTCTGCCCTCCATGTCTCTGCATACACATTTCCCACACATGGACACCTGTTCTCTAGCAGTTCTGTCTTCCCCCGTCTTTCAAGGCCCGTCTCAGAGCCTGTCTTCCATAAAGCTGTTCCCTCCACTGGTGTCTGCTAGACTTCCTCACTGTGACCTAAAGGTTCCTAGAGCAGCGTTTCTCAGTTCTTTTAACCCACCCTCAACAGCCAAGAAAAGTTGCCTTAAGCTTTACTTTCCTTTAAGGATATTACAGGCCTTTTGCCATTTAACAGATATAAAATGACACAGTAGTATGGAATATGCTTGTTTACATTGCACCAGTGTCCTTGCATTGAAACTTTTTGCCCATAGCACTGCACTGACATCTGAAGCATCCCTGACTGTCCCCCCTGGTTATTGCTCTGCACGTCTGTTCACCTGCTCCTGGCACTGACTTCAGAGGAGGCTCAAGAGAGTGTATAGTACGGTCCTGCCCAGTGCAGGTGGCTCCTTTCTGACATCCCCGGCCACTGGCAGCCCTGTCTGCCCCACCCATTTGAGTATCTATAGTGACATGATGACTGCTGCCCCAAGTCAGGGGGGTTGGACCACGCGGAGGTGGCATTTAAGAGTTTGGCACTGAGTCAAAAGCTGCCTGTGATAGTGAATACTTGCCCCAATTCTTTCTTTTTTACTCCTGTAGAAAGTTGAATCCTTTATAGGTAAACTTTTTAAATTAATTTGTTTTTCTTTTGAGGCGGAGTTTCACTCTTGTTGCCCAGGCTGGAGTGCAATGGTACGATCTTGGCTCATCGCAACCTCCTGCCTTCTGGGTTCAAGCGATTCTCCTGCCTCAGCCTCCTGAATAGCTGGAATTACAAGTGTGCGCCACCATGCCCGGCTAATTTTGTATTTTTAGTAGAGATGGGGTTTCTCCATGTTGGTCAGACTGGTCTCAAACTCCCGACCTCAGGTGATCCGCCCGCCTCAGCCTCCCAAAGTGCTGGGATTATAGGCATGAGCCACCGTGCCTGGCCTAAATTTTGTTTTTTTTTTTTTTTTTTTTTTTTTTTTTGAGACAGAGTCTTGCTCTGTCACCCAGGCTGGAGTGCAGTGGCGTGATCTCAGCTCACTGCAACCTCCACCTCCCGGGTTCAAGCGATTCTTCTGCCTTAGCCTCCCGAATAGCTGAGACTACAGGCGTGCACCACCATACCTGGCTAATTTTTGTATTTTTAGTAGAGATGGGGTTTCACCATATTGACCAGGCTGGTATCGCACTCCTGACTTTGTGATCTGCACACTTTGGCCTCCCAAAGTGCTGGGATTACAGGCATGAGCCACCGTGCCTGGCCTAAATTTTTTTTTTTTTTTTTTTTTTTGAGACAGAGTCTTGCTCAGTCGCCCAGGCTGGAGTGCAGTGGTGCGATCTTGGCTCACTGCAAGCTCCGCCTCCCAGGTTCACACCATTCTCCTGCCTCAGCCTCCCGAATATCTGGGACTACAGGCGCCCACCACTACGCCCAGCTAATTTTTTTTGTTTGTATTTTTAGTAGACACGGGGTTTCACCGTGTTAGCCAGGATGGTCTTGATCTCCTGACCTCGTGATCCGCCCGTCTCGGCCTCCCAAAGTGCTGGGATTACAGGCATGAGCCACAGTGCCCGGCCCTGGCCTAAATTTTATTTTATTTTATTTTAATTTTTTGAGGCAAGGTCTCGCTCTGTCACCCAGACTGGAGTGCAGTGGCATGATCATGGCTTACTGCTTCCTGGATATCCTGGGCTCAGGCAGTCTTTCCGCTTCATTTTTGATTTTTTTGTAGAGATGAGGTCTTACTGTGTTTCCCAGGCTGATCTTCAACTCCTGACCTCAAGTGATTTTCCTGCTTCGGCATCCCAAAGTGCTGGGATTACAGGAGCACTTTGGGAGGTCAAGGTGGGCAGATCATTTGAGGTTAGGAGTTGGAGACCAGCCTGGCCAACATGGCAAAACCCCATCTCTACTAAAAGTACAAAAATGAGCTGGGCGTGGTGGTGCATGCCTGTAGGCCCAGCTACTCAGGAGGTTGAGGCATAAGAATCGCTTGAGCCTGGGAAGTGGAGGTTGGAGTGAGCTGAGATCACGCCTCTACACTCCAGCCTGGAGAGCGAGACTCCATCTCAAACAAACAAAAAACAACAAAATGTGAAACTACTGGCATAAGCCACTTCATCTAGCCAGCAGGTGAACTTTTTAACATTTGAAGACAGATGTGTGTCATCTTCACATCTCTTTAGGCCATAGGTTCCTGGTTCTTTTGATTGTTCCTGGTAGGACATGGTCCTTGCTGTTCTTGTCCTGAGCAGCCCTTATTTGATGTGGTCTTCTAAAGTACGATGTCCAGAACTGGACACAGCATTTGGCTCTGAATAGTTTAGGGTAGCCTGGACGTTAAACACGGCACAAACGATTGGTTAGCTAAACCAGTCAGTTTTTCACGCTGCTGCTAAGGTTCATGCCTTGTACTAGGTGAAAAATTAAGTGTTTGGAACCAAGTCCAGGTCTTCACTGGATCTCTAAAATATTTCATTCTGTGGCTTGGGGTGTTGTTTTGCTATCAAGGACCCTTACAGGTTTAGTCTTTAAGCCTATACTCGTTCCTTCCCTGATATGTGGTATCTGACTACATCTCTCTCAGCCCACTTCTCACCAGGGTGACTTCAGGCCACCAGTTCTAAAGCCATTCGATTCTCCTCAGCTCTTCTTGATCCAGCCTTTCTTTATTTTGTACAGAAACATTGTAGTGGCTGTTGAGAGAAAGGAGCATCACTTTTAGCCAGGGCTTGGGGAGCTCCTTAGAGGAATGGGCATTTGAGAGAGGCTTTCAGTGATGAGCATGTTGGGGATGTGGGGCTGGTGATAGGCAGGACAGTTGGGGACATCCTTCCAGCAGACATCCTGGGGAAAGACATAGAGGGGGGAAATCACCAGGCTGACTTGGTAGGATTCTGCACACTGCTCATTTGGGTTGCACCAAAGAGCTTTAGTTGGAAATATTGGATGGCAGGATTCCTACATATTTTGCAGGGGGAAGAGTCGTCTGGTGCTGTTGGATTTCTTTTCTTTTCTTGTTTCTTTTTCTTTTTTTTTTTTTTTTTTTTTTGAGACGGAGTCTCACTCTGTTGCCCAGGCTGGAGTGCAGTGGCCAGATCTCAGCTCACTGCAAGCTCCGCCTCCCGGGTTTACGGCATTCTCCTGCCTCAGCCTCCAGAGTAGCTGGGACAACAGGCGCCCGCCACCTCGCCCGGCTAGTTTTTTGTATTTTTTTTAGTAGAGACGGGGTTTCACCATGTTAGCCAGGATGGTCTCGATCTCCTGACCTCGTGATCCACCGGTCTCGGCCTCCCAAAGTGCTGGGATTACAGGCTTGAGCCACCGCGCCCGGCCTTCTTTTTCTTTTTTGAGACAGGGTCTTGCTCTGTTGACTAGGCTGAAGTATAGTGGCGCCATCATGGCTCACTGTAGCCTCAACCTTTTGGGCTCAACTGGTCATCCCAAGTCAGCCTCCTGAGTAGCTGGGACCACAGGCATACATCACCACACCTGGCTAAGTTTTTAATTTTTGTAGAGATAGGGTCTTGCTATATTGCCCAGGCTTGTCTTGAGCTCCTGAGCTTAAGTGATCCTCCTGCCTTGACCTCCCAGTGTTGGGATTACAGATGTGAGCTACCGCCCCTGGCTCTTGGCCTAGATTTATTTTATTTATTTTATTTTTTTGAGACGGAGTCTCACTCTTTTGCCCAGGCTGGAGTGCAGTGGCATGATCTTGGCTCACTGCAACCTCCACCTCCCAGATTCAAGCGATTCTCCTGCCTCAGCCTCCCGAGTAGCTGGGACTACAGGTGTGCGCCACCATGCCCAGCTAATTTTTGTATTTTTAGTAGAGACAGGGTTTCACCATGTTGACCAGGCTGGTCTCGAATTCCTGACCTCAAGTAATCTGCCTGCCTCGGCCTCCCACAGTGTTGGGATTACAGGCTTGAGCCACTGCGCTTGGCCTTTTTTTTTTTGAGACGGAGTCTCGCTCTGTCACCCAGGCTCAAGTGCAGTGGCGAGATCGCAGCTCACCACAACGTCCACCTCCTGGGTTCCAGTGATTCTCCATCCTCCCCCTCCCAAGTAGCTGGGAATACAGGAACCCGCCACCATGCCTGGCTAATTTTTGTATTTTTAATAGAGACGGGGTTTTACCATGTTGGCCAGCCTGCTCTCGAACTCCTGTCCACAAGTGATCCACCGCCTTACTTCCCAAAGCGTTGGGATTACAGGCGTGAGCCACTGTGCCGGCCTTTTTTTTTTTTTTTTTTTTTTTGAGACGGAGTCTCACTCTGTTGCCCAGGCTGCAATGGTGCCATCTTGGTTCACTGCAAGCACCGCCTCCTGGATTCAAGTGATTTTCCTGCCTTAGCTTCTTGAGTAGCTGGGACTACAGGTGCGTGCCATCACACCTGGCTAATTTTTTGTATTTTTAGTGGAGATGGGGTTTCACTGTGTTAGCCAGGATTGTCTCCATCTCCTGACCTCGTGATCCACCCACCTAAGCCTCCCAAAGTGCTGGGGTTACAGGCATGAACCACCGTGCCTGGCCTTTTTTTTTTTTTTTTAGACAGAGTCTCGCTCCGTCGCCCAGGCTGGAGTTGGAGTACAGTATGCAATCTTGGCTCACTGCAACCTCTGCCCCACTGGTTCAAGCGGTTCTCATGCCTCAGCCTCTCAAGTAGCTGGAACTACAGGCATGCACCCCTATGCCTAGCTAATTTTTGTGTTTGTAGTAGAGATGGGGTTTCACCATGTTGGCCAGGCTGGTCTCAAACTCCTGGCCTTATGTGATCCACCTGCTTTGGCCTCCCAAAGTGCTGGGATTACAGGCATGAACCACCATGCCTAGCCCTGGCATAGATGTCTTTTTTTTTTTTTTTTTTTTTGAGACAGAGTCTAGCTCTGTCACCGGGCTGGAGTGCAGTGGTGCGATCTCGGCTCACTGCAACCTCTGACTCCCTGGTTCAAGCTCTTCTGCCTCAGCCTCCCGAGTAACTGGGACTACAGGCATGTGCCACCATGTCCAGCTAATTTTTGTATTTTTAGTAGAGACGGGGTTTCACTATGTTGGCCAGGATGGTCTTGATCTCCTGACCTCATGATCCGCCCGCCTCGGACTCCCAAAGTACTGGAATTACAGGCGTGAGCCACCGTGCCCAGCCTAGATTTCTTGATGAATGGCTCCTGATGGGTTCTGGAACCTGGCCTTGTGTGAGGATCATCTGGGGAGATTTTGAACGGTTTTCTAGGCTTCATTGTAGACCCCAAAAAGAAGCAAAAGAGAAACTTTGTTAACTGCTTTGCCAAGACGCAGGTGTGTACATCTGAGCCGTGTGACTGAGCACTGGCTGTACACAGCAGTCTCCTGGTCTCCCATCTCCTCTCAGGACTTAGGTCGGTGGCCTTCTGCTGGGGCCCAGGGCCCATCTCTCCTGTTAATGCTTGCAGAGCTGTTAAGTAACCATCCCTCTCTGCCATGCTCCACACTTCGTCCTGGAGTGGGCATCGAGCTCTCTGGACTTGAGTTTGGGGTGTGGATGTTTTCCATTTTCAGGAGCTGGGTGGCACCCCTGGGCTCTTTCAGTTTCCCTCTATACACTGAAGTCTACTTGGGCTCAGAAGTGGACCTCATTCTAAGAAGCATTGCTCTCTTTCTCCTGCACCACCTGCCCTGGTTGGGAAGCCTGCTGTCCCCATCAAGAGAAGGAACATGTGAGCTGCCTGGCGCTTTCCCTTGAACTCTTCTCTCTCCATTTGTCAGCACTGCACCATCAGCCCTGAGCAGCTGATTTGGGCTGCTTCTTGCTCTGAGCAGAACTGAAACAAACCTTTGTGGGAGTGTTGTTTGTAAGCGTCTGTCATTCTTGGCTTTGGTCTTCCTAACTGTTCTAGAGCTGGGCTGCTCTTGTGGTTTTTATCAGGTCCTTTCTTCTGTCATTTGTAACATCCTTTTGAATTCCACTTCTTGGAGTTTACATTGGTTTCCTTCAATTCCTTCCCTAATTCTTCACTATCAGGACCATTCTCAGTTATCGGGGCACAGTTTTGCTTGAGGGTTTACAACCATCTTGAGGGTTTGAGTCATCTGGCCTTTTGAGTCTCATATATTCAGATGGAACTGATCTCTGAATGTTTCCGATTTTTCTTCTTTCTTCTTCTTCCTTTTTTTGTTTTTGGAGATAGGATCTCACTCCAGTTGCCCTGGCTGGAGTGCCGTGGTTGTAATCTTGGCTCACTGCGTAGCCCTGACTGCCAGGGCTCAGGTGATTCTCCCACTTTTCATCTCTCAGCTTCCCAAGTAGCTGGGACCACAGGCGCACACCACCATGCCTGGCTACTTTTTTTATTTTTTATTTTTATTTATTTATTTTTGAGACAGAGTCTTTCTCTGTCACTCAGGCTAGTGTGCAGTGGCGCAATCTTGACTCACTACAACCTCCGCCTCCCCGGTTCAAGCAGTTCTCTGCCTCAGCCTCCCGAGTAGCTGGGATTATAGGTGCCTGCCACCACGCCCAGCTAATCTTTTGTATTTTTAGTAGAGATGGGGTTTCACCATCTTGGCCAGGCTGGTCTTGAACTCCTGCCCTCGTGATCTACCTGCCTTGGCCTCCTAAAGTGTTGGGATTACAGGCGTGAGCCACCGCGCCCAGGCTGTATTTTTTTTAGTAGAGACAGTGTTTTGCCGTGTTGGCCAGGCTGGTCTCGAATTCCTGGGCTCAAGCAGTCCACCCGCCTTGACCTCCCAAAATGCTGGGATTATAGGCGTGAACCACTGTGCCCGGCCTGAATTTATCTTCTTGAAGTTGTTTTCCTCAGTGGAGGCATGATTGGCATTTTGGGCTAAATGGTTTCTGTCCACAGGGCTGATCTTGTGCAATGCAGGTCTTTTAGCATCCTGGCCGCTCATAGTGCCCGTGGTTCTCAGTGGAAGCTGTAGAGGACGTTGGGAAATTGGGGTGGGTTGGTCACAATGCCTGGCATCTGTCTCAGGGTAAGGAAGGGCCTGGGAGGCTCAAGTGCAGAGTCGTATCTGGATTCCTGCAACACGCTGTTGAGAAATTTTCTTCTATGGGATGCTCATCATTCTCTGAAGATGTCAGGGCCTGTTTGTTTGTTTGTTTGTTTGTCTGTTTCTCTCACTTCTACCTTATAATCAGTTCTTCCTTGTTGGTTAGAATTATGTAAAGGAGGTTGCCTCTTCTGTCTTTGGAGAGCTTAACTTGACGGCAAGGTAAGTTAGGAGTTTATCTGATAACCCTGCTTTGGATTCTCTGAGCTTCCCAACCCTGCTCTCATTAGCATCCTCAGGATTACCCGTTCTTCTTTCTGGCCAGGTGTGTGGCTCACTCCCATGGCAGTATTGCTTTTCTCTTTGTGGATCCCCTGGATCTCCTTGATCCCAAAGCACCAGTAAGTGTCCTTTCTGCACTCCTGCCTATAGTGCTCCTCACTGACTGCCTCCTCTCCTTTTTCTTGAGCAAGATACAGGTTTTCACTCTCATGTTACAGTTGAGTTCCATCTTGCCATATTTTTGTAATTCTTGTGGAATTTACTTTGTGTTTATCATCCATACTTTTTTTTTTTTTGGGAGATAGTTTCGCTCTTGTCGCCCAAGCTGGAGTGCAGTGGTACGATCTTGGTTCTCTGCAACCTCTGCCTCCCGGGTTTGAGCTATTCTCCTACCTCAACCTCCCAAGTAGCTGGGATTACAAGTGCCCGCCACCACGCCCGGCTGATTTTTGTATTTTTAGTAGAAATGGGGTTTCACCATGTTGGCCAGGCTTGTCTTGAACTCCTGACCTTGGGTGATCCACCCACCTTGGTCTCCCAAAGTCCTGGGATTACAGACATGAGCCAGCGCACCCAGCCATTGCCCATACTTTATACCGTTGGAGTGTGGATTTTTGAAACCATAAACTATTTACAGATGATTTTAAAATTTGTTTTCTCCCATAAATATTCACTGTTGTTTCTTCTTTTGTTAGTTGTCTAGTTTCAAAGTTCTATCTGGCATATTTTTTTCCTATCTGTATTTGGTTTAAAACATTTTGTTTGCTAGGACTCCAGCCTTAAGGGACATGCATGCTATATTCTGTCTTTAGCCAAGAATCTTAGTCAAGTGTCTTGAGCCAAGGTCAAAAAAGCCAAACATTGGAATTGTAGTTATAGAAAATCCTTCCCACCCCAGATTCTTTTTTCCTCCCAAAGCCCCAGCTTCCCATCTACCCACCAACCTGGTCATTAAGCACATGTTTGAGCACCACTGTGAGCTAGGCCCTGGCAGGACCGGGGCTTCCTGATCCCTGCCCTCGTTGAGTTTACATTCTCTTTGGAGAGTGGAAGGAGGTGGTAGTGTGGGTGTGAGATGTTTTCCCCTTCCTGAGTCTGCCCAGGCTTCATAATCCCCAGGGGAGCATTTCTGATGAGTGAGCAGGAGGACCAGGTAGCAGCTGGCGGGTTGGAGTGGTCCCTCAGGTTCCGTACCTCCTTATGCAGGGAAAGAGGGACCTCATGCAGGTGGAGAAGGGCCAGACCACTCCATTCCTCACTGCAGAAGGTTGCAGCCCATGCTGCTGACACCTCAGGGAGAAATAGATCCGTCATCTCTCCCAGCGGTGCCTCTTCTCACCACAGGCACAGCCTGTGAGAAATCCCTGTGTTCAAGATCCACCCACCCTTGCTGGACCAGAATTTCTGGGGCTCGGCCCAAGTCCAGGTGATCGTGGTGGGCAGATTAGGGTGACAGGCAGGAGCACCCTGTGCGGAGAAACTTGTGCCTGTTGCCTGCTATGAAGCACCAGTGTGTTCCACCTCTTCCGTGCGTTCATTCAGCGCGCACTCCCTCTCTGCTGCTCTGGGCCGGGCGCCCAGTACATCTTCCTACTCATAACCAGTAACCTGAACTCTGGTTCCCCCTTCCTTGCAAATTGTTTCCTTCCCTGCCTGTGTAGCCTCAGGGTGCCTTTTAAACTACCACTGTATGATGGAAGTATGAGCTTTTTGGGCTTGATGTGAGGGCTAATAGGGAGCCCCCATGCCACTTTGAGTTGAAGCACCATATAAGGAGGTTCTGGAGGGTGCTGGAGCTGGGCCAGAGGAAGCAGCCTGGCAAAGGAGGCAGGGCTTAGCTGGATGGTGCTCAGGCTGCAGAAGAGAAGGTGCCTGACAGGTGTGGAGGCAGCTGTTGTGCCACTGGATGGGAGGCCGGGCTGAGGCAGGTTAAGTGGCACTCGTGTGTCAACAGTGGAGGAATGTTGGCGAGGCTGGTGTGCTGGCGGGAGGACGTGCTGGCAGGAGGGCATGCTGGGTGGCTTGGGTTATAGCACCTGCCAGGCATTCACTGAGGTGTTGGAGGCAATGGGAAATGTCAGGCTGGCGCACAGTTGAAAAACAAGTGACAGTTCTGAAGACATCTCAGGCAGGACCCTGAAGTCGTGAAGTTGTGCTTTCTGGGTGAAGTGGCACTTGCTGCATTGACTGTTCATACACCAATAACCCCACATATTTGCAAGGGGTCCTGTTGCCCACAGCATGGCTTCCCCTTCCTTTTCTGCATTCTGGGTCTGTTTTGCAGCTGAGGAAACTGAGGCTCATTGAAGGTTTCCCGTCCCCACCCCACCCCCCACTCCCACCCCAGTCCCAGACTGGATGGTTCTCTTTGCTGTGTGCCCATGTTGAGGTGGAGTCCTTCTGAAATCACACTTACAGCATTGGGTAGAAAACTGGATATGTGTTTGTGTCTGGTTTGTTCCCAGTCCCCAGTTTTATTCATCTTTAGGTTCTCAGCATCTGATGCATAATCAGTGCTTAATGAATCTTGATTGGAAGGTATCAGGTGTACAGCACCTCAGTATAGCTCCTGCCACGTGTCTGCCCTATGCAGGGTGCTGAGGGATTTAAACAGGCATGATGACCAACCCAAAGAGGAGGTGGTACATCTGCAGAAGCACAGTTCCCCCTGTCGTGTTTAGGGGGTTCACTGAGGTGGGGACTTGTCTTGGTCTGGGGCATGGGTAGAGGCAACGACCTTGCAGAGGGGACCGCCATGGCAGCTCCATGCCTCCTTAACCACTCCAAGCACAGTTTAGTCCTCACTCTCCAATTTTGACATTGGCATTGTTGGCACTTGGTTTAATTTGAGGGCATCAGGAGGGATCTTAATATGTGGTGCTTTCCCCTATTTGACACCCCTTTATGCTTTGTCAATCAACAGGAGCTTGAAGAAATCCGCAAATGTGGGATGAAAAACTTCCGTAACATCCAGGTTGATGAAGCTAATTTATTGACTTGGCAAGGGCTTATTGTTCCTGTGAGTATTGAACACTTCCACTTCCTACCAGATTATTCTTTAAGGTGATGTGTGTGCTGTTGGGCTTGTTTTTCTGCTCCTTAGTAGGCTCTTAGTCTAGGCAGCCAGCAGATGCACAGAAGTGGCTGTCGCTCTAGGGTGATAAGGTAGGGAGTGTAGCCTTGGGTCCTGAGTAGAGTCACATCTTGGCACTGGTTTTGTCAAATTCAGGGGCTCTTGAGCTTTGCAGATCTGTGGACACAGAGAAAAGGAGTGTGTCTGTGCTCCTGCTCTTTTCCTGGCTTCCCTGCGCCTGGCCTGATGGATCAGTAGGACCTTCTTCTCTGAGCTCCTTGGGAGGGGACAAGCATTGCCCTCTAGATATTTTGCTTTCTCTCTTGGTTTTGCATTCATGTCTCTAACCCTTTGGATACCTGTATTTCGGGCTTTATTCCTGGTCCCCTCCAACCTGTGCCTTCCATTTGTCTCAAGTCCCTTTTCCTAATTGCCCACATGTTCACCTCACCCCATGTCTTTTTCTGGGGCTTATGCCTCCAGAGTCTGCCCCCACAGCCCAGTTCCCCCGTCTCACAGACTTCTGCCTTCTGATGGGCTCAAGCCCCTCCTAACAATGGCCTTCCCTGGAACTTAGCACCCTCTTAGTGTCTACTCTTTTCTGCATCCTTTCATCCCCTCCCCTTCAAGAGGCTTATCTTATAATTAACTCCAGTTTGCAGTCCCCCTTCCTCTCCTGAAACCACATCACACCCAGCCCACGGGCTGCCCCCACTGTTGTCACACCTCTAGCTCGGTAGCACTGGCGTCATGGCCTTTGCTTGCCTCCTGAGCTTTTAGAGCATGGGCAGCGTTCCAGGCCCCAGTCCTGTGACCAGCCTGCCACTCTCTCCTGTCTTGCCACTCCTTAGCCTCCTCACTCTTAAACATGGCTCTTGTTAGTCTCCTGCTGTTCTCCTGTTCTGTTTTGTCTCTGGGGACCCTACTACTTTCAGCATCATAGATGATTATGCTGGACGTGAAGGATTCCCACACCTGTCTCCATTCCTGCCTTCTCCCCGGAAGCTGCACCATCTCTCCACCAGGCAGCCTCACTTGGTCGTTGTGTAGCCTTCCAGCTACCCCAGCTCACAGCCTTGTCCTGTGTGAGTGCCCTCCTTTCCTGTTCTTCCTCATCCACTCACCTTCTTTCTTCCTTTTCTTTCCCACTTTGCACATCTGAGCCTTAGGCCCTTGCCCTGTGCCTAACCCTGTCCTGTATGTAATTTTTTCTCATGGATGGATTGGCTACTTTGCCAAAGCAGAGCATGGAACATGCTTCCTCCTATAGATGCTTCTTGATGCTGGTTATAAGGTCATGCCTTTTTTTTTTTTTTAAGTCCCTGAATTTGATCAGCAGTTATTGGATTTGTAGTTTATTTCCATAATCATTTGGATAACTAAGGAAAGATATGCTTTGTAATGATTTAGTATGCTCAGAATGTTTAAATCTGGGAGCTTCCAGTCTGATTTTGAAGATGAGTCCTTTAGATTTCTTTAGGCTTGATGGTGTTAGGGCTCAGGGCAAAGGGTATGGGTGGCAGAGACACCTCTGCATGGAAGAGGTTGGCCTGTGAGTACAGCCCTTGCCTACTCTAGGGACCTGAAGATGGCCGGGACCATCTGACATCTTGTCCCCTTTCTAATTGAGATTGTGTAGCCTACCAAGCAAAGAAGTGAACAGTTAATCTGTGGCTCTTTGGAAAATGATAAAAATGAATGGAATGGTTTTAAGTGGTAAGGCTTGGGCAGTCTGGCCCTGAGAGTTTAGTGGCCTGAGAGCCTGCTAGCCGGCTCCAAGGGTAGACTGCTGCTGGGCATGTTCTGCCCCAACTCATGCAAAGGCCTCACTCTGGTTTCACGCTGGCAGGGGCTGTGGAGCAGTGGGCTAAGATCTTACTAGGCCAAAGGTGGAGGCTGGCTGGTAGAATCCCAGTGTGCTTGGACTGAGGCTCTGGGGAGCTATCCAGGCCAAAGTTTTGCCTTGGAGACAGTAAGCCACAGTCAGGGCTGCTCTTGTGCCTGTGTATACCACTTCTTCTCGGTCCTCTCCATTGCTTTCTTCCAGGGCCCTAGGTTTGTATGAGGAGTGTTTCAACAAAGTCTTCTTCCTTCTCCAGAGCAGTTAAGACATTCTTAACATCTGACATCCCCAAGGTCCACACTTGTACCCCAACCTGGGCCTTAGGTCTTCCTGCATTGGACGGGCTGGGCCAGCGTGGGAATCTACTATACAAATTCACCTGAGGTCTGCCCAGTTGGGATGAAAGCAGAGCCAGGTCGATGAAGGCATGGCAGCCCAGCCCTGGTCCTTAGTGGAAGGTGCTATCCTTGGGTAGCCACTTAGTGATTGCCCTGGTCGTAGTGCACAGAGGAGGGCAGGTGGGAGGGGAGGCTGGGGAGGTACTTCCTAGAGACTTCATTGTTGCCAACACAACTCAGGTCTATTCCCTTTAAACATTTGTTTTTCTGTAATTTTTTTTCATCGAAGATTCTAAGGTAACGTCTAAGGAAGAAAATATTACCCATAATCACATCATCAAGAAATTCAGTTACGTTTTGGGTATTGCCCTTTAGGAACTAGAGATATGGTGGTGAACCTTCTTGAAGCTTCTAGCCCAGTGAACGTGTTTACTCTTAACCTTCAGCATACTTCCACTCAGCCTTTTTTCATGCAGTTTTTTTTTTTTTTAATTGAGATGGAGCCTCGCTCTGTCGCCAGGCTGGAGTGCAGTGGCATGATCTCTGGTCACTGCAACCTCTGCCTCCCGGATTGAAGCGATTCTCCTGCCTCAGCTTCCCAAGTAGCTGGAACCACAGGTGTGTGCCAGCACACCCAGCTAATTTTTGTATTTTTAGTAAAGACGGGGTTTCACTATGTTGTCCAGGATGGTCTTGGTCTCTTGACCTTGTGATCCACCCACTTCGGTCTCCCAAAGTGCTGGGATTACAGGCATGAGCCACTGCGCCCGGCCTTCATGCAGCTTTTAATAGACCATTTCATAACTTCATAATAATGTTTTGTTGTTTTGAGGCAGAGTTTTGTGCTAATCACCCAGGCTAGGGTGCAGTGGTGCCATCATGGCCCATTGCAGCCTTGAATTTCTGGTCTCAAGAAATCCTCCTGAGTAGCCAGGAATACAGGTGTGTGCTACCACACCCAGCCAATTTCTTTTATTTTTTTTTTTTTGAGACAGAGTCTTGCTCTGTCGCCCAGGCTGGAGTGCAGTGGCATGATCTGGGCTCACTGCAAGCTCCCCCTCCCGGGTTCACGCCGTTCTCCTGCCTCAGCCTCTCTAGTAGCTGGGACTACAGGTGCCCGCCACCACGCCCGGCTAATTTTTTGTATTTTTTTAGTAGAGACAGGGCTTCACCGTGTTAGCCAGGATGGTCTCGATCTTCTGACCTCATGATCTGCCCGCCTTGGCCTCCCAAAGTACTGGGATTACAGGCGTGAGCCACTGCGCCCGGCCGCCAATTTCTTTTTATTTTATTCCATTTTATTTTATTTTTTGAGACAGTCTTACTCTGTCACCCAGTCTGGAATGCAGTGGTGTGATTTCGGTTCACTGCAACCTCAGCCTCCTGGGTTCAAGTGATTCTTATACATCAGCCTCCCGAGTAACTGGGATTGCAGGTGTGCACCACCATGCGCAGCTAATTTTTGTTTTTGAGACAGAGTCTTGCTCTGTTGCCCAGGGTGGGGAGTGCAGTGATACGATCTCAGTTCTCTGCAACCTCCATCTTCTGGGTTCAAGCAGTTTTGGCTAATTTTTGTACTTTCGTGACTGGGTTTCTCCATGTTGGCCAGGCTGGTCTCGAACTCCCGACCTCAAGTGATCCACCCGCCTCAGCCTCCCAAAGTGCTGGGATTACAGGCATAAGCCATTGGGCCCATTCTGTAACATCTTAAATTCCCACTGCAAAGGTTCCAGTTTGTCCATATCCTTCCTAACATTTGTTATTTTACTTTTTTTCTTCTTACGTTACAGCCATTCTAGTTGGTATGTAGTGCTGTCTCATTGTGGTTTTGATTCCATTTTCTTCATACTAAGGATGTGTGGGTTTTGTTTGTTTGTTGTTTGTTTGTTTGTTTGTTTTGAGACAGGGTCTCACTTTGTTGTCCAGGCCAGAGTGCAGTAGCACGGTCTCGTCTCACTGCAACCTCTGCCTTCTGGGTTCAAGTGATTCTCCCACCTCAGCCTCCCGATTAGCTGGGACTACAAGTGTGTACCACCACAGGCAGCTAATTTTTGTATTTTTTGGTAGAGACAGGGTTTTACCCTGTTGGCCAGGCTGGTCTCGAACTCCCGACCTCAAGTGATCCCCCCGCCTCAGCTTCCCAAAGTGCTGGGATTACAGGCGTGAGTCACCGTGCCCGGCCTGATGCACTAACATTTTAAATTTTTTAATTTAATTTTTATTTTTAGAGACAGGGTCTTGCTCTGTCATCCAGGCTGGAATGCAGTGGCTCAGTAATGGCTCACTGCAGCCCCAAACTCCTGAGTTCAAGCAGTCTTCCCAAGTAGCTGGCACTACAGGCACATGCTGTGACACCCAGCTAATTTTAATTTTTTTTTTTTCTGTAGAGATGGAGTCTTGCTGGGGCTACAGGCATGCACCACCATGCCCGGCTGATTTTTTTGTATTTTTAGTAGAGACGGGGTTTTGCTGTGTTGCCCAGGCTGGTCTTGAACTCGTGGCTTCTTTCACCGTTTTGCAGTTTTATTTGTAGTTAGACCTCTCACCTTCTTTCTGCAGGCTTATTTGCACAGCACGTTGCTCCTAAAATCCATGCCCTCCAGTTGCCTCATTCCTCCTCCTCTCTACACTGCCCCTCTGGCCTTTGTTGGGAGCTGCATCCTGTCTCCCTGGGCTCAGCTCTTGCCTGTTAATTGTCAGTTCTTTTCTGCTTCCTACTAATTGTGCTACTCTGCCTTCTCCCTCCGCTACTTCCATCTCCTGTAGCTGTAATAGTTTGTTTGTTTGTTTTTTTGAGATGTAGTCTCGCTCTCTTGCCCAGGCTGGAGTGCAGTGGCGCGATCTCAGCTCACTGCAAACTCCGCCTCCCGGGTTCATGCCATTCTGTCTCAGCCCCCCAGTAGCTGGGACTGCAGGCGCCCGCCACCACGCCCAGCTAATTTTTTTGTATTTTTAGTAGAGACGGGGTTTCACCGTGTTAGCCAGGATGGTCTTGATCTCCTGACCTTGTGATCCACCCACCTCAGCCTCCCAAAGTGCTGGGATTACAGGCGTGAGCCACCGCGCCTGGCCCTGTAGCTGTAATGGTTGAGACCTAATGAGGGCAGCCCTGTTTTCTGACAAAGAGCCACACATAAAAAATAATTTTGCCATCAACCTCAGGGCACACTGGAGTTGTTTTTGGGAGGAAGAGTATCCCCCTATGTTTATGGGCTGTTGAGCTCCTATCACAGCCAGACACAAGGCTCTGTGGACAGAGGCTGCAGAGAAGCTGCCCTCCTGGAATCCATGGTCTTTTAAGCACTGAGTGTGACTCCACCTGCAAGGCACTTAAGACCCAACAGAAGAGGGGCAGCAGTGGGTGGGAGGGTGACAACATCTGGACTGCATAGTGGAAGGCAGTGTGAGCAAAAACTACGAAAAAATATAGTCAATGTGAGGACATATGAGTAGTTTGCATAGATGTACAGAAATTAGGGGCTTTGGCCGGGCGCAGTGGTTCACGCCTGTAATCCCAGCACTTTGGGAGGCCGAGACGGGAGGATCACGAGGTCAGGAGATTGAGACCATCCTGGCTAACATGGTGAAACCCCGTCTCTACTAAAAATACAAAAAATTAGCCGGGTGCAGTGGCAGGCACCTGTAGTCCCAGCTACTTGGGAAGCTGAGGCAGGAGAATGGCATGAACCCGGGAGGCGGAGCTTGCAGTGAGCCAAGATTGCGCCACTGCACTCCAGCCTGGGCGACAGAGCAAGACTCCGTCTCAAAAAAAAAATAAAAGAAAAAGAAATTAAGGCCTTTGAGAGCACCATGTATGCACAGAGAACATTCTCAGGCTGGGCAGCAGGGGCCTGACAGCATCCTGGGGAATGGGATGTCTGGTGGGTTTTGGTTTGTTTGTTTGTTTTGTTTTTTTTCACTTCTGTTTTTGGCGTGAGGGCTGTATTTTTTCCATTCTTGGGAGAAAAGTGAATTATGTATGAGAAGTACTCATGGCTATTTGAGTTCAAAGGAAGGAAAGGTCTTTGTCAAATTCAGTTAATAGAGATTGTGATTTTAATTGTAGATATAATTCAGAAGGTAGTTTATGAACATTAGGAAGTCATGAAAGATTGGAAAACCAGTTCTAAAATACTTATTCCTGGCCGGGTGCGGTGGCTCATGCCTGTAATCCCAGCACTTTGGGAGGCCGAGGCAAGTGGATCACCTGAGGTCAGGAGTTTGAGACCAGCCTGGCCAACATGGCAAAACCCCATCTTTACTAAAAATACAAAAAAATTTAGCCGGGCCTGGTGGTGGGCACCTGTAAATCCCAGCAACTTGGGAGGCTCAGCCAGGAGAATCGCTTGAACCCGGGAGATGGAAGTTACAGTGAGCTGAGATTGCGCCATTGCGCTCCAGCCTGGGCAACAAGAGCAAAACTCCGTCTCAAAAAAAAAAAAAAGAAAAGTTATTCCTACTAATACGTACTTCCAAAGGGAATGTGATTGAACTCTTTAGTGTTGAAATATTTGTTGCCGGCCGGGTGTGGTGGCTTATGCCTGTAATCCCAGCACTTTGGGAGGCCAGGGGAGGCGGATCACTTGAGGTCAGGAGATTGAGACCAGCCTGGCCAACATGGTGAAACCGCATCTCTACTAAAAGTATAAACATTAGCTGGGTGTGGTGGTGGGCACCTGTAATCCCAGTTACTCGAGAGGCTGAGGCAGGAGAATCTCTTGAACCTGGGAGGCGGAGGCCGCAGTGGGCTGAGATCGCACCACTGCACTCCAGCCTGGGCGACAGAGTGAGACTCCATCTCAAAAAAAAAGAAAAAAAAAAAAGAAAGAAACGTTGGTTGCCAAAGAACTGTATTATGAAAAATCCCCAAAACCAAATTGTTGAAAACAGTACAAAGAAGTCATCTTCAGAAACCAATATTAGAACAAGAGGAATCTTATGTAGCAGATTTTGTGATTCAAATAACCAAAAAGCCTGTTTTCAGAAGAGGCAATAAATACTTAAAGACAAGGTGGGGTGCGATGGCTCAGGCCTGTAATCCCAGCACTTTGTGGGGCCAAGGACGGTGGATCACCCAAGGCCAGGAGTTTGCGACCAGCCTGGCCAACATGACGAAACCCCATCTCTACTAAAAATACAAAAAATTAGCTGGGTGTGGTGGCAGGTGCCTGTAATCCCAGCTACTTGGGAGGCTAAGGCAGGAGAATTGCTTGAACCCAGGAGGTGGAGGTTGCAGTGAGCTGAGATCGCGTCATGCACTCCAGCCTGGGTGACAAAGCGAGACTCTTTCAAAGAAAAATAAATAAAGACTTAAAGGCAATTTACAAAGTTAAGTTCTTATGACTTTCGAATGTAGAGTAAGGACATATTCCATATTTAGAAATTACGAGAACTTAACCTTCTAAACTTAACTCTTTTGGTTGTTTTTGTTTGTTTGTTTGTTTGAGACACAGTCTCTCTTGTCCCCCAGGCTGGAGTGCAGTGGTGTGATCTCAGCTCACTGCAACCTCCGTCTCCCGGGTTCAAGCGATTCTCCTGCCTCAGCTTCCTAAGTAGCTGGGATTACAGGCGTGTACCACTATGCCTGGCTAATGTTTTTGTATTTTTAGTAGATATGGGGTTTCACCATGTCGGTCAGACTGGTCTCGAACTCCTGACTTCAAGTGATCCACTCACTTCAGCATCCCAAAGTGCTGGAATTATAGGTATAAGCCACCATGCCTGACTTAACTCAGTTCTTGACAAGGTTCCAGAGTGGATCACGAAGGCTTGAGAGCATAGAAACCAGCCTGGGGCACTCCGAGCAGGCCAGGCCACGTCCCCTCGTTCTCTCTTAGTGGACTGGACTGTGTGGGGATAGGCAGCCCACAGGGCTGGTCTGAGTAGATATCCCTATGGCAGGGAAAGCTTGGGCTTTGTTAGTTCACTGGGTGAAAAAGGTTAGTCACAGGGAAAGGACGCTGCTGTGGAGTCACTACCACACTAGACAGAAGTGACAGCAGTGCACAGGACCCTTCAGTCTATCTGAAGCCTGGCATGAAGAGGAAGCATGCTAGTTAGATCCAAACTAGGATCCAACTCTTCAAGTCAGCCATGAGTCCTGTCTGTGGTGTCCTACAGCCAGGTGGGAACACATCACAGGGATGTGCCATGTAGCAGCAGTCCAAGTCAGACAACCAGAAGACACCTTGACTTCCTCTGTGGCTGCCAGAGAGCTGTATAGTTGTCTTCACTGCTTCACAGCAGTGACATGAAACCGTGACTTCTGTGGGATGAAGGACTCCAGGTCTTTACTTGGGAAGGGAAAACATGAAGTGGAATGGGGTTTTAGGATTCTTGAAGGGTTGCCATAGGAAAAGAAGATTGGATTTGACCACAGGGTTAGAGCTAGGACAGGTGGGTGAAAGACCCCAGATGGTTCGGTGCCATATGGCAAAGAGCTTCCTCTTAGTCTTGGCTGCCACAAAATGGCTTTGTGCCATGGGAGGTTGATGTCAAGAGCTGTGAAGGATCTGAGATTTTTACCTTACTTGCAGCCTAAAAAGGTGGCCTGCCAATTTATTGAATGTTGGTAGAAGACTTGAGAAAAAGGCCAGTTCCCCTCGTCCCTGCATCCCACAAAGGTGGTGAGGATGGACCCAGATGGATACCTGCAGATATGAGGGGTGGGTTCCGGAACAGGAAGGCTGAGTTTAGGAGAGGTCTCAGGCCAGTCACTCAATTGTACTTCACTTGCTCCATTTCCAAATGTGAGTGATGGCAGCACTGGCTTCCCAGGGCTGGTGTTAGGGGACCAGGACGGGTGGAGTATGGACTGGAGATGGGACGGGAAAGCACCTGGCATCTAAGTACTTGAGAAACTTTGGTCAGATTTTTAAAAATTGGCTTTCCCAGGTTGAAATGATCAACTCTTATTTACATGCATGCATATAATGACTAGAAGCAAATACAGGAAATTGTTAGCCAGGCTGTATATAAAAGAAAATCCACTTTAGGCCGGGCGCGGTGGCTCAAGCCTGTAATCCCAGCACTTTGGGAGGCCGAGACGGGCGGATCACGAGGTCAGGAGATCGAGACCATCCTGGCTGACACGGTGAAACCCCATCTCTACTTTAAAAAATACAAAAAACTAGCTGGGCGAGGTGGCGGCGCCTGTAGTCCCAGCTACTCGGGAGGCTGAGGCAGGAGAATGGCGTGAACCCGGGAGGCGGAGCTTGCAGTGAGCTGAGATCCGGCTACTGCACTCCAGCCTGGGCGGCAGAGCGAGACTCCGTCTCAAAAAAAAAAAAAAAAAAAAAAAAGAAAATCCACTTTAAAACAAGTATCTTTCTGTCTTTATAAATAGCAAGTGGGCCGGGCGTGGTGGCTCACACCTGTAATCCCAGCACTTTGGGAGGCTGAGGCAGGTGGATCACCTGAGGTCAGGAGTTCGAGACCAGCCTGGCCAACATGGTGAAACCCTGTCTCTAGTAAAAATACAAAAAATTAACTGGGAGTTGTGGTGCGGGCCTGTAGTCCCAGCTCTTTGGGAGGGTGAGGCAGGAGAATCGCTTGAACTCAGGAGGTGGAGGCTGCAGTGAGCTGAGATCGTGCCACTGCACTCCAGCCTGGGTGACAGAGCGAGACTCCATCTCAAAAAAAAAAAAAAAAAAAAGGTGGGCCAGTCACGGTGGCTCATGCCTATAATCCCAGCACTTTGGGAGGCCAAGGCGGGTGGATCACGAGGTCGGGAGATCAAGACCATCCTGGCTAACATAGTGAAACCCTGTCTCTAGTAAAAATACAAAAAATTAGCTGGGCGTGGTGACGGGCGCCTGTCGTCCCAATTACTCGGGAGGCTGAGGCAGGAGAGTGGCGTGAGAGGCAGAGCTTGCGGTGAGCTGACACCGCGCAACTGCACTCTAGCCTGGGCGACAGAGCAAGACTCTGTCTCAAAAAAAAAAAAAGACAAGTGGATAAAAAGTCTGCAAAGTCTGTCCTAGAATTTAGACATGGATTGAAAAGATGTCTTTTTGTTTGTTTGTTTTTTGAGACAGGTTCTCACTCTTGCCTAGGCTGGAGTGCAGTGGTGCAATCATAGCTCACTGCAGCCTCCAACTCCTGGGCTCAGGTGATACCTGGCCTTCCAAAGTGCTGGAGCTTCAGTTTGTGAACTAGTTCAGAGTGTGTAAAATTATCATAAGGAATTAATTTACTTCTCAAATGATTTCCTCAATACAGCAGTATGAGCTTAGGGAGCACAAGACATTCACATAAAGGCAGGCATAACAGAAAAACACTAGTCATGTTCAGTGAAGATAATGCTGAAATCAGCTGGGCATGGTGGCTCACTCCTGTAATTTCAGCACTTTGGGAGGCTGACATGGGTGGATTTTCTGAGCTCAGGAGTTTGAGACCAGCCTGGGCAATACGGTGAAACCCTGTCTCTACTAAAATACAAAAAGTTAGCTGGGTGTGGCAGCCTGCCCCTGTAATCCCAGCTACTTGGGAGGCTGAGACAGGAGAATCATTTGAACCCGGGAGGCGGAGGTTGCAGTGAGCCGAGATCCCGCCATTGCACTCCAGCCTGGGCAAAGAGTGAGACTCCATCTGTAAATAAACAAATAAATAGATAATGCTGAAATCTTTGGTTTATTTGACACTGAAATGTTGCAGCTTAAGTTGGAGGCAAATTTTCTGCAATGTTGTGTGATATTTATATTTTTTACAATAAAACCGTGATTCTTCATTAACATCCCTTATTATTTCTGAGCGGCCTTCCCAAAGGGCAAATTTAGCTCTAATGTTGAAATTCACTTGTAAAGCTTTAGACCTTTACCCGGAAGGTATTATCTCATGTTTTAATTTTTGCACACCTCTTTCACCAAAAATCTCTGGGACAGGCACATAATTTGTGTGACTTGTGCACACCTGAGCCACTCCTTTGACCATCCACAGAGCCCCAGACTAGGAAAGAGGCCCAGAGAAGTTCAGATGAGTTTGACCAAGTTCCCTGGGTGGTGAGAGGCCTGGCCTGCCTCACGTAACAACAGAACTGCTTCTTTTTTTTCTTCCTCTTTTTGGAAGAAAAAAGAGGTAGGATCTCACTCTGTTGCCTAGGCCGGAAGGCAGTGGCGTGACCATGGCTCACTATAGCCTTAACAACTAACAACTTAACACTACAGCCGCAAGCAGTCCTTCTACCTCAGCCTCCTGAGTGGCTGGGGCTACAGGTGTGCACCAGCAGCGTGCACAGCTAATTTTTAAAAAATTTTAGCAACAAAGTGAGATCCTGTCTTTACAAAAGGATTTGTTTTTGTTTTGTTTTGTTTTGTTTGAGACAACGCCTTGCTCTGTCGCCTAGGCAGGAGTGCAGTGGTGCGATCTTGGTTCAACCAGTTCTCATGCCTCAGCCTCCCAAGTAGATGGGATTACAGGTGCGTGCCACCACTCCCGGCTAATTTTTTGTGTTTTTAGTAGAGACGGGGTTTCACCGTGTTAGCCAGGATGGTCTCGATCTCCTGACCTCATGATCCACCCACCTCAGCCTTTTTTTAGTAGAGACGGGGTTTCTTTTTTTTTTCTTGTGTTTTTTTTTTTTTTTGAGATGGATTTTCACTTTTGTTGCCCAGGCTGGAGTGCAATGGGGCGATATCATCTCACCACAACCTCTGCCTCCCAGGTTCAAGTGATTCTCCTGCCTCAGCCTCCCAAGTAGCTGGGATTACAGGCATGCGCTACCACGCCTGGCTAATTTTTGTATTTTTAGTAGAGACGGGGTTTCACATGTTGGCCAGGCTTGTCTCAAACTCCTGGCCTCAAGTGATCTGCCTGCCTCAGCCTCCCAAGGTGCTGGGATTACAGGCCTGAGTCACTGCGCCCAGTCTGTTTTTGGCTTTTTTGAGATAGGGTCTCATTCTGTCACCCAGGCTAGAGTGTAGAGGTGCGATCATGGCTTACTGCAGCCTCAACCTCCTGGGCTTTTGTGATCCTCCTGCCTCAGCCTCCCAAAGTGTCAGGATTACAGGCATGAGCCACTGCACCCAGCCAAATCTGCTTCTCTTGAGCTTTGCCCATGTGTGAGGCATGTAGGACTTTATAGTCCTTATCTCTCATCATGAACTCTGGGTGCAGGCTGCTGCTACTCCCATTTTACAGATGTATGGGAACATTCTCAGACTCTTTAAGCTAGGAAGAGGCAGAGCCTGAGGCTAGACCTGCTAACTTGGGGCCAGATGGCCTCATTCATGCTTGACCCCAGCTTCTCGGACAGGACCTGGCCCACAGTGGGGAACAGGGGAGGTTGGTCAGTCCTGGACAATCAGTGAAGACCTTTAGCAGATTTCACCAACCAAAATTCATGCAGGAAAGCGTGTGTGTGTGTGTCTGTGTGTGTGTGTCTGTGTCTGTCTGTCTCAGGGTCTTACTCTGTTGCCCAGGCTGGAGTACAGTGGCACAATCTTGGCTCATTGCGACCTCTGCCTCCCAGGTTCAAGTGATTCTCCTGGCTCAGCCTCCTAAGTAGTTTGTACTACAGGTGTGCCAACACACCCAGCTAGGGAAAGCTATTTTTACGTGGCTCAAGCACTGTAAATGACAATGATGTTTACTTATTCCCCCCCACCACTACCATTTAATTCTCCTCTTGAAAACTAAAAACTGGCTGGGCATGGTGCATCATTCCTATAATCGCAGCACTCCAGCGCTTTGGGAGGCTGAGGCGGGAGGATCACTTGAGCTCAGGAGTTTGAGGCCAGCCTGGACAACATAGTGAGACCCCATCACTACAAGAAATAAAAAATTAGCTGAGTATAGTAGCATATGCCTGTAGTCCCAGCTACTTGGGAGGCCGAGGTGGGAGGATTGCTAGAGCCTGGCAAGTCAAGACTGCAGTGAACTGTGATTGCACCTCTGCACTCCAGCCTGGGTGACTCCCCACAGATAAATATGCTAACAGTGGTTTCAGCTGCTGGGGGGTGGTTCAGACCTGGATGCATGGCTTCAGTAGCCCTGGGGCCCCACTGTCTGCCTGCAGCCGTCTGTCTTACTCTATGCTATTCCTTCCTATTCCCTGCCATCTAGGCTTTAGTCCTCTCTGCTTGGGAGGCCTGTCCCGCTCCTCAGCCTTATGTCATCTTATCCATCCTTTAAGGCCCTTGCTCCATGCCTTCCCTCCCAGGGTAGGGCTTGAAGGTAGGAGAATGTGGAGAACTGGTGCACCAGCCTTGCTCCCCAGCAGAGGAGCTCTGTTTACTGGAGTGCCTACTTAGGCCAGGGCCTGAAGACATGGGGCTGAGGTGTAGGGCTGTCAAGATTGTTCCTGGGGCCAGGTGCAGTAAGTTCACTCCTGTAATCCCAACACTTTGGGAGGCCAAGGCGGGTGGATCACCTGAGGTCAGGAGTTCAAGACCAGGCTGGCCAACATGGTGAAATTCCCGTCTCTACTAAAAATAAAAATAAAAAAAATTAGTCGGGCAGGATAGTGGGTACCTATAATCTCAGCTACTTAGGAGGCTGAGGCGGGAGAATTGCATGAACCAGGGAGGTGGAGGTTGCAGTGAGCTGAGATCGTGCCTCTGCACTCCAGCCTGGGCGACAGAGCAAGACTCTGTCCAAAAAAAAAAAAAAAAAAAAAGATTGTTCTTGGGCCTCTGTGAAGCTTGGCTTCCTTTGGGTTAGGTGTGCCATGGCAGACCTGGGTGAGGGAAAAGGGAGTACAATGGGAAGGGCTTCCTCAGCTCTGGAGATAGGTAGGATTGGGGAGAGGCCAAAAGGTTCTTTGCTGGGTCATCTCAGGCTCGTGGGGCCATCAGAGTGTCCAGGCCCCAAAGGTGATTTTCCGGTGGTTCCAGGGGCAAGGAGCTAGGGCATGGTGCTGGCCCTGCCTGGTGATCACCTGTTGAGTGATCAGCTCAGGTCACCAGGGTCCAGCCATTGAGCTGACTACTGCTTCCACCCTGGGAAGATTGAACTGGCCAGGACTTGGCATCAAGGCCGTTATTTGGACTTCTAGTACTCACATTGTACTCTGGTTGGGTTGTAACTTACCTCTGGTACAACTCTACTTGTATCTTCAGAGAAGATCAAGGGATATTTGCAAAAACATTATCTGATAAAGGACTGTTGAAAGGACAAAGAAAACTGAAAAATCTGTAATAAGAAAACAACAATAAATAATACTGTGCACCTCTTACAATGACCAAAATCCAGAGCACTGCCAAATGCTGCTGAGGATGTAGAGCAACAGGAACTCTCGCTCTTTGCTGGTGGGAATGCGAAATGGTGCAGCCACTTTGGAAGACAAGTTAGGCAGTTTCTTTCATTTATTTATTCATAAAATCTTTTTTTTTTTTTTTTTGAGACGGAGTTTTGCTCTGTAGCCCGGGCTGGAGTGCAGTGGCCGGATCTCAGCTCACTGCAAGCTCTGCCTCCCGGGTTTTTACGCCATTCTCCTGCCTCAGCCTCTGGAGTAGCTGGGACTACAGGCGCCCGCCACCTTGCCCGACTAGTTTTTTTTTTTGTATTTTTAGTAGAGACGGGGTTTCACCGTGTTAGCCAGGATGGTCTCGATCTCCTGACCTCGTGATCCACCCGTCTCGGCCTCCCAAAGTGCTGGGATTACAGGCTTGAGCCACCGCGCCCGGCCATAAAATCTTTTTAACAAAGAAATTGAGTCTCACTCTTGCCCAAAATGGAGTGCAGAAGCTTGATCACAGCTCACTGCATTCTCAAACTCCTGGGCCTAAGAAGTCCACCCTTCTTAACCTCTCAAGTAGCTGAGACTACAGGCACACGCCACCATGCCAGGCTAATATATTTATTTTATTATTATTTTTTGAGGTGGAATCTCGCTCTGTCACCCAGGCTGGAGTGTAGTGGCGCAATCTCAGTTCACTGCAACCTCTGCCTCCAGGGTTTCAGCGATTCTCCTACCTCAGCCTCCTGAGTAGCTGGACTGCAGGCGGCACCACTGCGCTCTGCTAATTTTTTTATATTTTTAGTAGAGACAGGGTTTCACCATGTTGGCCATTCTGGTCTTGAACTCCTGACCTCAAGTGATCTACCCAGCTCAGCCTCCCAAAGTGCTGGGATTACAGGTGTGAGCCACTGAGCCTGGCCCAGGCTAATATATTTTATTTTTATTTTTATTTTATTTTTTGTAGAGATGGGGTCTTGTTATGTTGCACAAACTGGTCTTGAACTCCCGGCCTCAAGTGATCCTCCCTCCCTGACCTCCCAAAGTGCTTAGATTACAGACACGAGTCACTGCTCCTGGCCCAGTTTGGCAGTTTCTTACAAAACTAAACATACCTCTTACCATTCAATCTTGCAATTACATTCCTTAGTATTTAGCCAAATGAATTGAAAACTTGTATCCACACAGAACCTGCACACAGATGCTTATAACAGCTTTATTCATTAATTGCTAAGGTTTGAAAGCAACCCAGATGTCCTTCAGTGGGTTAATGGATAAATTGTAGTACATATAGACAAATGATATTTAACACTAAGAAGAAATGAGGCTGGGTGCAGTGGCTCACACCTGTAATCCTAGCACTTTGGGAGGCCGAGACAGGCAGATCTCTTGAGCCCAGGAGTTTGAGACCAGCCTGAACAACATAGCAAAACCCAGTCTCTACAAAAGTACAAAAAATTAGCTGGGCGTGGTGGTGCCTATTTGTAGTCTCAGCTACTTGGGAGGTTGAGGTGGGAGGACTGCTTGAGCCTGTGAAGTCAAGGTTGCAGTGAGCCAAGATCATGCCACTATACTCCAGTGGGCAACAGAGCAAGACCCTGTTAAAAATAAATAAGTAAGTATGAAGGGAAGAAAAACAAGTAACAGCTGGGCACAGTGGCTCATGCCTATAAACCCTGCACTTTGGGAGGCCGAGGTTGGCAAATCACTTGAGGTCAGAAGTTCAAGACCAGCCTGGCCAACATGGTGAAACCCCATCTCTACTAAAGATACAAAAATTAGCTGGGCATTGAGGTGGGTGCCTGTAATCCCAGCTACTTGGGAGGCTGAGGCAGGAGAATTGCTTGAACCCAGGAGGCGGAGGTTGTGGTGAGCCAAGATTGTGCCACTGCACTCCAGTCTGGGCAACAGACTCTCAAAATAAATATATAAATAAAAAGAACAAATAGCTTCTAACAACAAATTTATTTCTCAGTTATTGAGGCTGGGAAGTCTGAAGATCAAGGCTCCAGCAGATTCAGTGGCAACTGAGGGCCTGCTTTGTGGTTTATAGATGGTGCCTTCTCACTGTGTGTTTGTATGATGGAAAGGGCAAGGCAGTTCTTGGGGTCCTCTTTGATAAGGACACCAATCCCATCATGACCTAATCACTTCCCAGTGGCCCCAACTCCTAATACCATCACATTGGTGATTAGGTTTCAACATAAGATTTTTGGGGAGATACATTCAGACATAGCAGCTACATATTGCATGATTCCAGCTTGTCTGATAACCACATAAAACCTATAGAATATGCAACACCAAGTGTGAGCCCTAACATAAACTAGGGAATCTGAGAGGTCATGATGTGTTAAGGTAAAAGGTTCATTGATGGTAACAAATTTGCCCCTCTGGCGAGAGATGCTGATAGTGGGGAAGGCTGTGTGTATTTAGGGGCAGGGGGTATATAGGAACACTCTGTCCTTTCCTCTCAGTTTTGCTGTATACCTAAAGGTATTCTAAAAAGTAAAGTCTATTTTTTAAAAAAGTATAAAGAGACCAGGACATCAATCTCAAGCCTTTTCTCAGTTTAGGAGATATCTTGCTCTAGAAATACTAATGGGTGGCTAGGTTGTCCTGAAGGTGGCAGGGCTTCAGTTGATACTTGAATCCCTTGAAATAAATTGATTTTTCAGATAAACAATTGAAACATTCCTATCTTGGCCATAGGTTTATGAACCATGGTGTGTTCATTTTGATCTCTCTTTCCTTCCAGGACAACCCTCCATATGATAAGGGGGCCTTCAGAATCGAAATCAACTTTCCAGCAGAGTACCCATTCAAACCACCGAAGATCACATTTAAAACAAAGATCTATCACCCGAACATTGACGAAAAGGGGCAGGTCTGTCTGCCAGTAATTAGCGCTGAAAACTGGAAGCCAGCAACCAAAACCGACCAAGGTAAGACATGTGCCTGTGTCTTCCTTGGAGGGGGTCTTTGGGGGTGCTGCTCTGGGGTGGGGGGTTCTGATACCAGATCAGACAGAATCCAGAGAATCTTTCCTACCTTACCAGGTACACGCAAAATGTAGCTGAGGTCCTGTCAGGCCTTGTGGGAATGACTCATCTCAGCTGAACTTTTGACCTGTACAGGGATTGAGGAGGCCCTCCCAGTGCTCAACCCTGGGCTGCTGTCCACAGTGGGAACACACATGGACAGACAAGCCCAGCGGCTTGCTGCTGGTGCAGAGGGGTTCAGGCCCTGGTTTCTGGAAGGGATGAAGGACTGTGGGGCTGCCTACAAGGGGAAGGGAGAGTGGGATTTAAGGTGGCCTTACACAGTAGTTAGTGCCTGAACTCAGACTCCATGGAGGAAAGGAGGTTGGAGAGGGCCTTCCAGGCTATAGGAAGGGGGTGAGCTAGAGCCTAGTGGCTCAAGGGGTGATGTGAGCGGAGGGACAGAGGCAGATGTAAGGGCAGTATTCCCAGATGAAGGCACATGGTTGGCTTTAGTGGGCCTGGGATTCCCTGGAGTTGGATGTGGCTGTGCGTGGTGCATGTGTCTGTGTGTGGCTGTGTGAACATACACATGCTCATTCTTCTGGGAAGAGTATTCGAGTCAGTATTGTGGTTGTCCTCACTTTTGTCCCCTAGAAGTGACTAGAGTTTGTTATGGACTGTGTCTAGTTTTCATTTAATTCCAGACTTTCTTTGGAAGCCCTCATCTCATATTGTGGTGGCTTTCTTTTAGTGTAAAGTCTGTTTAGATTAGAGTGGGCAAAGCTGGCACCTGAGAGGCTGCAAGTGGAGGGTTTCTTTGGGTGGTACTGCTCTCGGGTGGGGGCTCATGGGTCCTTTCTAATGCCAGCTCCGACAGAGTGCAGAGAACTCCTGCCTTGCCAGGTGCACGCAAAGTATGGCTGAGGTCCCACCAGTCCCATGGCAATAACTCAGTTGAACTTTTGACCTGCACAGGGATTGAGGAGGTCCTGTGTTTCAGTGACTGAGAAAAGCCCTGGAAGGTGGCGTGGAAAGCCTTTCACAAGAAAAGTTGAGCCTCACTTGTTGGAAATAATCACCATGAAAGGTGCCCATTAGACTCCCACACTGAGTAGAAGAAAGGAGTGGGTGCTAAACATTCGGTCAGGGCAGAACAGTCTCTAGTGGGCTTGGTCCTTGTTTGTGTACAAGTTGATGTTTATAAAAGCTTGACACAGTTCTTCTCAGTGCACATGGCCTGGTCTTGTTGTGTCATGTCGTGTCGTGTCGTGTCGTGTCCTGTCTTTTTTTGAGACAGAGTCACCTAGGCTGGAGTGTAGTGGTGCCATCCCAGCTCACTGCAACCTCCGCCTCTTGGGTTCAAGCAATTCTCCTGCCTGAGGCTTCCGAGTAGCTGGGATTACAGGCGCCCGCCACCATGCCTGGCTAATTTTTGTATTTGTAGTACAGACAGGGTTTCATCATGTTGGCCAGGCTGGTCTTGAACTCCTGACCTTAGGTGATCAACCGGCCTCAGCCTCCCAAAGTGCTGGGATTACAGGCATGAGCCACCATGTCCGGCCGACCTGGTTTTTTTTTTTGTTTTTTTTTTTTTGTTTTTTTTTTTTTTTTTGAGACGGAGTCTCGCTCTGTCGCCCAGGCTGGAGTGCAGTGGCGCGATCTCAGCTCACTGCAAGCTCCGCCTCCCGGGTTCACGTCATTCTCCTGCCTCAGCCTCCCGAGTAGCTGGGACTACAGGCGCTGCCACCACGCCCGGCTAGTTTTTTGTATTTTTAGTAGAGACGGGGTTTCACCATGTTAGCCAGAATGGTCTCGATCTCCTGACCTCGTGATCCGCCAGCCTTGGCCTCCCAAAGTGCTGGGATTACAGGCGTGAGCCACCGCGCCCGGCGACCTGATTTTTTTTTAATACAGATTCCTAGCACTGTTGAAAACCTATAACTGCATTTGATCAAGAGTGTTCAATAATTCCTGGAGTCCTTGCTGAGTCATGTCTGTTAAACTACCGTGCCTGGGGAGTGGCAGTCCTTCTAGGCCAGGCTGCCTAGGAAAGCCCTGCACCTCAAGTTCTGGCCACAAAGAGTTCTGGGACTCCTTCCTTACCTGTAGACTGAGAGGGTGGAGCTAGGGCCAGGGAGGCTCTCAGGAGATAGATGCACGCGCTTTGCCGCCTCTCATGGGGCTGCTGTGTAGAAGGCCGTGGCAGGATTATTCACTTTTTACCTTCCTCTCCAGGTGCATTGCCAAAATGCTGTGCTTTTTCACACTGTGGCTGCTTTTTTTTCCCCCCCCTAAAGGGCCAAATAACTTAGGGGCAGCTTTTAATTTTTTTATAAAAAGTACTGTTGACTTGGGATTTTTAAGGTAAAAATTTTGGTACAGGAGCTTTTCTGTGTGCCACGATGGACAGAGCCAGAATTGCTATTTTGTGATTTGGAACAGTTGAGGATTCCTTCCTAGAACATTATTATGTAGATTGTTTCTGGCATGGCCTTGATTCATCCTCACATGCATCAAGAATGTTCCTGGCACTTGATGGCCACATTCCCATGTTTGTTATCTATTACTACATTATAACCCCTATCAAAACTTTGTGGCTTAAAGTAACACCAGTTTATTAGTTTTTACTCTGGAGGTTGGCTGGGTTTTTACTCTGGAGGTTCTACAGCTGACCATTCGTTCCTGGGGTCACTCATGCAGCTGTATTGAGCTGAGAACTCAATTTGACTGGGAAGTGCTGGTAGGCATCGTGCACATGTGTGGAAATGGCATTAGCTAAGGCACTTTGGTTCTCTTTGTGTTCTCGTATTTTCCACAAGGCTAGATTGAACGCTTTCAGAGCATGGTGGTGTCAGGGTTCCAGGGTGAAGGTACAGAACTGGTACAGTGTCGCTTCTGCAGATTCTTTTGGTCAGACAAGTCCAGATTTAATGAGAGGGAAAATAGACTTCAGCTCTTGATGGGAGGAGCATGCAGGATGGGAGACAGGATGGCAGAGGTGGGACAGGCAGGCAAGGATGCTGAGTCCCCTTGCTGCCTCCTCAGACCCACTTGGGCCTGCTTTTCCCAAATGGCAGCTCTTCTGGACATGCCATTCCTTCTCCCACCTGCCTGATTCTTCATATGTTGGGTGTCCCTGTTTTTCTGGTGCTATTTCCTGACTGCTGTTCAGCTGCCACTGTCCTGCAAACCCTGCCCTTTCAAATGCCTCACCATTCCTTCATTTGTTTCCTAAATATGGTAAGTGAAAGTGCCACTTGAGGCCGGGCACAGTGGCTCACTCCTGTAATCCCAGCATTTTGGGAGACTGATGCAGGCAGATTGCTTGAGCCAAAGAGTTTGAGACCAGCCTGAGCAACACGGTGAAACCCTGTCTGTACCAAAAAAAAAAAAAGGAAGGAAAGAAAGAAAGAGAAAGCCAATTGTGCCACCCTCCTGCTGTAATCTTCCAGTGCTCTTCCTTTGTCCCCAGAGCACCTGCTCATGATTTTTGTCTCCTGCCCTTGTCCTTAGAAACTTCGACATTCCCAATTATGGCTTCTTCCAGATCCAGCCTTGAAGTTCTTTGACCTCCTCAATTCACAACCTCTAGCTAACTTTAGCCATCTACAAGTACAGAAAAGTAAGCATAATGGAAGAAATAGTAATATGAAAAGATGCTCATATGACCCAGCAGTTCCACTCTTAGCTATATCTACCCAAGAGAAATGAAAACATATGCTCAATAAAAACTTGTACACAGATGTTCATAGCACCATTATTCACAATGAACAGGAAGTGGAAAGAGCCCAAATGTCCATCAGTTGGTGAGTGAATAAACAAAATGTGAGCCAGGAGCGGTGGCTCACGCCTGTAATCCCAGCACTTTGGGAGGCTGAGGTGGGTGGATCACCTGAGGTCAGGAGTTCAAGACCAGCTTGGCCAACATGGTGAAACCCTGTCTCTACTAAAAATACAAAAAATTAGCTGGGCGTGGTGGCGAGCACCTGCAATCCTAGCTACTTGGGAGGCTAAAGCAGGAGAATCGCTTGAACCTGGGAGGTGGAGGTTGCAGTGAGCCAAGATTGCGCCACTGCACTCCAGCCTGGGCAACAAGAACCAAACTCCCTCTCAAAACAAAACCAAGCAACAACAAAAAAGTAGTGTATCTCTACAATGAAATCTTATTTAGCCATAAAAAGCAATGAAGTACTGTCTTATGGTACATAAATGTTGAAAATATGCTAAATGAAAGAACCATCCATGGAAGGCCACATATTGTATGATTCCATTTGTGGTTGAGCCTCATTGTTCATAGAGTCTGTGTTTGTGAATTTGCCTACTCCACTAAAGTTTTTTGTAGCCCCAAAATCAATATTCTCGGCACTTCTGGTCTATCACAGATGTGCGCATGTGCAGAGCAGCAAAAAATTTGAAGTACCCAGTGCACGTGTTACAGGCTCACGCCTGTAATCCCAGCACTTTGGGAGGACGAGGCAGGCAGATCAAGACCATCCTGGGTAACACGGTGAAACCCCATCTTTACTAAAAATACAAAAAATTACCAGGTGTGGTGGTGGATGCCTGTAGTCCCAGCTACTCGGGAGGCTGAGGCAGGAGAATCACTTGAACCCAGGAGGGGGAGGTAGCAGTGAGTTGAGATTGCGCCACTGCACTCCAGCCTGGGTGACAGAGGCAGACTCCATCTCTGCTTCTCAATTAAAAAAAAAAAAAAAAAAAAAAAATTAAGACTTGATCAAATTAGTGAAAGTGAAACTTTAGAAAATAATGAAATAGACAAATGGCATCTTTTGAGAAATAGGTCTTTTATTTTTAATTTTTATTTTTTAATTTTTTTTGCGATAGGGTCTCGCTCTTGCTCAGGCTGAGTATAGTGGCACAATCACAGCTCACTACAGCCTCAATATTGTGGGCTTGAGCAATCATCCCACCTCAGCCTCCCAAGGAGCTGGGAGTACAGGCATGTACCACCATGCCCAGCTAATTTTATTTTTTAATTTTGTAGAGGCCAGGTCTTGCTGTGTTGCCCAGGCTGGTCTCAAACTCCTGGCCTCAAGTGATCCTTCCTCCTTGGCCTCCCAAAAGTGCTGGGAATACAGGTATGAGCCACCAACCTCTGCATTAGTCACCAAGGTGATGATAGTGAGAAGTAGAGAGCCTAAGTATTCATATCAGAGAGTGAGGTGAAAATGAGCGTGCCCCTGACAAAGTACTCAGCCTGTCCTTAGCCCAGCAAGGTTTCTAAAATGCTAATACAGTGGTAATTCTCCTGTTAGAGAGCCATTTCTAATCATGGGAAAAGAAAGGGAGCCACCTGTTTGTGCTCTTAGGCGACTGTTGTTCAGTTTCCAACCCTGAAGTCAAGAACAGCCAGGAAAAGGGAGCAGTCTCACACCGAGGGTGGCGTGCACTGAATACACTGTGGCCAGTGAGCCAAGGGTGGGCTTCGTTTATTAATTAAATAAATGTTTATTAAATCAAAATACACCTCCAGGGCCTGCTGCCTCTAGGTGGCTTGTACAGGGAGGTGATACCATCTACCCCTGAGGAGGCTTGGAGACTAAATTAGAGGCCACCCTGGCTTGCAGAGAGCTTTCCAGGCCCCTTGCCCCTGCTTGCTGTTGACAGTCCACCCTCCTTGCCCAACCATCCCCTAGCCCCAACAAATGTGGAACCTGTCAGCCTTGCATGCGCCATGCCCTCCTCGCCTCTGCCCCACTGCTTCATCTCTACCCGCTGTGGTCACAGGAGCTCTCTCTTTTCCCTTCTCACCAGGCATGGTAAGAAGCAGAGGTTAGGCAGGTGGGCTTTGGATACCAGGCCAGGAGTACTTTGTGCTGTGGCCCTCACTATGTGCTGTTGAATGATTGTGCCTTTGCATATGACTCAGCCAGCATCAGCATTTTGTTTTATTTATTTATTATGTATTTATTTTTGAGACAGAGTCTTGCTCTGTCACGCAAGCTAGAGTGCAGTGGCACGATCTCGGCTCACTGCAACCGCCATCTCCTGGGTTCAGACGATTCTCCTGCCTCAGCCTCCCGAGTATCAGGGACTATAGACATGGGCCACTGTGCCTGGCTAATTTTTTGTATTTTTAGTAGAGACGGAGTTTCACCATGTTGGCCAGGCTGGTCTTGAGCTCCTAACCTCAGGTGATCTGCCTGGCTAGCATCAGCATTTTAGTCCATTTCTTGTAATGCTGAGTGAACGATACGAGCCCTCAATAAAGGAATTGTGGCATCAGCAGTTCGGAGAAGAGGGGCACCATTTTACAATGGGAAGGAACATTCTGAGGGTGCTGATCCTGACAGGGTTGGGGTCAGCTGTGGCAAAGTATGTGAGGAGGTGTGGGTAGCAGCTGCTTCTGATTCCCCACTATCCTTCCACCCTGGAGCACGTCTGGGCTATGGCACCTAGGGGGAGTACTGTCGCACCCATCAGAGCCATCAGTGTGACATCTGCCTGTGGTCTTGACAGTGTGATGCGATGGCGGTTGTCAGCTTCCCATTGGCTGGCCCCAGTGATCCTTTCTGGAGGGTGCAGAAACTCCTAAGGGTCTTCCAGAGTTGGGTCGTTGCACATTGATAAGTGCAGTGCTGCCACATACCCTTCTTTCTAGTGCCCACTCAGTCACCTTAACCAAAACTTCCCTGAGCCGAGCATGGTGCTGGGTGCTGGGCTGATGCAGGGAAGTTCTACCCAGTCCTGCCCCGAAGAAAGTGACCCTGTGTGTGTGTGTGTGTGTGTGTGAGAGTGAGCAGTTCAATGCTAGGCCTCCTATCTCCAGAGCACACAAGAGGACTGGATTAGCCAGGCATGGTGGTGCGCGACTCTAGTCCCAGCTACTCGGGGGACTGAGGCTGGAAGATTGCTTGAGGTCAACCCAGGAGGTTGACGCTGCAGTGGGCCAAGATGGTGCCACTGCATTCCAGCCTGGGTGACAGAGTGAGACCCTGTCCCTCCTCCCCAACCCCCTTCCAAGAAAAAAGGGCTGGGAGTGACTGAGGGCTAAGACTTCCCCAGGTGTCAGGTCAGGAAGGTTTCCTGGAGGCGGAAGCACATCACTGTGAACAATTATCCACCGTAGTGTTAGCTATTTGTTGTCCATCAATGTCTCCTAATCACAGAGGAAAGATGAGTTTTCTGGGGGTCAGAATTTTGGATAGATAGGCTGCTTTGGCTTAAAAGCACATTAGCTATAAACCAGTGGTAAAGCCAGAGTTTTGTTCCCGGGATTAGCTGCCTCTTGCCTGTGCCATTTCTGAGACTGTGTTAACCCCCCATGCCTTGTCCTTCTCTTGGCAGTAATCCAGTCCCTCATAGCACTGGTGAATGACCCCCAGCCCGAGCACCCGCTTCGGGCTGACCTAGCTGAAGAATACTCTAAGGACCGTAAAAAATTCTGTAAGAATGCTGAAGAGTTTACAAAGAAATATGGGGAAAAGCGACCTGTGGACTAAAATCTGCCACGATTGGTTCCAGCAAGTGTGAGCAGAGGCCCCGTGCAGTGCATTCAGACACCCCGCAAAGCAGGACTCTGTGGAAATTGACACGTGCCACCGCCTGGCGTTCGCTTGTGGCAGTTACTAACTTTCTACAGTTTTCTTAATCAAAAGTGGTCTAGGTAACCTGTAAAGAAAGGATTAAAAATTTAAGATGTTCTAGTTCTGCTCTCTTTGTTTTAAAAATCACTGCTTCAATCTATTCCAAAAGAATGGTGTTTCTTTTCTTGTCCAATTTTATCCAAAATCTTCAAGTTGCATTTAGCCCATAATGTTTAAAAAAAAGGAAAAAAAAGGTTGTGGTTCCCTTTCTTCCCTACCCTTGCCACTCCCACTTTCTGGCACTGAGTTTATTTTTCACTTACTTCCCCAGACCCGGGGCCCGCCTCCACAAAAGAGAAGAGACTGCCCTGGCGGTCCTGGTGGCTTTTCTTAGCACGTGTGGGACTGTTGCCCAGTGTGGGAGTTGGTTTAAATTCTCCTGACTCCAGTTTATAACATCCTTTTAAAAATTTTAAAAACAAACAGCCACACCCCTCCTCCAGTCCTTCTCCTCAGTTCTTGTGTGAATCTTCAGCTGATGTTACCACAGTAACATGAGTTAATTGGGCAAGCTCTGATGTCAGTGTGTGTAACTGACCTCTGGCCTGGCCTGCACAGACAAACCCTATAATCACAGGTCTGTGGTGGCCCCGAAATGGGGGGCCTGCTAGTCAGGAGGATGCTGTGCACACTGTGTGTGATGAATCTCGCCAGAAAGGCTCCTGATGTCCCAGGTTGGCACTTCTTCCTGCAGCCATTGTAGAAGATCTGCTGGTCCTTGCAGGCAAAGCTACAGCCAGAATGTCCGTTTGAAATTCCCAGCTCATCTGTCACCGAGTTTCATCTGAATGTGCCACGGAGCTTGCTCTCCACTTCCTCTGTGCAGCGGCCCCGCCACAGCCCTCCCTCGGCACACTTTGACCCTTTGTAGGATTGGAATTAGCAGGACTCGGCTATTTAAAGCACCAGTCTGGGGTCTCCTGGGCCCCTGCTGACCCCTTCCTCCAGAGCAGCTGGCCCAGCCCGGGAACAAGACGGACTTCCTCTCCCTTTGGACTCACAGCCTTTGCAGAGTCAAGCTCCACTTGAAGCTCACTCAGTAATATCCTTTCAATGTGTTTTATATTGTTTTGACTGCCTTTTTTTGTAGAAATAAAAATTGACCTTAGAATTTATCATCAGATAAACTTGTAAAGATTTGAATATTAATGTCTTTTCAAGGCAAATGGGATTGTCCCCAAACTAGTAGAGAATCCGTGTCACTCTGACACCCCAAGGAAGCCGACGATCCAAATGCCGTGTGTCACCAACCCCGCTTCTGCCACTGGTGGCTTCCCTTCTTGGCTTTTGGGGGGGGACTAGATCCTGTGGAGAAGATGACTTAAACTTTGCTTTTTGTTTTAATTTTAATTCTAGATCTTTCCGGTCTGATCTGTGCAGAAGTGGGGAGTGATGGGCAGGTTAGGTAGCCTAACATCATTCAGGCGCGTGGCCCCTGTGGTGTGTACATGAACTCAGCTTCTTTTGTCCTAGGTACGCCAAGGGCAGGTTTCTGGAGACTCGTGTGCCCAGGATGGCAAGGGCACCGGGCTGGCGTTTCCGTATATGTGTCTTCATTAGCAGAAAAATGATGATGGATTTTATTTCACTCACACTCCAATTTGTAATAAAATGCCAAATTCTGTCAGAAACTATCCAAACAAGCCACCATTTGTTCTTGTTGCTTCTCTGGATCCAGAAATGTTGCCATTCTTGGAAACTGTCCCATTGCTTCATATTTCTGCCAACGTAGCTCTGCCTGCCTGTCACCCCCTCACTGCGCTCTGCTCACCACGGGAGGATACCTGTGTGCCAGCAGCCCCTCAGGGACTCTCAGCCCTGGCACTGGCACCCCAGGGTTGGCCCCGTCAGCAGAGGCCTGGCTTTCGAGCCAGTGGGTGTCTCTCCTTCGGGCCTGGGCGACTTGCTCCTGCCAGCCATGCCCTCAGGGTAGGCTCTGAGCAAGCTGGTGAACAGCTTTGGCTGCTCCAAAACCAAAAAGCTGGGTCCTCTGGAGGAGGGGCGAGCTGTGGAGCAGCCACCCACTGCTGCCCCTAGCTCACTCAGGAATTCACACCCGCCTGGTTTCTTGAAGTGTGCCGGGTCCTTCCCTCTGCTCCCCACTCCCCACCACGGCAGAGAATAGGCTTTCTAAGATGCTGCGATCCCGTTCTGCTGCCCTTAATAAAAATGCTCTCAGACACTGGTTAGTCGTGTGGGTTTCTTCCTTCCTGGGAGCGGGCAGTGCCAGGGGCCTGTGCTCTTGGAGATGGGAGGGCTGGCTGGGGCCCAGGTCCTGGGGCTTCTGATCTCTCTCCCCATTCCCAGCCTCTCCAAAAGAGGTACATAGAGGTGTTCCTGCCTCCCTAGAGGGAAGGAGATGAGGTATAATCAACGAGAAAGCCAGAGACTCCAGACAGTCGGGGCCTGCAGAGGGCGCTCTTGGATGTCTTGTGAGGGGACGGGGAATAACGTGTGGGTGCATCACTTACATGTGGGAGTCATCCTGGAGCCCCCTGGGAGTGTTACGATCCGTGTTTTGAAGAGGCAAACCTGGGGTCCCAAGAGGTCACAGAATTAATAAGGCTGTGCCTGAGGGTGGAGCTGGACCATGTCCATGAATGGTGCCAGCCAGAAACACTATTTGAGTCCCCCAGTGCAGCCCGCTGCCAGGCGCTACAGCAGTGGTGCTGACTCAGCAAGGGCTCAGCCAGGCCCAGGACTTTTTTGGCCAGGCCTTCCCTGCCTGGAATTTGACACCTGCTGAGACCAGGCCTGCACTGTCAGCTGGATCTGCAGGTCTTGGGGAAGGAAGCTTCCTGGGGTGTCATTTTACTAGCCTTTAACATACCTAGCACTTTACCCTCTGAGCCTCAGGAGAGCCCTGTGGCATCCTTATCCCTGCTTTTAAAGACAACCAAGACCCCTGGCCTGTTTTTGTTCACATTCTGACGGCAGAGCCTGTTGCATTCCACCACTTGGCATGTTTCCTCCCACAGGGTCCCTCTGAGCCCAGAAACAGCCAGTTACCCCCCTCCCCAAAGCCAGAGACCTTTAAGCCCCTCTGTCAACTTCCTCTTTCCTGCAGCCACCAGCCACCAGTTTTGGCCTTGTTCACTATTAATTGTTCAGCTTGAAATAAGCATCCATTTCATCACTCCTGTACCTGCCGCAGCCTGACTTCTGTCACCTGCTGCCCCTTGCTGCTGCTCCTTTCATTTGGTGCCATCTAACCCAGCCCTAAAAGAAAGCCAGAGCTGGCCGGGCGCGGTGGCTCAAGCCTGTAATCCCAGCACTTTGGGAGGCCGAGACGGGCGGATCACGAGGTCAGGAGATCGAGACCATCCTGGCTAACACGGTGAAACCCCGTCTCTACTAAAAATACAAGAAAATTAGCTGGGCGAGGTGGCGGGCGCCTGTAGTCCCAGCTACTCGGGAGGCTGAGGCAGGAGAATGGCGTGAACCCGGGGAGGCGGAGCTTGCAGTGAGCCGAGATCGCGCCACTGCACTCCAGCCTGGGGCACAGGGCAAGACTCCGTCTCAAAAAAAAAAAAAAGCCAAAGCTGCTCTCTGCATTTCCCACCCTGTCCTGCCCACCTCTTCCTCCTCTCCCTGCTTCCTGGGTATGGCGTGGGGGAAGGGCACCAACCTGGAACAGAGGGGAGCTGAGGGTACCATTGCTCCCAGTGCAGTGCAGTGCTTGGCCCAGGCCATGCCTGGTAAGTGGCCATTTCCCAGATTATTGGAATGTGTTCTTGTTCACTGACGGTTCCTAGGGAACCCTGGAGGCCTCAGAGGATCAGAGTGGAAAGGACCACCGTGCAGAGGCCGTAACTGAGGCCCTTGGAAGGAAGTCACTTGCAGAGAGCATTCCCTACCCTGTGCTGGCCAGGTTCGGAAACCGCCCTGTGGCTGCACACGTTGCCGCGGGTTTCTCCTACATCTTCCTGTGTCACTGGATGGACTGTCCTTGTGTGTACCAGACTGGGAGCTCCTTGCAGACCAGGCCGTTTCAGCTCCAGCCCTGGCCTGGCACAGTGTGGACCCTCCAGACACGAATGCTGAGTGGGTGGGTAACAGTGAACCACTTGGCTAAGACATACCCCTGTTGCTGCCCCCACAACCTCCGTGGGCCACAAGTCACCACCCTAACAGGTCCTTACCACTTTCACCTCCTCGTGAGGAGGGCCTCATTATAATCAGGTGGGCCTGATTATCCTGTGAGTCTGTGGCCCCTCACTTCACTCTTTTTTTTTGAGCCAAGCTCACTCTGTCGCCCAGGCTAGAGTGCAGTGGCATGATCACTGCTCCCTGCAGCCTCTACCTCCCAGGCTCAATAGATCCTCCTATCTCTGCCTCCTGAGTAGATGGAACTACAGGCTCGTGTCACTACACCCGGCTAATTTTTGTATTTTTTATAGAGACAGGGTTTTGGCATGTTAGTTAGTCTGGTCTCGATCTGCTAGCCTCAAGCCTTCCCGACTCAGCCTCCCAAAGTGCTGGGATTACAGGCGTGAGCCACTATGCCCAGCCATTATTTTTTCTTTTTAAAATAACAGAAATGAGGTCTTACTGTGTTGTCCAAGCTGGTCTCGAACTCCAGAGCTCAAGTAATCCTCCCACTTCAGGCTCCCAAAGCGCTGGGATGATAGGTGTGAGCCACTGTGCCTGGCTTCACTTCACTCAAATGCTCATGGTCAGCAGGGCGCTGTGGCTGACGCCTGTAATTCCAACACTGAAGGAAAGGCCAAGGTGACCAGATCTCTTGATCCCAGGAGTTTGAGACCAGCATGGGCAACATGCCAAAACCCCATCTACAAAAAATAAAAAATGAACCAGACATGCCTGTGTTCCCAGCTCCTCGGGAGGCCAAGGTGGGATGATCAACTGAGCCTGGGGAGGTCGAGGACTGCAGTGATTGTGCTACTGTACTCCAGCCTGGGTGACAGGATGAGATCCTGTCTTTAAAAAAAAAGTTCATGGTCCCCAGCGCTGCTGTCAGCTCTTTGCTCATCCCTCCTTCCCTCCGTGGGTGACAGTAGCCACTCATCTAGCATCTGTGCAGACGCCCAGATCTCTCCTGCCCACCCACACCTCTCTCCTGAGCCTAGAGCTGCACAACCAGCTGCCTGCTCCTCTCAGAACACTTCCATAACAGAAGCCCCTCAAGGGAGCTGCGTCTGTGCCCCTGGCTAACTTCAGGCCACCCCTCTCCCAGCCCCAGCCAGGAGTGTGGCCAGATCTCAGTAGGCTGAGGCGAGGAGATGGAGGCTAGGCAGCAGGAGGAGCCACCGTACAGTGATTCCAGCTCACAAGCATGGGTGCAAGAAAGCAGGAAAAGGGCTGTGGATGGGAGAGTCCAAGTCTAGTGAAGGTCAAGATGGAAGACGAGTGTGGAGCCAGAAAAAGGGACTGAAGCTGCAGTCAAGGGGATGGGGCATGGGTGGGTAGAAGCAGGAAGGCGGAGAGACACCCCACACTCACCCTTCAGAAAGCCACACGACCCTCTAAGCTGCCTAGGCTGGGTGAGAGCTCTCTTGGCCACTGATTCCATGTTTGGCCCAGGCTAGGGCCTGGTGCACATTAAATAAATGAATGAGTAGTTTCAAAGCCCTGTTCTGCCACTCCTGCCTCTACCCCTGTAAAATGGGGAGATCGGTGCCTGCCTCATAGATGCTATTTCATGAAATGAGATAAGAACCACATGGTATTCCATCTGCCTTTCCATCCTCCGGAGTGGGGCAGAAGGACTCTGTGCTCCAGAGGACTCCCACTGCCTTCCCCATCTGCTCCTGCACCTCAGGAGCTTTCGCCCAAGCCACATGGGGCCCCAGTCCACAGGGCATCCCTACATTGCCAGGTCAAGTTAGGAACCTCGGTATCCCATTTCCTGGCAAGACTGCTCCTCCTAGAAAAATTTAAATGTATTCCCACGGGGTTGCAGGGTCTCCTCACGCCTATCCCCTAGAATGGCTTACATCTAAACAGATGACTTCTTTTTCTTTTTTTTCCGAGACGGAATTTCACTCTTGTTGCCCAAGCTGGAGTGCAATGGCGCAATCTCGGCTCACCATAACCTCCGCCTCCCGGGTTCAAGCGATTCTCCTGCCTCAGCCTCCTGAGTAGTTGGGATTATAGGCATGCACCACCAACGCCCAGCTAATTTTGTATTTTTAGTAGAGATGGGGTTTCTCCATGTTGGTCAGACTGGTCTCAAACTCCTGACCTCAGGTGATCCACCCGCCTCGGCCTCCCAACGTGCTGGGATTACAGGTGTGAGCCACCGCACTCGGCCTACAGGTGACTTCTAAAAATCAGTACTGAGATTATAGTATTATGCCTCTTCAAAAGCAGCCTGGTGAGGACAGTCTTCTCCCACTCCCACCCCCTAAAAAGGAATAAAGAAAACCGCAGCATGAACAAATGAACAAAACCAGAATGGAGAATGGGCCATTTCCTGGAGTGGTTTGAGCCAAGAGGGAGCTGCTCTTTGTCCCTGCTTGTTTCTGTCTCCTGGGCAGAGCTAATAAACCACCCAAGTTTGAAAGACACACGTTATTTTATTAATATAGCCATCTCTCCCCACTGCCCCAGTAGTGAAGGTGTTTGCACTGCAGCATGGAGGGGCACCAAATGCTCTGCGGGCCCTAGCCCGCTGCCACAGGATGGACCCGCCTGCAGCCAAGAAGGCTGCTCAAACTCTAGATACCATTTGGAGCCATGAGGACCTGGGCCCAGACGTGGCAGTGTCCTACCCAGGGAAGTCAACAGACCCTGCTCCAGGGACCGGTTCTGGGCTGGGCCAGGACTAAATCCTGGCTCCCCTTGCTTGGTAGTAAAGGGATTAGTGCTTGGTTGTCGGTAGCGGGTCAGAGTAGGGAGGGTTCCAGGAAGGGTTCCAGAGTGGCCTCACGGGGGACCTCCTCCCCTGGCCTCTTGGAGTCCAGGTCGTCGAGGGCGCAAAGCTGCACGCCATCCTGGGCAAGCCGGGTCCGCAGCGTGGGCGCGGTGAGGACGCGCAGCTCATGCAGCCGCTCCCAAGAGCAAGAGAAAGCGTCGGGGCCTTCACCGCAGCCGCCGGTGGGAGGCACACTGGGATAGCCGGGGTGCGCCATCAGCTCGGCTGTCAGCGTGTGGCCCGCTAGGGTACCTTCCAGGACCCGCGCCAGGGCCCCGGACACGCGGTGAGCGGACATGTGCCGGCCGCAAGTGCTCAGACCCACGAAGGCGTCTGTCCACCTGTAGTGGGCGGGGCATCAGCCGCGGGGCCAGGCCAGGCCATGACCAGGGCTAGGCTAGGGTAGGGTAGGATAGGGTAGGGACTGGGGGCGGGAGGGGGGAACTGGGGTGGCGGCAGCGATCGACGCCAGACTCGCTTCCGGGCTGAGAAACGGACACAGCTAGCCAGGTGAATAGTCAGTGCGGAGGGACTGAGGCAGCTATGGTAGGAGACAGGGCGGGAAGCCTCACCGGAGGCCGTGGCGGGAGAAGGGGCCCACGGCGGCCCGGGCGTCGCGCTCCACGGCGCAGGCGAAGGCGCGCGCGGGGGCCTCCAGCCAAGTGCAGCCACCCACACCGCGCTCCAGCGGCAGTCGCGTAAAGCGCACCCCATAGGCCTGCAGCGCCTCGGCGAACACCTGGCACACGCCTGCGGGCGGAGCGGGTCTAGGAGGAGCACGTCCCTTCACCTGGGGGCATCGAACTACCCCTACTTCCCCAGCCCCACCTGGGAGTAAACGCCCTCCAAACTGGGATCACCAACCACGCACCTGGGAGCACGTGCACGTGCTGGTGGCCATCCACGTGCGTGGGGGCCCTGCCCATCAGCTCCCGGAAGCAGCTTAGTTGGGCCTCGAGCTCCTCCCGCACCTAGAGGGCGAGCGAGAGACACCTTGAGCAACCGGGAGTAGCTGCCGAGGACACCCTCCTCGTGCTGCCGTGTGACCGCTCCAGTGTTTAAATGAAGAAGTCATCCACCGCCATCTCCTAATGACCTCACAGTACCCTCCGGGCGGAGCTCTGGGGGTCCTCGCGAGCATCCTCCTGCAGCTGCGGCTCCGCACCTGAGGCAAATCCACGTCTCCGGCCGCCACCGCCTCCCGGAATCCCATCTTGCCAAGGAAGAAGCCTTCGGGGCCGAGCAGCGACGAGGCGCCACGGCGGGCCGGACCCACTGGGCGGCCCTCGGACAGGTTGGCGTGGAGGCCCGTGGGGATGCTGTGCCTGAGGGCGGAGCGCGAGCTGGAGCACTGGCGGCCGCGGAGCAGCGCGCCCCAAGCCGATCGCCGCCCTGCTAGGGCCCTCCCCTCACCTGCGGGCTAGCTCCGCCGCGCTCTCCGTGGCCGCACCGTTGACCAGCAGGGACACGCTGGTCACGGCCCCGGCCAGAAAGGCCTCCACGATGCCCTCATCGCGTCGCGGGCAGTAACCAAAGTCGTCCGCGGTGACCACCAGGCGCACGCGAGGGCGGGACATGGCCGCCTGGGCCCACCGCTAGCGCTCCCAGGGGAGTGGGCCGGACAGCCCAGGCCCCGCCCCTGGACGCTGCCCATGCCCCGCCCCGACGCACACTCCCAGGTGCGGCTGCGCTTCGCCTTTGTTCTCGCCACCTAGCGGTCCGGCGTGCCCCTGCAAGGACCCGGCAACAGCTCCCGCGCTAACCAGACCAGTGCTGGATTCATTGCAATGCGGAACTTTCCTTGACTGCAAAAGTGATATTTAATATGAAAAATACCAAAAGGAAGTCGGGCGCAGTGGCTCACGCCTGTAATCCCAACACTTTGGGAGGCCGAGGCGGGTGGATCACGAGGTCAGGAGTTCAAGACCAACCTGGCCAACATGGGCAAACCCCGTCTCTACTCAAAATACAAAAATTAGCCGGGAGTGGTAGCACGCGCCTGTAATTCCAGCTACTCGGGAGGCTGAGGCAGGAGAAATGCTTGAACCCGGAAGGCGGAGGTTGTGGAGAGCCGAGATCACATGACTGCACTCTAGCATGGACGATAGAGCGAGACTCTATCTCAAAAAAAAAAAAAAAAAAGAAAGAAAGAAAGAAAAAAAGAAAAAGGAAAAATACCAAAAAAGAAAAAAAAAAAATCTCCTACCCTTCCCAGAGATTGCCATTGTAAACTTTCTGGGTTGTGTCCTTCCAGTGTTTTCTCTAAGCAAATAAACACACCCAACTCCCTTTCTCCCCAACCCACCTTTTTTGTGTGTTGTTTTGAGAACATAAAGATGATTACACCAATGTTATCACATTCTAGTAGTTTCTTAGATAGCAGTGTGAATGAAAATTTTCATATTATTAGCTATTCTTATTCTTTTTCAAATTGCCTATTGATCTTTTGCAGATTTTTATAAGAGCAGGCATTTTCTTTATTTATTTATTTATTTTTTCTTGAGCTCTAGACACTAAGAAAATGAAAGCAAGCATATACACTAATGGGTTTTTTTGAGAAAACATTATCTCCTGTTTCCATCTTGAGCTCTCTGCCAGGCTACAGCTTTTACATTAATAACTTCACTGTTTTTCTCTTTGGTCCAGAAAAGCTTTCCTTACCCATGACTGTATATGGTAGGCAGCCACAGTTTTCACTGCAACGTGGCAGTCTTGATTTTTCCCATGGTATTTGTGTCCAGACTATGAAATTGGTAATGTCATTCCTGTTTCACAGATTAGGAAACGGGGGGTCAGAGAGCGAAAGTGTGGTCCTGCCAGGAGTAGTGGAGATAAGACTGAACCTCACAGCTCAGGGCCTGCACCCAGACCTGCTTTGTCCTCTCTGTCCCTGACCTAGTGGGTAGCCAGAGCTGAGAGGACAGAGCAGAACTCGAGAGTAACAATATTTCATGAGGTATGTGAGGATTGAAAGCCTCATAGAGTCCTTCAACCATGCTCTTGGCATAACGACTGTTGTGTTTATAGTGACTGGTGAATTGTCAGACCTCAACCAACCACCATTCTCCACTGGAAGCTGATCTTGGAAAGGTCAGAGGTCCCGAGGGTGCGCAGATGGGAAGGAGGAGACTGACATTTATTGAGCACCTACTTGGTGCCAGACACTGAAAGTATTAAAGATTCAGGGTGACTTGCCTCAGTTCTGGCCCCAAAGGAGCACCATCTGGTAGACACATAAGTAGCAACATGGTATGGTGGAGTCTGGAATGGGGTTTACTGTGAATCGTGTACGGAGTGGCAGAATTCACAGTAAAAGCTTTTTGGAAGAAGTGACACTGTGGTGGGGTATTACTGAGCAAAAGAGAAAAGGAGGGAGGGAGAGGAGGTAAGAATATTCAAGGCTTCACTGGGATACGGGGTGTGTTGTAGGGAGATTGTATTGAATCCCATATTCCCATATTGGAAGAACACTCAAGCCCATTTAGAGTGCAGGACCAATGCTAAGAGAGGCTGAGTCACATTGGCAGGAAAGAGCAGAGCCAGGAACTGAAGCTAGGTCTGTGACTGAGAGCCAGCACTCTCTCCACTGCAGAGGGGAGAAGTCTCAAGGTAGAACCTGGGGCTGTGCACACCGCGGGAGGGGCAGAGGCCCCTGGAAAGGAACAGGAGCAGGAGGCCCAGGGCTGCGCAGCGACCAGGTAGGACACGAGGAAGGTGCTTGTATCACCGGTGGAAGACGTGGCTTTGGCTTTTAGACTCCCCTCGGGGCAGGAGCGGATCATAGAGCCTAGCCCCAGCTTCGGTGGTGGGTGGGGGTCCTCCCGGCAGCGGGGACGTAGACACCAACATCTTCACCCTGCGGCTCCCAGACGAGTGTGGGAGAGCAGAGTCCAGAGAATTGGAGGTTGGGCCAATGTGGGCCCCGCCCCCAACTATTGTGTCGGAGAGGGTAGTGGATGAGCTCCTCGGTAAGAACCAATGAGGATGTGGTATGCAAATAAGCAAGTGGAGGCCGCCAGTCGACTTCCTCGCACTGTATAGCTGCCCCAGTGAGGGCGCAGACTGTACTGGCCTGCGCGGAGCAAGGCGGTGTTTCTGGTGAGTCCGTTGATTCCGGGCTGGGGCGAAAGCCAGGTTGCCCAGGGTTTGGGAGTAGGGAGGGTTAAGCACACGCAGATCCAAAGATGATCGGAGACAGGATGGTCCTCGGCGATTCCATCCCGATGACTCTGGGAACTGCCTGCCTGCAGACGCATGAGGGCCATGGAGCAGAGGAAGGGCTGGATGCATGAAGGACACGGGGTGCGGGCAGCAAGGGAACCGCAGATTCCAGGGCCACAGATGTGTGGACCTATTGGAGACCCTCACGTTGTCTCCCCAGCCCGCGCAGAGAGGAATGCGCAGCTGAAGAGAGAGGTGGGCAGCAGGCTCGGTCACCTGCCAGGTGACCACATGGCCAGGTGCCGCCACCACTCGGGCTACGTGGCTGACGATGAGGCCAGCCACTCCATGTGCAGTGCACGAGTAAGTGTGCCCAGCAGGACCCCGACCCTTAAGGCCACAACATGTTCCCCGCCAACCCTGACACCCAAGACCACAGCCCCCATTTCTCATTGTCTATTGACCTGCTCTGTGGGCCTCTTAGCTGAGTCCTTATTGCCTTGACTTCTCCTATGACTCCCCTGCTTGCCCCTGTCACACTCAATTTCATTCCTTGTTTCCTTCTGACTTCCAGCGACCTGGAAGGTGCTTGGGTGAACTGGGACCCTAGAGTGGGAACTGGGAGTTGACTAGGTGCCTAGGGCTCAAGTTGGAGAAACAGCCCTGGGTAGCACAGGGCTCAAGACCTCAGCTATTGTCTGCACTCAAGACCTCAGGTGTTGTTTGCAGCCCTGCCATGGAGACAGGGATGGCCTGCTGCATGGACAGATGAGGAGCTGGAGGGAGACTCCAAGAGGTTCATGATTGCTCATCCTGCCATGTATCAGGGCAGAAGCAGGCTAAGTCCCTTAGCCAGGACTTGTGTGTGTGAAATGTAGGTGTTAGGAAAGCTTCAGGGCGACCCTGAATAGACCTCCACTTTGCAGATAAGGAAATTGGACCTCAAGAGGGGCCATCTTGCACACTGTCATCAGGCTGTAGGTGGCAGAGCCAGGGTCCAAATCCAGGGCCTCCAGACTTCAAAATGCAGCTCCTTCCACTACTCACTCTCACTCAGGTCCTAGTGTTACCCTAGGAAGACCCCAGGGAGCCCTTCACCTGTAGGGCACCCATGCCCACTGTGACATACCTGTCTGCTCAGGTGCAGCTACCCAAGAAGCCACTGGTTCCAGAGATGGGGCCAGCCTCCAAGCCGGGCCATGTGCCACACCCACCATCCACATGTGGCAGCTCAGCGCTCCAGAACCAACGCCGAAACAAGAGGCACCCTCAGCCCTTTAGCCACTTTCTGGATTTCCTGACTGAGAGCCATGTCCTGGACAGCCTGGAGACAGTGGTGGAGAAGGCGACTGAGCGCATGGCTGCCATGAAGACCGAGGCTGGGGTGCCGCTTGTGGAGGTGCAGGACCCAGTGGAGGTGCCAAGTGGTGGGCGGCGGGCACATGCCCGGCCCAGCCTCAGCACTGTACACCGGCACCGTGTACGGCCGACCCTCTGCACTGGACACCCCAACAACTACCCATCCAGCTCCAGCTCCATGTCCGACTCCCATAGCAGCCTCATGGCTGGCTGGCTGGGCTCCCACAGCCGGGACAGTGACCTAGGTGCCCAAGGTTTAGGCTCACTGCCACCTGTGAAGGACAAACTCCTGCTGGAGAAGAATCTCAAGCGGCTGCTACAGCTGGAGAAGAAAGGGGTGAGAGCCGGGGCCATGGCTGGGTGGGGTGGACTCCCACGGAGAGCCCAGGGCCAGGGTCAGCCCTGGCTTGGCTGCTCCTGAACACTTCTCAGAGTCACCCTCTTTCTGCAGAAAGGCCTCAGTCAGTCCTGCTCCAAGAGGGACTCCCTGCTGTGGGATTTGCTGGGCAGCCAGACCAGCTTTCAGTGGACCCAGGAGCAGCCCCTGTCCTGGTTCTCGGAGCTGCTGGGCTCAAGCTCTGGTGTGCCTGAAGCATCAGAGCCGAGGCCTGGAGAACAGGAGCCGATCTGCAAACGAGAGTTCAATAAAGAGATCAAGTCGTTACTGAGCCAGCTGGAGTCCCTCGACCTGCCTGGCTACTGTCCGCTCCGTGAGCCCCATCGCACACTGAACTTCCTGGCTGACCACCGCCTCTTCCCTGCCCTGCAGAGCGTCGTCAACCAGGCTGTGGATAAGCTCCGCGGCGCCCGCTGCCGCGACGGCCGTCCTCTGTTCCCCACCAGCTTGGAGCCCCCCTCAGAGCTGCAGGTTCAACGCAATCTGCCGCCGCTGGGCTCTGAGCCGGCTAAACCCACCAACAGCGGGCAGCCCCACCCCACAGTCTCCAGCCCCAAGACGCCTCAGAGAAAACACAAGGACAGAGGAGGCTCCCCCTCCATGTCTAGTGCCCAGGTGGCCACCAGATTCAAGCTCAAGGTGACACCCATGGAGAAGCCCGATGTCCCCAGCCCCTCACTCCACTCCAGGGAGAAGGAGCCTGACTCAGATCCCAAATTACAAAACCCACCTGTTTCCCTGAGCTCCAGACAGAGGGCCCAGCCCTGGCGGGGCCTGCACCTCACCCTGCCCGCGCCCGGGATAGTGGTGGAGGTGGCCTGCGGCCAGGGCCACCTCAGGGTTGTCACACCTCCACTTGCCTGCCCCTACCCCCGCTCTTCCTGCTACCTTCTCCCTGAGCTCTCCCCAGTTGCTTCCTCATCTCCCTCCTCACTGTGTCCAGAGGTGACCTCCTCGAAGGTAGGACCGGACATGAGTTTGCAGGAGAAAGGCTCCTTGACCCGCCACTCCTAGCAGCCACTATCACTGGCAGGTGCTCAAGGTCAAGGTTTCTTGCCCTGCACTGTGGAAACCTCCTGGGCAGGGGTCAAGCTGATGGGGGCCCGTGAATCCTGGCCTAGCTACTACCAGGTGTTGTCACAGATAAATAAAGGCTATTTATTTATGCTGGGTATTTTTGCTAACGTTTCTATGTGAATCTAGAGACGCTCCTATGTGGGAGTGGAGGGTCCCGTCCCTTGTGGACAGAAGCACTAGCCTGGCCGGGGCCTTGCCTCCTAGGTCTAGTTCCCTTGAATCCAGCTGCCTCCAGCAGGACTCTCCAGTCTCTGGACTTTGCCGAGGGAAAGTTGACCAGGCAGGATGTGCACAAGACGTAGGTGGCCTCACACTCGTGGATCTCCAGCATGGTCCCTCGACCCTTTCCTCGGCCATCAAGGCTCCTGCAGGCATCTCTCTGGGCAGGCCTGGGCGGAAGCCTGCCCAAACCCAGTTGTCAAAGCTCAGATTAACCTCACCCTGTGACAGTTCTCTGCCCTTGCCCCAGGCCCAACAGGTGTAGGAGGTGTGATGGTGAGGTGAGCATGAGAGTGGGCAGTTGAGTGCATCAGCATAGCAGATGTGGCAAAGCTGTACCCTTCGTGTGACAAGTGTGTTTGTCACACGAAGTGTACCCATTCATGTTTGCGATGGGCAGGGCTGGCAGGGCTCTGAGGAGGGCACAGTGGCTGGAAGGGGTGTCACAGAGGGATGGGGCTGGCAGATGTGACATGTGTTCCTTTCCCTCCCCGGCTGCTATGCAGAGCCCCCGCAGCAGTGGCAGGTTCACAAAGAAGAAGCCGCTGCCCTCCATCTCATCGAAGTCCAGCATGTCTCACTTCTCCAACCGCCTTTATGAGGAGCTCGCCGACTTCCTGACCCAGCAGGCAGCCTCCCTGCTCATCCGCAAGTATGAGTTTGAAAAGGACCTCAGTAAGCAGCTGGGCTTCTTCTCCTTTCCTGTCACCCAAGTGCTCAGGGACCTTTCCCTGGGCTTAAAGAAGGTGAAAGGCTCCCGCATCCAGCTGTCCTCGGAGACCCACCGGAGCTGCCTGCTGCGTAAACTGGAGGAGGCCAAAAGGGCCCGGCAGACCTCCCGGCTCAGCACCCCCCACCGCAGCACAGAGACACCCTCTGTGCAGCAGGAACCGGCCACCCACACTGCCCAGGACCAGGCCACAGAGCCCTGCCGCTCCATTTACACTAACTTGCCAGCCAGCCGGCAGCTCAGCCCATTGGAGCCCAAGCTCTCAGTGTCCGCTGGCACCGGCATGGGTTCCAGTCTCCCCAAGTCCAAGGACACGGACAGTGAAGGCCATGATGAGGCCGAGGTTGAAGATGAAGATGAGGATGAGTACAAGGATGAGGACCAGGATGAGGACAAGGAGGAGGATGGAGTCCAGAGCCTCCCAGAACCTGGAGAGGAGGCCTCGGTCAGCCACTCTGTGGACGTGGGCCATAGTGACCCACCATGAAGTCCCCACTAGCCACTCGATTCCCTGCTCTGTCAGAGTTGCTGCCCATCACACCAGCCCCTGCCATGAGCAGAGTCACCACAGGCTGAATGCCCACGAGGAGCTCTGCTGAGACTCTCAGGGGAGCCAGCGAAAGAAATAGAAATAAAGCCTGTGTTGCTGGGACACAGGTTTGTTGTCCTGAGATTTCAGCCGCCATTTTATTTATTTACTTATTCGTTTACTTATATTTAAGATGAAGTCTTGGCTGGGCTCATGCCTGTAATCCCAACACTTTGAGAGGCTGACGTGGACAGATCACTTGAGGCCAGGAGTTGGAGACCAGCCTGGCCAACACGGTGAAACTCTGTCTCTACTAAATACAAAAATTAGCCAGGTGTGGTGGCAGGTACCTGTAATCCCAGCTACTTGGGAGGCTGAGGCGGGAGAATGGCTTTAACCTGGGGAAGCAGAGGTTGCAGTGAGCCGAGATTGCACCACTGCACTCCAGCCTGGGCAACAGAGTGAAACTGTGTCTAAAAAAAAAAAAAAAAAAAAAAAAGTCTTGCTGTGTCTTCCAGGCTGAAGTGCAGTGGCATGATCTTAGTTCATGGCAACCTCCACTTCCTGGCTTTAAACAATTCTGTCCCCTCAGCCTCCTGAGTTGCTGGGACTACAGACGCCCGCCACCATGCCCAGCTAATTTTTGTATTTTTAGTAGAGACGGGATTTCACCATGTTGGCCAGGGTGGTCTCGAATTCCTGACCTCAAGTGATCCACCAACCTCTGCATCCCAAAGTGCAGGGATTACAGGCATGAGCCACCACGCCTGGCCACTAATTTTTTATGTATTTTTAGTAGAGATGGGGTTTCACTATGTTGGACAGGCTGGTCTTGAACTCCTGACCTCAGTTGGTCTGCCTGCTTCAGCCTCCCAAAGTGCTGGCATTACACGCATGAACTACCGCACCCGGCTTTTATTTTTATTTTTATTTTTATTTTTTGAGACAGAGTCTCACTCTGTTGCCCAGGCTGGAGTGCCTTGGTGCGATCCTGGCTCACCACAACCTCTACCTCCCAGGTTCAAGGGATTCTCCTGCCTCAGCCTCCTGAGTAGCTGGGACTACAGGCGTGTGCCACCATGCCGGGCTAAATTTTTTTTTTTTTTTCTTTTTGAGACGGAGTCTTGCTCTGTCGCCCAGGCTGGAGTGCAGTGGCACGATCTCTGCTCACTGCAAGCTCCGCCTTCTGGGTTCATGCCATTCTCCTGCCTCAGCCTCCCAAGTGGCTGGGACTACAGGCGCCCGCCACCGTGCCCAGCTAATTTTTTTGTATTTTTAGTAGAGATGGGGTTTCACCGTGTTAGCCAGGATGGTCTCGATCTCCTGACCTTGTAATCCACCTGCCTCAGCCTCCCAAAGTGCTGGGATTACAGGCATGAGCCACTGCGCCCGGCCAATTTTGTATTTTTAGTAGAGACAGGGTTTCACTATATTGGCCAGGCTGGTCTCCAACTCCTGGGCTCAAGTGATCCTCCCGCCTTGGCCTGCCAAAGCACTGGGATTACCGGCATGAGCCACCATGCCCCGCCCAACACTGGAGTTTGGAGGCTCAGTGGGGCAGTGGTGTACACTGGAGTTGCTTATGTGACTGCTTTCAGCTGCTCACTGAACTGAGGCCAGAACATTCCAGGGTCCCTCTCTATGTGGCTTTTTACCACGCAGTAATCTGGCACTTCATTATCGCAAGGTGCATTGTCTAGCTTCCTAGAAGGATGAAGCCAGACCTGCCAGAGTTCTTATGGCCGGTGCTCAGAAGTCCCCAAACAGCACTTCTTCGGCATTCGATTGGTCAGAACAAGTTGCGCTACCTACCCAGATTCAAGGAAAGAGGAAATGAACTACGTATCTTTGGCTTACGGGGATGGGAGGAATTGTGAGTATTTGGAGACTAGTTACCACCCTTCCTCCTCTCCACAGCTGATTGTACCTTTAGCAGTCCTTGGGCCCAAGTTGAGCCAATCAGATTCTCTCTTGAGAACCTGAACCTTAAGACAAATTATGGTTAGTAGGTGGAGGGCATTGGAGAGGCCATAATCAGCCCTGAGGAGCTGCCCATAGGGTGAGCAGGGGAAGGCAGTCTGCAGCAGGAGGCTGGAGAAGGGAACAGCAAAGAGAGGCCATGAGGCTCCCCGTGAGAGTCAAGGGAGTGCTACATTGGCTTCCCCACTCTAGGTCTGGTATCTCAGCCTACTTAGAATCCTGTCTTGCTTGTCAGGAAGATCGCCTGCTGTGTCCTCACCCTCCTGTGGTCCTAAATGCAACTGGGAAATGGCTGGCAGCTTCTAGCAGGGAACTGGCATGATCTTTTGATCTATGCTTTTACCACTTTCTTTTGAGACGAAGTCTTACTTTATTGCCCAGGATGGAGGACAATGGTGTGATCTTGGCTCACTGCAACCTCTGCCTCCTGGGTTCAAGCGATTCTCCCACCTCAACCTTCTGAGCAGCTGGGATTACAGGCACATGAGACCACGCCTGGCTAATTTTTGCATTTTTAGCAGAGACAGGGTTTCGCCATGTTGGTCAGGCTGGTCTTGAAGTCCTGACCTCAGGTGATCTGCCTGCCTCATCTTCCCAAAGTGCTGGGGAGTCACCGTGCCCAGCTGCTTTTACCACTTTCCTGTGTAGAAAGAATGCTTTGGAGGGGCCAGCATCATAATGGAAGCAGCTAGACCTGTTAGGAGGCAGTGGTCAATATCTAAATGGGAGATGGAGGGGCTTGGGTTAGAACTGTGATGGGGACTCAGGAGAGATGCCTTGAAATGTGATTTGGAATGACAGCCATAAAGACACGTTGAGTGGGCTGGGCATGGTGGCTCACGCCTGTAATCTTTTTTTTTTTTTTTTTTCTGAGACGGAGTTTCGCTCTTGTCGCCTAGGCTGGAGTGCAATGGCATGATCTTGGTTCACCACAACCTCCACCTCCTAGGTTCAAGCGATTCTCCTACCTCAGCCTCCCAAGTAGCTGGGATTACAGGCATGCGCCACCATGCCCAGCCCACTCAACACGTCTTTATGGCTCTGATTTAGTAGAGATAGGGTTTCTCCATGTTGGCTGGGCTGGTCTTGAATTCCTGACCTCAGGTGATCTGCCCACCTCGGCCTCCCAAAGTGCTGGGATTGCAGGCGTGAGCCACCGGGCCCAGCCTATGCCTGTAATCTTAACACTTTGGAAGGCCGAGGCGGGTGGATAACCTGAGGTCAGGAGTTCAAGACCAGCCAGGCCAACATGGTGAAAACCCGTCTCTACTAAAAACACAAAAGTTAGCCGGGTGTGGTGGTACTGGGTACCTGCCTTAATCCCATTAGCTGGGTACATGCCTGTAATCCCAGCTATTCAGGGGACTGAGGCAGGATAATCGCTTGAACCCGGGAGGCAGAGGTTGCAGCAGTGAGCTGAGATTGCGCCACTGCACTCCAGCCTGAGCGACAGAGCAAGACTCTGTCTCAAAAAAAAGAAAAAAAAAAAAGGAAAAAAAAAGAGTTGTTAAATGAGGCACATGTGGAGACTCAAAAGTTAAAAAACTAACTAAATAAATAAAGGCTGGGAGTGATGGTGGTGGCTCACGCCTGTAATCCCAGCACTTTGGGAGGATGAGGCAGGTGGATCACCTGAGGTCAGAAGTTCGAGACCAGCCTGGTCAACATGGTGAAACTCTGTCTCTACTAAAAATACAAAAGAATTAGCTGGGCATGGTGATGCATGACTGTAATCCCAGATACTCAGGAGGCTGAGGCAGGAGAATCTCTTGAACCCGTGAGGCGGAGGTTGCAGTGAGCCGAGATCACGCCATTGCACTCCAGCCTGGGTAACAACAGCAAAACTCCATCTCAAAAGAAAAGAAAAAAAAAAAAGACTTGTTGAATGAGATGTGAGGAGCAACAAGGTAAAGAGATGAATGAAAGAAGAATCCCAAGTTTTGGGCCTGAATGGAGGTGCCATTTACTGAGACTCAGAGGCCTGGGGGAGGGGCAGTTTGAGGGCAGAGACCAGGAATTCTGCTTTGCATGTGTTGATTTTGAGGTGATGGCTGACATGTCCAAGAGTATATATCCGTTGCCTCTCAGATAGTACTTCAGATCTTCCACCCTAGACTGGAAACCCCTCAAGTGCAGTGACTACCAAATCCAGGGTAGACTGACCTTTAACTGTTTGGACACCTAAATGCTGAAAAGATCAAGGTGACTTATACTACATGTAACTCAAAATAAAAACAATATGAAACATGAAACCCCCAAAATAACATGTTGCTGTAATGAAAATCGCTTTACTCTGGATTTTCTGAATGCAAAATTCTGGACGATTTAATTAAATATGAACTTTTGTCTCTGCTTTGCCTGTGCTTCAACTACACCTTAGCCTCTTGAGCCCAGAGCTGTTTCCTCTGTGACCCCACAGGATCTGGAGTGAAGCCGCTGCAACAATGTCCCATGAATGAATAAACAGTGGTATAAGTTTTCCTCCCTTTGAAGGTTGAGCTGACAACACTCTGAGAAGGCGGCAAAAGGGAGACCTACTCATGGCCAGGAGACTGGGACACAGTCACCCAGGCTTGGTTCCCACAGCCCCTTGGTCTCCTTGGACTCTGGTTTCCTAAGACAGCTCTGGGGCTTTCTGGTGGGAAGCTGCCATTATTCTCGACGCCACAGCTCCCTGCTGCCCTCTCCTGCCCGATGACCCAGTGACCACAAGATTTAGCCACGAAAGGAGTCAAATGTATAAGTGGCCAGGGGAATTCAGAAACCCCAGGGTCTAGGGACTGTGGTGACCCAGTGTCAGAGAGGCGGCTAGGGCCGAATGACTGGGGGTTTCATTAATCTCGGGGTCCAGGGACTGAAGGACCAGACGATTCAGTGATTCTGGGATCTGTCGACTTTGTGACCACAAAATCTAGTGATCCAACAGCCTCAAGACCCTGCAGTTGTGGTCCCAGGTTCTGAGGGGAGAGACTAATTACTGAGTGCCCAGGAGTCCAGGATCAAGGGGCGTCGTGAACACGTGCCTGCAGGGTGCTAGGATCCTGAGCTGGTATCCAGGCACTCAGCGGCTGCGGGGCTCGGACTCGGCGTCCTCACCAAGCGCTCCCGCTCATTCTCCGCCGCTTGGCTACTCAGCCGCCCTTCCCTGGACACTCATTGGAAAGTCCTCGGAAGCGTGTACCAATCAAAACCCTCCTCGTGTCTCCAGTCCCCGCCCAGCTACTGCTCTAGCGAGACGGGGGCGGGCCCTCTCCTCAATGACCCAATGGCAGTGCAAGCGGAGTGCCGCGCGGGCCGACCATTGGCTGCCGCGAGCGGGCGCTGTCAGAACTGGATTGGGCCGCGGCGAGGACGGAAGCAGCCCTAGTGCCGGAGCGGCTGGAGCCGGGCCGGGGCGATGTGGAGCGCGGGCCGCGGCGGGTCTGCCGGGCCGGTGCTGTTGGGGCTGCTGCTGGCGCTCTTAGTGCCGGGCGGTAGTGCCGCCAAGACTGGCGCGGGGCTCGTGACCTGCGGGTCGGTGCTGAAGCTGCTCAATACGCACCACCGGGTGCGGCTGCACTCGCACGACATCAAATACGGATCCGGTGCGTGTGACCTGCGACTGAGAGAGCGCGGGGATCGGGGGCTTGGGGTTGGGAGTGTGGAGACAGGGTGGTCGTGGGGGTCTGTGGGCCATCTCGAAGCCGGGCGGCGGAGGCTCTAGAGTCGTTGGGGGGTCGAGGGGCGCAAGGCTTTGAGGGTGTCGAGGATATTGAGGGTGGGGACGGTCGTCGGGGAACTGCAGGCCCAAAGACTGAGGAGGGTGTCAGGCGGGGGCCGGGGCTGGGGGTGAGCCCCTTGGGGTCCCCTGGGAAATGTTATGGTCCCAGGGCGAGGGTCCGGGGTTCTGCGATTGACGGAGACCCTGGGTGAGTGGGGTGTCACTCCTCAGGCAGCGGCCAGCAATCGGTGACCGGCGTGGAGGCGTCGGACGACGCCAATAGCTACTGGCGGATCCGCGGCGGTTCGGAAGGCGGGTGCCCGCGTGGGTCCCCGGTGCGCTGCGGGCAGGCAGTGCGGCTCACGCATGTGCTTACAGGCAAGAACCTACACACGCACCACTTCCCGTCACCGCTGTCCAACAACCAGGTGAGCCCCTCCCGGAGCCCCCAGAGAGATTCCTGGCCTGTGTGAGGGGCCAGAGATCCTGGGTTCCAATCCGAGCCTCAGCTTCTTCGTGAAATGGAAATTTCACTTCAGAGATGGTTATTGAGCACCCCTTCGGGGGAAACAGAGTAACTCCGCCAAGATCCTGCCCCCAGGTGCTCCCGGCCCGGCAGGGAGACCGATGGGAGAGAGATCCGAAGAGATCCTCCTGGATAGCTCTTCCTCTGGGGGCAAGTGGGACCCAGGAGGAGAATCCACACAGCCTTGAGGGTGGGGAATAGGAAACTCCACTGGGGAGGAGGAACTCAGGCTGGGTCTGAAAGGATGATTAGGAGTCCTCCAAGCCACAAAGGGAAAAGAAGGACTTCCCAGGCCAGCAGAAGAGATTGCACCAATGCATGGAGGTCAGTGGAATTCAGGGGATTGGGATGGAACAGTGGGTGCCCTTGGAGAGTTGGTGGAAGAAAATGTTTGAGATAGATAGACAGCTTGACTGCTAGCCTGAGGGGCTGAAGGTAGGTCAGAGGGATTAGGACTGGGAGAATGTGGAGGAGGAGGCCTTAGCTCTGTGGGGACCAGTAGTCTCTGCACAGACAGATGCAATGGTGTGTGCACGTGTCTGAAGAGCCCATGCTGGGGAGGGAGTGCCAGAGGTTGCGCGGGCGGGTCATGGTGTCACCTTTTGCAGCTGTGGGAGCTGAGTCTCCAGGAAGGGCAGGGAAGGATCCTAGGCTCAGTGTAGGTACGAATGCCGCCTTCTGTGGTGACCACTGTCCCCTCACCCTCTGCACCTATAGGAGGTGAGTGCCTTTGGGGAAGACGGCGAGGGTGACGACCTGGACCTATGGACAGTGCGCTGCTCTGGACAGCACTGGGAGCGTGAGGCTGCTGTGCGCTTCCAGCACGTGGGCACCTCTGTGTTCCTGTCAGTCACGGGTGAGCAGTATGGAAGCCCCATCCGTGGGCAGCATGAGGTCCACGGCATGCCCAGTGCCAACACGCACAATACATGGAAGGCCATGGAAGGCATCTTCATCAAGCCTAGTGTGGAGCCCTCTGCAGGTCACGATGAACTCTGAGTGTGGGATGGATGAATGGGTGGATAGAAGGTGGGGTGTCTGCAGGGCCACTCTTGGCAGAGACTTTGGGTTTGTAGGGGTCCTCAAGTGCCTTTGTGATTAAAGAATGTTGGTCTATGATTGTGTTTCACTGTGAACCTGAGGATGACCAGGAGCTGCCAGCCCAGGCCCAGTTGATCATCTCTTCCTCAGTGTAAAACCTGTCTCCATCCCAGCGTGACTGCTGAACCTGTCCAAACCCTTTATTATTATTATTATTCTTGGTTTTTCGGGGGGTTTTGCTTTTTTTTTTCTTTTGAGGCGAACTCTCGCTCTTGTCCCCCAGGCTGGAGCGCAATGGTGCAATCTCAACTCACTGCAACCTCTGTCCCCCGGGTTCAAGTGATTCTCCTGCCTCAGCCTCCTGAGTAGCTGGGATTACAGGCATCTGCCACCATACCCGGTTAATTTTTGTATTTTTTTTTTTTAAGTAGAGACGGGGTTTCACCATGTTGGCCAGGCTGGTCTCGAACTTCCTACCTCAGGTGATATGCCCACCTCAGCCTCCCAAAGTGCTGGGATTACAGACATGAACCACCACGCACGGCCTGGGTTTTGCTTTTTTAGAGATGGTCTCACTCTGTTGCCCAGTCTAGAGTGCAGTGGCATGATCATGGCTTGCTGTAAACTTAAACTCCTGGGCTCAAGTGATCTTTCCACTTCAGCCTCCTGAGTAGCTGGGACTACAGGCACACACCACCATGCCCAGCTAATTATTATTTCTGATGAGACAGAGTCTTGCTCTGTCATCCAGGCTGGAGTACAGTGGCAGTGATCATAGCTCACTGCATCCTGGGCTCAAGTGATTTTCCTACCTCAGCCTCCCAAGTAGCTGGGACTACAGGCATGTGCCACCATGCCTGGCTAATTTTTTTATTTCATTTTTTTGAGACAACGTCTTGCTCTGTCGCCAGGCTGGAATGCAGTGGCAGATCTCTGCTACTGCAAACTCTGCCTCCCAGGTTCAAGTGATTCTCCTGCCTTAGCCTCCTGAGTAGCTGGGATTACAGGCATGCGCCACGACGCCCAGCTAACGTTTGCATTTTTAGTAGAGACGGGGTTTCACCGTGTTGGCCAGGCTGGTCTTGAACTCCCAACCTCAAGTGATCCGCCCACCTTGGCCTCCCAAAGTGCTGGGATTATAGGCCTGAACCACTGTGTCCACTCCCCCTGGCTAATTTTTAAAATTGTTTTAGTAGAGACAAGGTCTCATTGTATTGCTCTGGCTGGTCTCAAATTCCTGAGCTCAAATGATCCTTCCACCTTTGCTCCCATAAAGTGCTGGGATTACAGTTGTATTACTTTTATTTTGAGACAGGGTCTTACTATTTTGCCCTGGCCAGACTCGAACTGCATAGTTCAAGCCTCCTCCTGACTCAGTCTCTCAAGTGGCTGGGATTACAGGCGAGTGTCACTGTGCAATCTAAACCTTTTCAGTGGTCTTCCATGTACTCCAGTGCTGCCCTGGGCATCCCCCTGTCCACCCTCAGGCGATCTGATGGCAAGTGACCCCAGTTCCCTGTTCCCCAGCCCCTTAGCTTTATGAACCTTCCTGTTAAGGGCCAAGGCCAGACCTCAGAGCAGGATGGATGGCAGCCCCACTCCCTGTCAGCTGGGATGAGGCACAAGCTCTCCAGCTCCCTCATCCCTAGATGTGAAGAGCTCACTCTCCTGTCAGTTGTGGCAGTCTTGACACCTGTATTTGACCAAGAGACAGATGAGGATTCTGCCCATCCACTGGAAAGTAGCATCACAGTTTCCCTCACTCGGTGCAAATGGCACCTCACCCACCCTAGCCTGCCTAGGCACATGGCATCTCAGGCCCCCACCATGACCTTTGAAAGTATCAGTGAGATAACAGAACTACAGAAGATACTGCAAGGGAAGGCAGCCGCGTACAACTGCTACCTGCAGAGATCTGAGAAGACTTCCTGGAAGAGTAAGCACAATTTGGGCAGGCCAGAGTATGGTACCTTTAAGGCAGGAACAGATTAAATAGGAGAGCCCTAATAAAGGAAGATCACTGTTAGCTTTGCTGGTGTGTGGGTGGCCTCTAGCGGTTACGGCAGAGATTACAGGCTTCCTGGACTTGGTAACTCAGCTGGGCAGCTGTGGGTTGGCTTAGGACACAGGAGCTACCGAGTATAATGGTTGGCTTCCCTGAAGCAGAACAAAAGAGCCCAAGGAGAGAGGCCAGGGGTGGCAACTGACTGGAAGAGGCTCGGAGTAGTGTGGACAGAGCACCCTGCATTGGATAAATCAATTGACCTTTCATGGTTTTTTTTGGTTTGTTTTTGTTTTTGAGGCAATGTCTCTGTTGCCCAGGCTAGAGTGAAGTGGTGCGATCTCGGTTCACTGCAACCTCCACCTCGCAGGTTTAAATGATCTTCCCACCTCAGCCTCCGGAGTAGCTGGGACTATAGGCATGCACCACCACGCCCAGCTAATTGTAGTATTTTTTTCTAGAGACAGGGTTTTGCCATGTTGCCCACGCTGGTCTCGAACTCCTGGACTCAAGTGATCTGCTCACCTCAGCCTGCCAAAGTGCTGGGATTACAGGTGTGCACCACCACGCCTGGCCTCAGTTGACCTTATTAAAGGATGGAGCAGCTGGACATGGTGGCACACTCCTGTAATCTCAGCGCTTTGGGAAGCTGAAGTGGAAGGATTGCTTGAGCCCAAGAGTTGGAGACCAAGAGTTGGTGAGCTATGATGGTGCTACTGCATTCCAGCTGGGCAATAGAGAGACTCTGTCTCTTTAAAAAAAAAGGCCGGGCGCAGTGGCTTACGCCTGTAATCTCAGCACTTTGGGAGGCCGAGGCAGGCGGATCACAAGGTCAGGAGATCAAGACCATCCTGGCTAACATGGTGAAACCCTGTCTCTACTAAAAATACAAAAAAAATTAGCTGGGCATGGTGGTGAGCACCTGTAGTCCCAGCTACTGGGGAGGCTGAGGCAGGAGAATGGAGTGAACCTGGGAGGCGGAGCTTGCAGTAAGCCAAGATCCTGCCACTACACTCCAGTCTGGGCAACAGAGCGAGATTCCATCTCAAAAAAAAAAAAAAAAAAAATGCCGGGCGTGGTGGCTCAAGCCTGTAATCTCAGTACTTTGGGAGGCCGAGATGGGCGGATCACGAGGTCAGGAGATCAAGACCATCGTGGCTAACACAGTGAAACCCCGTCTCTACTAAAAGAATACAAAAAAAGTAGCGGGGTGAGGTGGCGGGTGCCTGTAGTCCCAGCTACTCTGGAGGCTGAGGCAGGAGAATGGCGTGAACCCGGGAGGCGGAGCTTGCAGTGAGCTGAGATCTGGCCACTGCACTCCAGCCTGGGCGACAGAGCGAGACTCCGTCTCAAAAAAAAAAAATGGCTTGGGGTCGGGTGAGGGGGCGGGAGAAAAGCTCTAGCCAGTTATGAATTTGAACTCCTGGGCTTAAGCAATTCTCTCATCTCAGCCTACCAAAGTGTTGGAATTGTAGGCGTAAGCCACAGCACCTGGCTTTTTCTTTTTTATTTTTTTGGGGAGATAGGATCTTGGTCTGTCACCCAGGCTGGAGTATAGTGGCTCAATCACAGCTCACTGCAACCTCTACCTCCTGGGCTTAAGGGGTCGTCCCACCTCAGCCTCGAGTAGCTGGGACCACAGGCATACCATACCACACCTGGCTAATAGTTGAATTTTATGTCGAGATAGTGTTTTGCTATGTTGCCCAGGCTGGTCTCAAACTCCTGGGCTCAAGTGATCCTCCCACCTTGGTTTCCTTTTTTTTTCTTTTTTTTTGAGATGGAGTCTCACTCTGTCACCCAGGCAGTGCAGTGACTTAATGCAACCTCTGCCTCCCGGATTCCAGTAATTCTCCTGCCTAGCCTCCCGAATAGCTGGAATTACAGGCATGTGCCACTACACCTGGCTGATTTTTATATTTTTAGTAGAGACGGGCTTTCGCCATATTGACCAGGCTGGTCTCGAACTCCTGACCTCAGGTGATGTGCCTGCCTCAGCCTCCCAAAGTGCTGGGATTGCAGGCATGAGCCACTGCGCCTGGCCCCCGCCTTGGCTTCTGAAAGTGCTGGAATTATGACCGTGAGCCACTGCACCCGTCTTCATCGTTAAACTTCTTGAGGATCATCTACAAGTCTATCCACCTCTCCCATCACTCATCTGACCTGAGAGGATTTGAATGGAAGTATTGCTGGCATAGAGGAATGGGGCTGTGAGAGGGGACGGGAAAGAAGCCAGTGAAAGGTACATTATTGAGCAAATTACCCCCGTGGGCAACTGGAGCTCAATCCCATTGGGGATCTCTGGGACCCAATGCAGAATGTGCATCAAAGTTATCCTACCCAGCCGGGTGCAGTGGCTCTCACGTGTAATCCCAGCACATTGGGAGACCAAGGTGGGTGGATCACTTGAAGCTAGGAGTTCGAGATCAGTCTGGTCAACAAGGCGAAACCCCAGCTCTACTGAAAAAAAAAAAAAAATATATATATATAAATTAATTGGGCATGGTGGTGCATGCCTGTAATCCCAGCTACTTGGGTGGCTGAGGCACTCCAGCCTGGGTGACAGAGTGAGAGTCTATCTCAATAAATAAATAAATAAATAAATAAAAGCTATTCCACCCAAGGGGCAAGGAAGTGAGGTACTCACCTCCCAAAGTAGTTTCCCTCACAGGCTGGGTCTGCTGAGTGCATGGCGGGAGCCACTGTAGCACTTTGCACTGGCCTTGTACATTGGCTAAGGGACTCCTGAAGCCAGAATACGGCCCCCAGGGTGAGCCTCAGGTAGTGGCCATGAGGATCCTTTCTGTAGAGGTGAGTGCCAAGGGGATGTGGGTGGGGCACCAACAGGATGGACTACATCCTATGTATTCATCCGTTCTCACACTGTTATAAAGATACTACCTGAGGCCGGGCACAGTGGCTCATGCCTTTGGGAGGCTGAGGCAGGCGGATAACCTGAGGGTAGGAGTTCGAGACCAGCCTGGCCAACATGGTGAAACCTTGTCTACTAAAAATACAAAAATTCGCTGGGAGTGGCCGGGTACGGTGGCTCACACCTGTAATCCCACCACTTTGGGAGGCCGAGGCGGGTGGATCATCTGAGGTCAGGCATTTGAGACCAGCCTGCCTAACATGGTGAAACCCCGTCTCTACTAAAAATACAAAAAGTTAGCTGGGCGTGGTGGCGAGCACCTGTAATCCCAGCTGCCCTGGAGGCTGAGGCAGGAGAATCACTTGAACCTGGGAGGCGGAAGTCGCAGTGAGCCAAGATCACACCATTGCATTCCAGCCTGGGTGACAGGAGCAAAGCTCTGTCTCAAAAGAAAAACAAAAATTAGCTGGGAGTAGTGGTGGGCACCTGTAATCCCAGCTGCTTAGGAGGCTGAGGCAGGAGAATTGCTTGAACCTGGGAGGCAGAGGTTGCAGTGAGCCAAGGTTGTGCCATTGCACTCCAGCCTCAGTGACGAGAGCAAAACTGTCTCAGTTTAAAAAAAAAAAAAAAAAAAAAAAGATACTACTTGAGACTGGGTAACTTATAAATAAGAGATTTAATTGACTTACAGTTCTGCATGGCTGGAGAGGCCTCAGGAAACTTACAGTCATGGCGGAAGGCAAAGGGCAAGCAAGTCATGTCTTACACAGTGACAGGAGAGAGAGAGAGTGCTCAGGGGAAACTGCCACTTTTCTTTATTTTTGAGATGGAGTCTTGTTTTGTCGCCCAGGCTGGAGTGCAGTGGTGTGATATCAGCTCACTGCAACCTCTGCCTCCCAGGTTCAAGCGATTCTCCTGCCTCAGTCTCCTGAGTAGCTGGGACTACAGGCGTACACCACCACACCTGGCTAATTTTTGTATTTCTAGTAGAGACAGGGTTTCACCATGTTGGCCAGGCTGGGAAACTGCCACTTTTAAAACCATCAGATCTTGTGAGAACTCCTTCACTATCAGCATGAGAACAGCATGGGGGAAAGTGCCCCCATGATACAATCACCTCCCATCAGCTCCCTCTCTTGACACTTGGGGATTACAATTCTAGATGAGATTAGGCTGGGGACACAGAGCCAAAACATATCACCCTGCAAATTCAAGGGGGCACTCCTGTGGTCCAGCCCCAGCTCCTGTGGGCTGTCAAAGCCCACTCCTCCCTCTCTGTCTATTCCCCCACCCCCACCACCACACATGGGTAAGCAGTGAGGTGAGGAGCATTGACTAAGACGAACCCAACAGTGCACAAGTGGGAATCCCTGGGCAACCAAAGCCCAAGCTGTGGGAGCAGATAAGATTGTTCCAGGCAGAATGCAGGACGAGACCAAAAATAAAAACTGCAGTGGCAGCAGAACTCACTTTTAGTGAAAACTTACTAAATGCCAGGTGCTGGGCCAACAATTTACACAGCATCTCATTTGCTTCTGGCAACAGCCAGCCCTATGGAGCAGGTTTGATTGCCATCTGGGTTTTGCAAGAAGGCAACAGGGGTTCATAAAGATTCAAAACCACCTCTGCCTGCCTCAAAAACATTTGCTCTCAGCCATTGGACTGATAATAAAGCAGGAGGGGTTACAGGGGCACAGTTGTCTAAGCACAGTTTCCCCCTTCCCCCTAGGAGCCGTTCAAGAGCCCGGTGACCAATATACTTCCTAGTCATCAGCGGAGGGTAGGCGCTTAATGAATGCTTATCCGCAAAGTGGATCACAATCACGAAGAAAGCAAAGCTTACACTCCGTTCCCCGTATTTCCCACAGATCCAAAAGACCACGGGCCCAGGACCGGGTCTCCATAGCCCAGTCATACCCGGGGGTTTTCAGGAAAGCCCCACTCGCGTCCTGCCGGGCGATCCCGGGTGGCTGAGTTGGGAGGGGGGCTACCCCAGTTCGGAAGCCCACCACGTCCGAATATCCCAGAGAGCAACCTCAGCACGCACAACAAAGCCCGCGGCCGCGTTCACGGCAGGCTTGGCTGGGGGTTCGGGAATTTCCAGAGGGTCTCGGCCTCCCCCACGGCGGGCTCGCGCCTGGCGTCCCTCACCGGGCTTCCAAGCGCTCTTGTCGGTGTCGCTAGAAAACTTGCAGGGATTGGAGCTGAGAAAAGGCGGGCAAAGTTCCTTTTGATAAGTTATGAATGGGGAAAAAGTGTTTGTAAAACTCATTGTTAAAACCACGGAGCCCGAGACTCGGCCGGCGCCGGGCCAATGGGAGCCCGGAGGGTATTTTGAAATCGCTCCCGTCTCAGCCAATAGGCGTGCAGGAGGCGAATCCCCGCGCCAGCGCCGGCCAATGAACGCGGCGCTATGCTAAGGAGTCGGGGGCCCGGCCCCTCCGACTGTCAGCGGGTTAAAGATGGAGCCGGCAGGCGAGGGGCCGCCACGAGGTACAGGGTCGTCTGGTTGGGGACCCGGGGGCAGACGATGGCCGGGATCCTCCTCCATCTAACCCTCCGCATCCTGACCCGGCCCTGGGCGGAAGGGATGTCTGCGTGAGTAGCTGGGTCTGAGGAGGGGATACTGGGTTGGGCTGGGCGGCCCTACCCGGCGGGTCAGGCGGAGGGGCGCGGCCAGGATCCCGGGCGCCCTCTTTGGAACAGGGAACTCTAGAAGGGTGGGGACGCCCATCCTCTGCTCCGCTCTGGGCCTCCAGGCAGAAGAATATGTTAGAACAGAACCCGGAGCCTATGTAGTGCAGGGTAAGGGGCCAGGGAAGGGATGGGGTCGTCAGCTAGAAAGGGCGCGTCGTCCCGGGGTGGGGCCGCCCTTCTTCTGCTGGAGCCGCGGGCTGAGTCAGGGCGCAGGGTCGTCGGGCTGTACCCACCCCGCTCCAGGCGCTAGCTGGCTTTGGACTGCGGCTGAACGCGGGTCCGTCTTTGTGTGTGCGCCCCCTCCCCTGCGTGGCCCATCAGCTCCTGCTCCGGGACTGGAACTACCCCCTAGTCTGGGGTTTCTTCTCCACCTGAATCCGGAGCGTTCTGGGAAAGGCCTGGGTGTCCTGGGTTCTGAAGACCCCAAGGATGCACCGCGCTGCGGCCTCCTTCCCTGCCCAGATGGACTGGACAGGGGCTCTGGCCCCACCCACCTATCCATGGTTGAGCTTCCCGCCCTGCATGTACTGGGGGTGGTGGGGTCCCCCCTGCTGACCGCAGGTGCTCTGACGAGGTTGCACTACTGTGCTCTGAGAAGCAGTGCAATGATATTGTCAAAGCATCTGGGACCAGCCTTGGGGATCTCCCTCCCTACAACCCTCACCTCCCACTCCCCAGGCAGGGCCTCTTGGGCTTGCAGGCCCTCCCCTCCCCCCTGCCCAGTTCGCTCCCTTCTCCATGGAAACTTGAGATTCTAGCCAGGCCTGGGCCTCTGGGGTCAGAGGGCACCCTTCCCCCAGGCAGAGGCCCCGTCCCAGCCAGCCTGCATTCCAGGTCTCAGATCCCTACAGACCACCCTGTGGGAGGCACTGGCAGGCCTGCCCGACACTCTTTCCCTGTTGCACTACTGTGGGCCACTGGGAAGCAGTGCAATGATGAAAGGGCATCGGTCAGGTCCGGCCTGCTACCCTGGGAAGGGGAAAGGGAGCTTGCTGCCTCACTCCACTTTTCAGTTGAGAAAGTTGAGGTGCCCAGAGGGTAAGTGTTTCCACTGGTTAGGCACAGATATGAAGCTGGACTGGACCCTCCATCAGAGGATCAGGTGGGTGCAGAGCTGGAGGATCATCCCTAAACTCTCCATCCTGGTCATGGCTGGACAGGTGCAGGAGAAGACCCCCCCAGCTTCTGAAAAGCTCTTGTTTGAAGGTCTTTCCACATTGGGTCCCTGGGGTAAGACTGGGACTCCAGGCCTGATCAGGGTCTTAGGGGAAATACAGGCCCACTCCTTTGCATGGAAGATCATTCTGGGCCTGGCTTGGACCCAGTCTCTGGAGAGAATGTTCTTCTGGGTAGCAGTTGGGGAGGTGGGGGTAAGGCAGGCCTTCCAGGAGGCAGCCTTTACCCCAGGGCATCAGTCATATCTGGACTCAGCTGGAGTGGTATTATGTGAGATGGATGGGTGGACTTGGGATACAAAGCCTGCAAATGATGCCTACCAACCATACCAGTTTGTTCTCTTACAGAGAGGTGTGCCCTGAACCTGCAGGAGGGACTGAGAAGTGTCTAGTATGCCAACCATCCCGGCTGGAATGAGGGGTTGGAGCTGAACTTCCAAGGAGCCTGACCCCAGGCATGCTTGGATGACCACCTCTACCATCAGACCTGACACACTGCAAAAGGTTTTTTTTTTTTTTTTTTTTTTTGAGACGGAGTCTCGCTCTGTCGCCCAGGCTGGAGTGCAGTGGCCGGATCTCAGCTCACTGCAAGCTCCGCCTCCCGGGTTCACGCCATTCTCCTGCCTCAGCCTCCCGAGTAGCTGGGACTACAGGCGCCCACCACCTCGCCCGGCTATTTTTTTGTATTTTTTTAGTAGAGACGGGGTTTCACCGTGTTAGCCAGGATGGTCTCGATCTCCTGACCTCGTGATCCACCCGTCTCGGCCTCCCAAAGTGCTGGGATTACAGGCTTGAGCCACCGCGCCCGCCTTTTTTTTTTTTTTTTGAGATGGAGTCTCACTCTGTCACCCAGGCTAGAGTGCAGCGGCACAATCTTGGCTCACTACAACCCCCACCTCCTGAGTTCAAGTGATTCTCCTGCCTCAGCCTCCCAAGTATCTGGGATTACAGGCATGTGCCACCATGCCTGGCTACTTTTTTGTATTTTTAGTAGAGATGGGGTTTCACTGTGTTGACCATGATGGTCTCAATCTCCTGACCTTGTGGTCCTCCCTCCTCTGCCTCCCAAAGTGTTGGGATTACAGGCGTGAGCCACCATGCCTGGCCTCAAATCTTTAGAGGACTAGGTTTCCAGATGGGCCTTTGGGAGTTCTGCTCACCCCTAGCTGGGCACATTGGGAAACTGCTTTACCCCTATCCTGGGGAGAGAAGCCCTGGCACCCGTGGGCGGAACAGGGGCAATGACACATGTTCCTTGCCTTCCTAGTCCTGATCCCTTGGGGTTCCTTGATCCCAGGGTCATTTGACCTAGATCCATCCTCCCTTCCTCTAGGCACCAGGGGACATGGCTGGTGGCCACCCCTCAGTCCTGTACAGATTCTGTACCCACTGGCTGGAGACCCCGATGCAACTGTCTCCTGCTCTTGCTGGCGGGGACTGAACTCAGGGCTCTGCTCATGGGCTCCTTCCCTGTGGAAGCCTTCCCTGGGCTCCACAGCATTGAATGTTCCTGCAGCACAGCCTGTTAAATCCATTTTTTTTTTTTTTTAGATGGAGTCTTGCTCTGTCACCCAGGCTGGAGTGCAGTGGCACAATCTCGGCTCACTGCAACCTCTGCCTCCCAGGTTCAAGCGATTCTTCTGCCTCAGCTTCCCAAGTAGCTGGGACTACAGGTGCCCGCCGCCACGCCCAGCTAATTTTTGTATTTTTAGTAGAAACAGGGTTTCACCATGTTGGCCAGGCTGGTCTTGAATTCCTGACCTCCTGATCTGCCCTTCTGAGCCTCCCAAAGTGCTGGGATTACAGGTGTGAGCCATCGCACCCGGCCTAAATCAAAATTTTCTCCCTGTGGCAGAAGTGTCCATTAGACTGGGAGCCCCTGAGGACAGAGACAACTGTCATTTAAAAAATCTCTGGCCAGGTGCAGTGGCTCATGCCTGTAATCCCAGCACTTTGGGAGGCCAAGGTGGGTGGATCACCTAAGGTCAGGAATTCGAGACCAGCCTGGCAAACATGGCCAAACCCCGTCTCTACTAAAAATACAAAAAATTAGCCAGGCGTGGTGGCGCATGCCTGTAATCCCAGCTACCTGGGAGGCTGAGGCAAGAGAATCACTTGAATCCAGGAGGCAGAGGTTGCGGGGAGCTGAGATTGCACCATTGCACTCCAGCCTGGACAACAAGAGGGAAACTCTGTCTGAAAAAAAAAAAGAAAAAAAATCTCTTGGCAGTGCCTGAACAAAGAGGAGGGGCCCAATACCTTTTTTTTTTTTTTTTTTTTTTTTTTTGAGACGGAGTTTTGCTCCTGTTGTCCAGGCTGGAGTGCAATGGCACGATCTCGGCTCACCACAACCTCCGCCTCCTGGGTTCAAGCAATTCTCCTGCCTCAGCCTCCCGAGTAGCTGGGATTACAGGAATGTGCCACCACACCAGGCTAATTTTTTGTATTTTTAGTAGAGACAGGGTTTGGCCATGTTTGCCAGGCTGGTCTCGAATTCCTGACCTCAGGTGATCCACCTGCCTCAGCCTCTCAAAGTGCTGGGAGCCGTGAGCCACTGTGCTGGCCTACAGTTTTTAAAAATACAAATAAAGGTATAAAGTGTGAAGCATGTTATTAGAATGACATGATGGGAGGGTGATTAGGGATCTGCTCGACCCTCAAGGGGGTGCTTGTCCTGTATGAAAAAAGGCATGGGCCGGGCGCCGTGGCTCATGCCTGTAATCCCAGCACTTTGGGAGGCCAAGGCGGGTGGATCACGAGGTCAGGAGATCGAGACCATCCTGGCTAACACAGTGAAACCCCTGTCTCTACTGAAAATACAAAAAATTAGCCAGGCGTGGTGGCAGGCGCCTGTAGTCCCAGCTACTTGGGAGGCTGAGGCAAGAGAATGGTGTGAACCCAGGAGGCGGAGCTTGTAGTTAGCGGAGATCGTGCCACTGCACTCCAGCCTGGGCGAGAGAGCAAGACTCTGTCTTAAAAAAAAAAAAAAAGAAAGAAAAAAAAGAAAAAAGGCACATACTGGCCAGGCATGGTGGCTCACGCCTGTAATCCCAGCTCTTTGGGAGGCCAAGGCGGGTGGATCACCTGAGGTCTGGAGTTCAAGACCAGCCTGGCCAATATGGAGAAACCTCGCCTCTACTAAAAATACAAAAATTAGCTGGGTGTGGTGGTGCACGCCTGTAGTCCCAGCTACTCTGGAGGCTCACCCAAGAGAATCTCTTTAACCCCGGAGGCAGAGGTTACAGTAAGCCGAGATCGTGCCATTGCACTCCAGCCTGGCGACAGAGTGGGACTCCGACAAGAAAGAAAGAGAGAGAGAAAGAAAGAAAAGAAAAGAAAGGCACATACTATAGATTTTAAAGTTTCATTTTGTTGGCCGGGCGCGGCGGCTCACGCCTGTAATTCCAGTACTTTGGGAGGCTAAGGCAGGCAGATCACGAGGTCAGGAGATCAAAACCATCCTGGCTAACACGGTGAAACCCCTTCTCTACTAAAAATACAAAAATAAATTAGTGGGGTGTGTTGGTGAGCGCCTGTAGTCCCAGCTACTTGGGAGGCTGAGGCAGGAGAATGGCTTGAACCTGGGAGGCAGAGCTTGCAGTGATCCGAGATAGCGCCACTGCACTCCAGCCTGGGTGACAGAGCAAGACTCCATCTCAAAAAAAAAAAAAAAAAAAAAAAATCATTTTTTAAGTCACACTGGGCAGGAAGCAGAATAGAGATTTTTTTTTTTTTTTTGAGACAGAGTCTTGCTCTGTCGCCCAGGCTGGAGCGCAGTGGCCGGATCTCGGCTCACTGCAAGCTCCGCCTCCTGGGTTTACGCCATTCTCCTGCCTCAGCCTCCCGAGTAGCTGGGACTACAGGCGCCCGCCACCTCGCCCGGCTAGTTTTTTGTATTTTTTAGTAGAGACGGGGTTTCACTGTGTTAGCCAGGATGGTCTCGATCTCCTGACCTCGTGATCCGCCCGTCTCGGCTTCCCAAAGTGCTGGGATTACAGGCTTGAGCCACCGCGCCCGGCCCAGAATAGAGATTTGAGTCCAGGTGTACCTGACCGAGTCTCTGCCTGCACTCCTAGACAAGATGCTCAGGACAGACCTCATTCTTTGGTTGTCCCCAAGTAAGAGGAAACAAATGCCACTTCCTATATTGGGAGAGCTGAGGGCTGGTGGTTTAGCAGCAGGAGAAGAAAAATCTGATTAGACGTCTCAGGCACACTCCATGGATCTCAGGGCTGATGGAGGACAAGGGAGGATGCAGTCCAGGGTGCACCTCCTTGTTAGTGGCTGGGGTCAGTGGCTGACCAAGTAGGAGTGGGGAGGGGTAAGAAAAGTAGCTTTCAGGGGGAAGAACCTGTGTGTGAATGTGGATATGTTCAGCATGAGACGTCCAAGAATCGTCCCCAGTGGTCATTTGGATGTGGGTCTGGAGCTAAAGGGTGAGACACAGTAGGTGGGTTTTTCAGTCAGTTATGGGTTCTAATCAGGACCAAGAAGTGTGTAAGATCATCCCAGATGAGACGGTGAAGCCAGGACCTTCAGAAACGCATTCGAGGGGCAAGAGGAAAAGGACAGTGAGGTGGAACAGGAGGAATAGGACACTGAGGAGGGGCCGGAGATGCTGGTAAAGAAGTGACAGCAAGTACTGAGCAAACGAGTGGCTGTAAAGGGGAGGAGAGGACAGAAGCTGGGGAGGCCGCTGGAGAGTGAGGGGGTGAGAGGAGGGTGAGAGAGGAGGGTGAGAAGTCGGAACTAGAGGGGTTGGGGCGGAGCGAAGTTCTCGAGGCGTTTCCTGCATGAGGGGGAAGCGCTGCTTGAGGCCCGGGAGGGTACAGACAGCGAGGAGGGGCCCCCGTCGGAGGGGACTGGAGGCCTGCCGAGAGGTGGGGGCCTTAAAGAAGTTGCTGGCCAACCACGCCCTCGGCGCTGCCAAGAGCCGGACCCAGGTTAAAGGCCCGATGGCCCCTGCAGAACTGGGCCAGGACCCGCCCAGCCGCGTTCGCCCCCTCGAGGTCGTGAGCGCGCGTGCCCAGAGCAACTGGCATTGTCACGTACGGCCGGCGCCCAGGGTTTGGCTCCGCCCCCGGCTTCCGCGGGGATTGGCTGGGGCGGGGCGGGGCGGGGCAGCTGCAGTAGGGTAGAGAGTCCGCCCTTGCGCTGCGGCCGAAGTTAGAGAGGATTAGTCCCAGCGGTCCCACAAGACTGGCCCCGCTGCCCTTGGTGACCCTGCGCTCCGGCCTCGGGGCAGGTGGCGGTCGGCGCGCGGAGACTCTCGGGACCCCCGCCCAGACGCCTGCTCCGCTCCCAGGCCGCCTGGGCTCACCAGCAGCGCTCGCCATGGAGATCCTAGACGAGTTCGACAGCGAGGTCCCGCAGAGCGAAACCTTCTGCCAGCAAATCTCCGAGGAAGACTTGGAGAGGCAGGTGGACACTACACTGAGCGCGCGCTGCGCCGCCTCTTCCACCGCCTCGACCGCAACCCGTCGCTGGCGGAGAGGGTGGTGCAATTGGAACAGCGTGGGCTCCTCTCTTTTCTCCGGGTGCGGCCGCGGGGCCTGGGACCGACTGGGTGGGAACTGTCACTACCCGGGTCCGCCGTCCCCTAGGGCAGAGCTGTGACAATTGGAGCTTTGGAGGTGGGGTGGAGAAGTAGCAGTCGGCGTAGCTGGGGCCGCAGGGTAGGATCTATCAGAAAACCGAGGCTGCGTGGAGCGGGCAGGCATCTCACTCCCCGGACCTCCCCCTGCCCTGCCTCTCCCACTCTTGTTGCAGGCGAAGTGTTGTGCAGGGGGAGCTGAACCATTGCAACAGCACGGGCGCCCTGGAGATGCACGAGAGGGTGAAGCAGCTGAAGCAGAGCATACACCGCATGCACCCCTACTCCCGGGGTGAGGATCAACCTCTGCCAGTGCTGGGCCCTGCGGGGGGTCTGAGCCCAATGCAGCCAGGCCGAGGGCTAGATGACCACCTCCACTCTTTCGGTTGGATTTGCCCTGCTTGGACCAAGTTTTATCCAGAGCAGGAAGGGGCCTGGGCAATCCCGACCTGGGAGGAGAGGCGCTGCCCCTAGCTAGATTCTTTTTTTTTTTTTTTTTTTTTTTTTTTGAGACGGAGTCTTGCCCTGTGACCCAGGCTGGAGTGCAGTGGCACTGATCTCGGCTCACTGCAACCTCCGCCTCCTGGATTCAGTCGATTCTCCTGCCTCAGCCTCCTGTGTAGCCGGGATTACAGGCGCCCGCCACCACGCCCAGCTAATTTTTGTATTTTTAGTAGAGACGGGGTTTCACCATGTTGGCCAGGATGGTCTCGATATCCTGAACTTGTGATCCGCCCGCCTTGGCCTCCCAAAGTGCTGGGTTTATAGACATGAGCCACTGCGCCCGGCCCCTAGCTAGATTATTTAGTTAGGAGACTGACTTCTGCTTTGCTACTTCCTGGCTGTGTGATCCTGAGCAGGCTGGGCTGCCCGAGAGAGAGAGAGAGAGAGAGAGAGAGAGAGAGAGAGAGAGAGAGAGAGAGGCGGGCAGATCACAAGGTTAGGAGTTCGAGACCAGCCTGACCAACATGGTGAAACCGCCATCTCTACTAAAAATTCAAAAATTAGCGGGGCGTGGTGGCCGGCACCTGTAAGCCCAGCTATTCAGGAGGCTGAGGCAGGAGAATTGCTTGAACCCGGGAGGCGGAGGTTGCAGTGAGCTGAGATAGTGCCACTGCACTCCAGCCTGGACAACAGAGTGAGACTCCGTCTCAAAAAAGAAAAAAAAAGAAAGTTGAGAGAGTCCTGGCACTGACCAACCATGTCCTTCTTGTGGCCCTGTGGCTTGTCTCTGGCCCTGTGTTTGGCACTTTAAAAAAGCACTTTTTATTATTAAAGTAAACATATACAAAACTGGAGATGACAGGGAACACCCCCAAGAACCTGTCATCAGCCTCAGCAACTGTCCCCATCTTGCCAAATGTGTTTCACTCTCCATAACCCTAGGCCTTTTTCTGAAGTATTTGAAGGGAGATCTCAGACATCATTGTACCTCTGACTACTTTAGAATGCATCTTAATTAAAAAAAAAAAAAAAAAAGACCGGGCATTGTGGTTCACACCTGTAATCCCAGCACTTTGGGAGGCCGAGGCGGGTGGATCACCTGAGGTCAGGAGTTTAAGACCAGCCTGGCCAAATTGGTGAAACCCCGTCTCAACTAAAAATACAGAAAAATTAGCTGGGCATGCCTGTAATCCCAGCTACTTCGGGAGGCTGAGGCAGAAGAATCGCTTGAACCCAGGAGGCAGAGGTTGCAGTGAGCCGAGATCGCACTACTGCACTCCAGCCTGGGCAACAAGAGAGAAACTCCATCTCAAAAAAAAAAAAAAAAAAAAGGCATCTGGCTGGACACAGTAGCTCATGCCTGTAATCCCAGCACTTTGGGAAGCTGAGGTAAGAGAATCTCTTGAGCCTAGGAGTTGGAGACCAGCTGGGGCAACATAGCAAGACCCCATCTCTCCCAAAACTTTTTAAAAATAGCCAGGTGTGGTGGCACATGTCTGTAGTCGTGGCTACTTGGGAGGCTGAGGCAGGAGGATAGCTGGAGCCCAGGAGTTTGAGGTTATGGTGAGCTATGATCACACCAGTGTGCTCCAGCCTGGGCAATACAGAGTGAGACCCTGTCTCTATAAAGTGACAACTACAAAAACAAACATTTGCTGACATAATCACAATGTCATTGTTACACTTTACATAATTGACAACAGTTCTCTGACATAAGCTGGTCATAGTCACCTCTCCTAGATGGGCCACAAAAGTCTTTCTAGAAAGACCCAGTGAGACTCACACATTCATTATGTTTGGCTGTTAGGCCTCTTAGGTTCCTTTTAACTAGGGTGATTGTATAATTAGTGTCTAAATTGGGACCCTTGTGAGAATGAAATGAAAGGGGGCCACATATGTGGCCACATGGGCAGCAAATGTACATTGGGATGGCCCTGGGTCCTTGGCCACTTCTGTTGAAGTCCCCTTTGAGGAGGGATAGCCCGTCTGGTGTCGTCCTCTGGCAAGTCCCACTTCCCGGGTTTGCGTCTGTTACGGTCTGCTGCTGGCTTGCTTCCTCCTCTGCCTGCATTTCTTGGACAGTTGCTCTAAAGCTCGATTGGATTCAGGCTCAGTTCCTTCGGTATATTTGTGTTCGTGGGTGCCTACACTAGTGTGGGGCTACTCACTTCTGTGTCACATGGGGAGGCCCAGTTTGCCTGGGGGTTCCACTTTCTGAGGGGCTGAGAGTGAGCCCTCCACTGATTGTTCGCTGTCAGCAGTGGCTCTGGGCATTGTTCATGGTGCTCTTTGGGGCCTCCCTCCCTTTCTTGTTGGAGGGGCTGCATGAAGACCCCACACCACTGTGTTTGGCTCCCACTCTACTCTGTCTGCAAGGCAGGCACTCACTGGCACCTTTTGTTGCAGACACCAAGAAGAGGAGAAGGAAGCCAAGACAGAAGAAACCAGAACCCATCATCTTACGGGACCAGTCGACCTCCCCATGCCTGCCACCGACCCCACTGCCACCTCTGCCACTGCCACCACCATGGTCTCCGTGGTGACCCCGTCACCCCCCGTCTACACTATGCCTAGGGTCCTTGGTCCCTTCCCTCCACTGCCCTGCAAGTCAGTCAGTGGGAGCCTCCCCCACTCCAGGCAGTCCTGGGTGCCCCCTGCTCAGAACAATCCCAGGGGCTCTCCTGGGCCTGTAGCTGTGGCTCTCAGCCCTCTGGTTTAAGCAGCAGCAGACCCGTCTTTGCAGACAGGGTCTTGATGGATAAAGCAGATAAACGGGGTTTGCCCTGGTTAAGGCGTTGGGTGAGGTTGAAGGCACCAAGGGGCTCCACCTTCTTGACTTTAGGCAAGCAAGGCAGCCCCAGGCGCACCAGACAGGATCCTGGGGCTCCCAAAGGACAGGTGGAAAACCAGAGGGCCCCTCCCACATTTCCAACACCAGTCCTGCCTCTCCCTGTGGGCATGGCTCCCCACGCTATCCTCTGCCTGCAGTGTACTGGGTTAGAGCCAGGATGGTGTCTGGCCCCAGGGAGGTGCAGAGGCATGCTTACCAGGGGAAGCCAGGGCAATGGAGCTTGGGCATGCTGTTTCCAGCCACATAGGAGAAATGGAAGCCTCCAGGGTTGAGAACCAAGGAAGTCAGATCAACCATGTGGCTGCAAGACAGGGCAGAGAGGGGACGTCAGCCCCAGGCCCCTCCACACCTCATGTGCAGTTCTACAGCATGGGCACAGGTACCGCCCACAAAGTCGACCTCTGAGCCCAGACCCCTCCCCTGTAAAATGAGAATAAGCACTCAGGATGATTGTGAGGATTAACTAACAGATTGAGAAGAAATGGTGACTGAGCCTGGCACATGGGACACTCCCCAAAATGCTCCTTTTTCATTTCCCTCAAGCCCAGAGTAAACCCCTTCGACCTCCTTGCATTTCATGACAGGCCATTCCAGTTTAATTTCACTTCAGATCTTGAAATGTTCAAATTCTTCGCTTGGAGGATAGAAAGGAAATCTCAGGACGAGTTTGTTGGCCTCAGTTAAAGAAAAGTACCTTATAGAAGAGTCATAAGAATGACGTGGCTTTCATTCACTCGGCAGATACATTGGGACCATCTCTTGTGCCTACCTTGAGCTTGGTTAGGGGTACAGGAGATGGGATCGGGGGCGCTGGGAACTAAGGAGGTCTTAACCCAGCCTGGGGGATGGAGGACTGCCTGGAGGTGGAGGCCAGCCCTGAATGAGTCACACAGGCTAAGTGGGGAATCAAGAGGTGCAGGCAGTTAGGCCACCACACCTGGCCGTTCATCTTTTTTAGCATTGAATAATATTCCATTGCCTGGATATGCCACATTTTATCATTCACCCAGTGAAGGATATCCTGGTTGCTTCCAAGTTTTGGCAGTTATGAATACAGCAGCTATAAACATCTGTGTGGAGGTTTTAGACTGGACATAACTGTTCAGCTCATTTGGGTAAATACCAAGGAGCATGCTTGCTGAATCATAGGGTACGATAACCAAACTATCTTCCAAAATGACTGTACCATTTTGCATTCAGCAATGAATAAGAATTCAGAGGACTTGGCTGGGCACAGTGGCTGATGCCTGTAATCCCAGCACTTTGGGAGGCTGAGGCGGGTGGATCACGAGGTCAAGAGATGGAGACCATCCTGGCTAACATGGTGAAACCCCGTCTCTACTAAAAATACAAAAAGATTAGCCGGGTGTCGTGGCAGGCACCTGTAGTCTCAGCTACTCTGAGGCAGGAGAATGGCGTGAACCCGGGAGGCAGAGCTCGCAGTGAGCCGAGATTGCACCACTGCACTCCAGCCTGGGCGACAGAGCGAGACTCCATCTCAATAAAAAAAAGACAATTCAGATTTCTGGCCAGGCATGGTGGCGCACTACTGTAATCCCATAATCCCAGCAATTTGGGAGGAGTGAGATGGGGGATCACTTGAGCTCAGGTGTTCAAATTAACCAGGCATGGTGGTGCATACCTTGTAGTCCCAGCTACTTGGAAGGCGTGAGTGGGAGAATCGCTTGAGCCCAGGGGGTGGAGGCTGCAGTGACCTGTGATCACCCCCCTGCACTCCAGCTTGGAGGACAGAGTGAGACCCTGTCTCAAAAACTTTTAATTAAAAAAAAAAAAATCTAGGGGCCAGGTGCAGTGGCCCATGCCTGTAATCCCAGCACTTTCGCAGGCCGTGGTGGTGGATCACGAGATCAAGAGGCCGAGACCATCCTGGCCAACATAGTGAAACCCTGTCTCTACTAAAAATACAAAAATTAGCTTGGTGTGGTGGTGCACACCTGTAATCCCAGCTACTTGGGAGGCTGAAGTAGGAGAATTGCTTGAACCCAGGTGGCAGAGGTTGCAATGAGCTGAGATCACGCCATTGCACTCCAGCCTGGTAACAGAGTGAGACTCCGTCTCAAAAAAAAAAAAAAATTCTAGGTGAGAGAAAGTTTACCCAAGAGGACATCCAAGGAGTAAGCAAAGCATTAAAAAGTGTTTTTGACTCTCTTAGTAATGAAAGATGTACATGTTAAGATTGCTAGGATGAGTGTTATATACCTATCAAAAAGCCCAAAGTTGGCCAGATGTGGTGGCATATGCCTGTAGTCACAGTTTACGTGGGAGGCTGAGGCAGAAGGATCGCTTGAGCCCCGGGGTTCGAGACCAGCCTGGGAAACTTAGTGAGACCTTATCTCTACAAAAAATTTTCAAAAATTAGCCGGGCATGGTGGCATGTACCTATAGTTCCAACTACTTGGGAGGCTGAGGTTGGGGGATTGTTTGAGCCCAGGAGGTTGAGGCTGCAGTGATCTATGATCACGCCACTGCACTCCAGCCTGGGCAACAGAATGAGACCCTGTCTCAAAAAAAACAAAAAACAAAAAAACCTCAAATTAATGAAAATCCTGTATTTTCTTTTTTTTTTTTGAGAGGGAGTCTTGCTCTGTCGCCCAGGCTGGAGTGCAGTGGCGTGATCTCAGCTCACTACAAGCTCCACCTCCCGGTTCACACCATTCCACTGCCTCAGCCTCCCCAGTAGCTGGGACTGCAGGTGTCTGCCGCCACACCCGGCTAATTTTTGTATTTTTAGTAGAGATGGGGTTTCACCGTGTTAGCCAGGATAGTCTCCATCTCCTGACATCATGATCCACCCGCCTCGGCCTCCCAAAGTGGTGGGATTACAGGCGTGACCCACCGTGCCCAGCAGAAAATCCTGTACTTTCAAGGCTATAGGAAGATACTCATTTTAGCTATGGAAATCTTACCAGATTGGCTTTTTTGGTTGTTTTTGAGACAGTTTCACTCCTGTTGCCCAGGCTAGAGTGCAATGGCGCCATCTTGGCTCACTGCAACCTCCCCCTCCCAAGTTCAAGTGATTCTCTTGCCTCAGCCTCTCGAGTATCTGGGATTACAGGCACCCGCCACCACGCCTGGCTAATTTTTTTTTTCTTAGATGGGGTTTCATCATGTTGGCCAGGATGGTCCTGATCTCCGTCTCAAAAAATAATAATAAATCTTCAATTTCACCAATAACAACAGATGCAAAATACTCCATCAAATGGGTGGAACATCATTTACTCAACTGTTTTTTCTTTTTTTTTTTTCTGAGATGGAGTCTCACTCTGTCGCCCAGGCTGGAGTGTACTGACGCATCTCCGTTCACTGCAAGCTCCGCTTCTCAGGTTCATGCCTTTCTCCTGCCTCAGCCTCCTGAGTAGTTGGAACTACAGGCGCCCGCCACCACGCCCGGATAATTTTTTGTATTTCTAGTAGAGAGAGGGTTTCACCCTGTTAGCCAGGATGGTCTCCATCTCCTGACCTCGTGATCCACCCGCCTCGGCCTCCCAAAACTCTGGGATTACAGGCGTGAGCGACCGTGCCCGGCCTCAACTGTTCTTGCTTGTTGAAATATTTCTCCAATGGGGTCAATTTTTAGGTTATTGGTGCATTGTATTTTCTGACTGAGTCATCATGGTGCATCACCACAAATGGGTTATTTTTAATTGGTTTGTATTTATTTGTTTGCTCACTTATTTAGAGACAGAGTTTTGCTCTGTTGCCAAGGCTGGAGTGCAGTGGCACGATCTCGGTTCACTGCAACCTCCGCCTCCCGGGTTCAAGCGATTACCATGCCTCAGCCTCCTAAGGAGCTGGGATCACAGGCACATGCCACCATGCCCAGCTAATTTTTGTATTTTTAGTAGAGATGGGGTTTCACCATGTTGGCCAGACTGGTCTTGAACTTCTGTCCTCAGGTGATCCACCTGCCTCAGCCTCCCAAAGTGCTGGAATTACAGGCATGAGCCACTGCATCCGGCCTTAATTGGTTTTTAAACTTCTACAAATGCAGACCATGTTCCATGGAAAAAAGTTCACAATACAGAAGTGAATACAGAAAATACGAGTCCACTGCTGCTATGAGTTTCATGTGTACCCTTCCAAATGTTTTGTCTCTGCACACAAACACACACACATACATTAAAATTTTAACCCAAGTACGAGTCACATTGCACGTTCTTCTCAGCAACTTGCTTTTTTCCATAAATAAAACACTGAGATGTCTTTACTTCTTGGGATATCTACTTCATTCCTTTAAGCAGTTCCAAAATAGTCCACTGCATGGCTGTACCAGGGGTCGTTTAGCTGTGTTCTCATAGACATTTGTTTCCAGTTTTTTTTTTTTCTTTGAGACAGAGTCTTGTTCTGTCACCCCAGGCTGGAGTACAATGGCACAATCTTGGCTCACTGCAACCTCTGCCTCCTGGGTTCAAGTGATTCTCACTGCCTCAACCTCCTGAGTAGCTGGAACTACAGGCACCCGCCACCACACCCGGCTAATTTTTGTATTTTTAGTAGAGACAGGGTTTTGCAATGTTGGCCAGGCTAGTCTTGAACTCCTGACCTCAAGTGATCCGCTTGCCTCAGCCTCTCCAAGTGCCGGGATTACAGGTGTGAGCCACCACGTCCGTCCAGACATGTTAAATTTGAGATCAGCGGCTACCCAAGTGGAGATCAGGAACCTGGAGTACTGGTGACTTAGTATTGGGAGTCATGGGATATAAATGGCGTTTAAAATTAGGAGCCTAGGCAAGATTACCCCGGGCCTGAGTGTAGTTGGGGGCCCAAGGTACTGTTCTGACCCAAGGCAAGAGTCTGGCAGAAGAGAAGGAAGGGATCAGGCAGGGTTTTGGACCTCTAGGCTTGATGGCCACCTGCTGCTGGGCCTCCAAGGGGCCTGGAGGCGGTGCGGACGGAATATGCAGAGAGAATGAGAAGTGAGCGAGTAGAACGAGGGTGGTACATGGCTTTGAAGGAGTCGGCCACGGAGGCGGGAAAGGATGGGGTGGAGGCTCATGAGACTTGAAGCTCTAGGAGGACATTGAAAAAGACCTGAGCGCTGGCCGGGCGCGGAGGCTCAGGCCTGTAATCCCAGCACTTTGGGAGGCCAAGGCGGGAGGACTGCTTGAGCTCAAGAGCTCCAGACCAGCCTGGGCAAAATAGTAAGAGCTTGTCTCTACAAAAAATTAACATATTAGCCGGGTGTGGTGGCGCGTGCCCGTAGCTACTCGGGAGGCTGAGGTGGGAGAATCGCTTGAGCCTGGGAGGTCGAGGCTGTAGTGAGCTGTGATTGCGCCACTGCACTCCAACCTGGGCGACAGAGCGAGATCCTGTCTCGAAAATAAAATAAGACCTGAGAACCCAGTATGGGAATGGCCCTGAGCCGTGGCTGAGGGGGGCAGGCGAGGCGGTCGGGAGAGACCCTTCGAGAAGATGGGGCTTCGAGGCTGAGGGAGCTCTGCCCCGAGAAGGCGCCAGCGAGACACAACACACCTAGCTAGGACCCCATACTGGGCAGGCGATCCTTCCGAGCATGCGCACCTGGCGCTAGCGAACCACAATTCCCAGCACGCCAAGCGCCTGTTTCCGGGGCGAGCCGCGGAACCCGGAAGTGGTCACGAAACTCGGCCGTGGCTCCATGGTCTGAGTGGTCAGCGGTTGCTTTTTCGTGCTAGGTAGTTGCCGCCGCCGCCGCGCCGCCATGGGGAAGCGACAGCACCAGAAGGACAAGATGTAAGTTGAGTCGCAGTCGGGAGTGGCGCTCCGCTCTGCCTCAGTAAACCGCCTGTCCCGCCCTGCTCGCCGCTCGCCTTCCCTCTCAGCTGGTCCCCAGAGCCCAGCCCAAAAGTCACTTCCTCCCGGAAGCTGCCACCGTCTCTCCAGTCAGGGTAATGACCCTCGGGCCGCCGCGCTCTCCCAGGGGGCCGCGGCTCCGAAGACGTCAGCTGCGGGCTCGAGCGCAGCCCGGTCTTTCTTTACTCTAGTTCTGCCCGGACCGTGCCCCGTCTGCTCGCGAGCTTTGCCCCTGTAGTCTCTCCCTCTTCCGTACTTCGCGTCTGGCTGTGTTCTGGTTCATGCCTATCAGCCTGCACACGTGCTGCAGAGCCTTCCTATTTAAAGCAAACCAGGCCGGGCGCGGTGGCTCACCTGTAATCCCAGCACTTTGGGAGGCTGAGGCGGGCGGATCACCTGAGGTCAGGAGTTCAAGACCAGCCTGGCCACCATGATGAAACCCCGTCTCTACCCAAAACACAAAAATTAGCGGGGCGTGGTGGCGGGCGCCTGTAATCCTAGCTACTCGGGAGGCTGAGGCAGGAGAATCGCTTGAACCCGGGAGGCGGAGATTGCCGTGAGCCGAGATCGTGTCACTGCACTCCAGCCTGGGCGACAGAGCCAGACTCTGTCTCAAAAATAATAAATAAAATAAAACAAAAAAATCCGCCTATGCCCCGTGCCCCGCGTTCCCCTCCTGCTGCCGCCGTGATTTCAGAACAAGTTAGAGACCCGTGGCTTCATGCTGTTTTCTGAGTCTCTTGAAACCACTCAAGTCAGAATTTCGATCCCAGAACTGCCCCTTGTCAGGTTGCCAGCGACTTCTTGTTGCTAACTCTAGTATTCAATCCTCAGTCCTCGTGTTTTTTTTGAGACGGAGTTTCGCTCTTGTTGCCCATGCTGGGGAGTGCAGTGGTGCGATCTCGGCTTTCCGCAACCCCCGCTTCCCAGGTTCAAGCGATTCTCCTGCTTCAGCCTCCCGAATAGCTGGGATTACAGGCATGTGCCCCCAGGCCCGGCTAATTTTGTATTTTTAGTAGAGAAGGGGGTTTCTCCATGTTGGTCAGGCTGGTCTCGAACTCCGATCTCAGGTGATCCGCCCGCCTTGGCCTCCCAAAGTACTGGGATTATAGGCGAGCCACCGCGCCAGGCAGCCTCAGTCCTCATTTTGTTGGGGTTCTCAACAGTATGTCACACTGTTAACCACTCCCTCCTTCTGAAGCCCTCCTTTGGTATCTGAGATTTCCTGTGCTCTTTGTTTTCCATCGACTTCAGCGGCCTCTCTTTTCCCAGCCTCCTTTCTGGACCCTCCTCCCTTTTCTCAGATCTCATAGGTTTCTTTTCCATAAACATTCTCTGTGAGTGATATAATTTCCCAGTCATCTATAAGCTGCTTTCCCCAGTCTTGTGTAGTTAGTGGCTTACTTGATATCTCCACTGGAGGACTGATAAACATCTCAATTTTTTTTTTTTTTTTTTTTTTTTTTTTTTTTTTGAGACGGGAGTCTCAGGCTGTTGCCCAGGCTGGAGTGCAGTGGCGCGATCTCGGCTCACTGCAAGCTCCGCCTCCTGGGTTCACGCCATTCTCCTGCCTCAGCCTCCTGAGTAGCTGGGACTACAGGCGCCCGCCACCGCGCCCGGCTAATTTTTTGTATTTTTAGTAGAGACGGGGTTTCACTGTGGTCTCGATCTCCTGACCTCGTGATCCGCCCGTCTCGGCCTCCCAAAGTGCTGGGATTACAGGCTTGAGCCACCGCGCCCGGCCTCAATTTTTTTTTTTTTTGAGATGGAGTCTTGCTGTGTTGCCCAGGCTGGAGTGCAATGGTGCGATCTTGGCTCACTGCAACCTCTACTTCCCAGATTCAAGCGATTCTCCCACCTCCGCCTCCCCAGTAGCTGAGATTACAGGCGCCTGCCACCATGCCCGGCTAATTTTTGTATTTTTAGTAGAGACAGGTTTCACCATGTTGGCCAGGCTGGTATCAAACTCCTGACCTCGGGTGATCCACACGCCTCTGCCTCCCAAAGTGCTGGGATTACAGGCATGAGCCACCGTGCCCTCAAATTTAATATGCCTTAAACAGAACTCTTGATTTTCAGCTCCTGAGCCTGCTCCTCCCTGTAAGCTAAAAATAAAATCCTAAATCCCCTTACTGGCTGAGCAGACACCCTTGTGCCTAAGAGAACTCCAGGAAAACCTTAAAACTGAGTTCCTGGCCATGATGCGATGGAGGTCAGCTGTACCTTGTTATATCTTCCTCCCTTTTGTGGCCCAGACACAACAACTGACTGGCATTAACGTTGAAATAGAGATCATAAAGGGGCCCGGCGCGGTGGCTCGCACCTGTAATCCCAGCACTTTGGGAGGCTGAGGTGGTGGATCATGAGGTCAGGAGATCGAGACCATCCTGGTTAACATGGTGAAACCCCGTCTCTACTAAAAATACAAAAAAAAAAAAAATTAGCCGAGCGTGGTGGCTAATTTTTAATAAAAATAAAGAAATAGAAATAAGATTGATGAAACAGACTCTTTGTGGCAATAAGATACCAAATTATAAATAGAACCTATAGTCATGCCAGACAACTTCCCTGGTTAAGTTACCCACCCCTACGCCTAAAGAATAAACTATATCCTTTTTTTTTTTTTTTTTTTTTTTTTTTTTTTTTTTTTTTTGAGACAAGTCTTACTCTGTCGCCCAGGCTGGAGTATAGTGGTGCGATCTCGGTTCACTGCAACGTCTGCCTCCCAGGTTCAAGCAATTCTCTGCCTCAGCCTCCTGAGTAGCTGGGATTACAAGCACCCACCATCACGCCCAGCGAATTTTTTTTTTTTTTTTTTTTTTTTTTTTTTTGAGACGGAGTCTCACTCTGCTGCCCAGGCTAGAGTGCAGTGCAGTGGCCGGATCTCAGCTCACTGCAAGCTCCGCCTCCCGGGTTTACGCCATTCTCCTGCCTCAGCCTCCCGAGTAGCTGGGACTACAGGCGCCCGCCATGTCGCCCGGCTAGTTTTTCGTATTTTTTTAGTAGAAACGGGGTTTCACCGTGTTAGCCAGGATGGTCTCGATCTCCCGACCTCGTGATCTGCCCGTCTTGGCCTCCCAAAGTGCTAGGATTACAGGCTTGAGCCACCGCGCCCGGCCGCCCAGCGAATTTTTGTAATTTTAGTAGAGACGCGGTTTCACCTTGTTGGCCAGGCTTGTCCCAAACTCCTGACCTCTAGTGATTCACCCACCTCGGGCTCCCAAAGTGTTGGGATTACAGGCATTAACCACCATGCCCGTCCCATGCTTATAGGTGTTTAATAAGCATATGCGGAATAAGCAAAGATTACTCACTTCCAAAGACTTTGTTCTCTGTATAAAGGTGGTGGTCATAGCATTATCTTCCTCTCTTCTTCAGGTACATTACTTGTGCTGAATATACTCACTTTTATGGTGGCAAGAAGCCAGGTAAGGCTTGCGGTCTTTCTGTTCCCCGTTGGGGGAGTGGTATTAAGGAACAGTGTCTTCAGGATACAGTGAGCTGTAAAAATAGACAACAAGAACACGGAAACTGTGGTAGACAAATGGGCCGAGGACAGTTCACGAAAGAGAAATATATTCAAGAAAGAAGAACATGCTTCTTCTTAGTGGTGGTTTTTGTAAAATGTAGATTAAAATATTCCCCAATGCTGGGAGCTAAGTAAAAAATAAGTAAATAAAATACAAAATTACATCTACATTTAAATGTTTTTTCTCTATTAAGTTTATAAGGAGTCCGGGCGCGGTGGCTTAAGCCTGTAATCCCAGCACTTTGGGAGGCCGAGATGGGCGGATCACAAGGTCACGAGATCGAGACCATCCTGGCTAACACGGTGAAACCCCGTCTCTACTAAAAAATACAAAAAAACTAGCCGGGCGAGGTGGCGGACACCTGTAGTCCCAGCTACTCGGGAGGCTGAGGCAGGAGAATGGCGTAAACCCGGGAGGCGGAGCTTGCAGTGAGCGGAGGAGACCCGGCCACTGCACTCCAGCCTGGGCGACAGAGCGAGACTCCGTCTCAAAAAAAAAAAAAAAAAAAAAAAGTTTATAAGGAATAAAAAGAATGATAATATTTTCAGCTGTCAAAACTATCAAGACTACAATAACAAGAGCACTGTCATAATTTTAATGGGACTAAAAAAGTACGCACTTTTCCCTGTAAGTTCTTTTTCGATGTACCCCGAGTGTTTTGGTTTATATCTATTAAAAGGTTTTTAAGGCCGGGCGCGGTGGCTCACGCCTGTAATCCCAGCACTTTGGGAGGCCGAGGCGGGCGGATCACAAGGTCAGGAGATCGAGACCATGGTGAAACCCTGTCTCTACTAAAAATACAAAAAATTAGCCGGGCGCGGTGGCGGGCGCCTGTAGTCCCAGCTACTCAGGAGGCTGAGGCAGGAGAATGGCGTAAACCCAGGAGGCGGAGCTTGCAGTGAGCCGAGATCGCGCCACTGCACTCCAGCCTGGGCGACAGAGCGAGACTCCGTCTCAAAAAAAAAAAAAAAAGGTTTTTAATCCACAGCAATTGCTGTACTTAAAAATTTGCACAAACTTTTTCTTTTTTTTTCTTTTCTTTTTTTTTTTTTTTGAGACAAAGTATCGCTGTGTCACCCAGGCTGGAGTACAGTGGCGCAATCTCGGCTCACTGCAAGCTCTGCCTCCCTGGTTCATGCCATTCTCCTGCCTCAGCCTCCCGAGTAGCTGGGACTACAGATGCCTGCCACCATGCCCGGCTATTTTTTTGTATTTTTAGTAGAGACGGGGTTTCACCGTGTTAGCCAGGATGGTCTCGATCTCCTGACCTCGTGATCCGCCCATCTTGGCCTCCCAAAGTGCTGGGATTACAGGCATGAGTCACCGCGCCCAGCCATGAACTTTTTCATATGCTGTAACTGAAACACATAGATGAAATACTGCAGAGTAAGATTTCTGTTTTTTGTTTCATTTTAAACAGATCTCCCACAAACAAATTTTCGTCGTTTACCTTTTGACCACTGCAGGTAAGAGTTTTGTGAGTTTACCTTTCCCTTGGAATTGTTCTCTGATGCTCTGATAGTGAATCTGCCCCTTGTGGATGTGGGGTTATGCGTAAAAGTGTGCTTTGAAGATGTGGCTCCTCAGTTCACGTTGGGAGAAGATGCGAAGTCCTCGCCATGATGGTAGGAGCTTACCTTGGTGTTGGATCCTGCTCTGGTCCTTCACCAGGGGTGGCACAACCACTACTGTAGTTGGAGGAGAAGGTTGGTGAGAGAGGGAAGTGGCCAGGCTGCCCGGAGAGGGCTCCCTGGGACAGCATCTCAGGAGGTCACCATGCCAGGCTCAGCCAGCCCACATCCTGACCAGGGTACCTGGCAACTCACCAGTAATGACTCCGTCCTTTTTCAGTCTCTCTCTGCAGCCCTTCGTCTACCCAGTCTGTACTCCAGATGGCGTCGTCTTTGATTTGCTGTGAGTTTTTCCTTGAATTTCGATCTAACAAATGTGAGATTCTCAACACCCATTAAGGAAGGGGACCCTTGGGTAGGGCTCTTGGGGACACAGAAGTAACAGCTAGGGCCTTGGGAACATGGCAGCAGTGCTGCTGTGACCCCTAGGCAGGCAGCTCTAGTTGTCAGGTGCTGCTGTCACTGCCTGGAATGGGGTAGACCACCCCACACCCCTCCATGTGGGGGTCCTAGTGTTCTAATTGGACACAGTGATCTGTTTTAGAATGGTAATGAACTGCATATTTTTTACTTTATGAAAGCAGAGCCATAATTATGGCATGTACCTTTTGTGTGCAGTATTTGGAAGCATTATGCCCAGTTTTGCGTTCCAGCATATGCTTCTGTAATTTTTTTCATGTTTCAGTCCCTTTTTTTTTTTTTTTTTTTTTTTTTGAGACGGAGTCTCGCTCTGTCACCCAGGCTGGAGTGCAGTGGCCGGACCTCAGCTCACTGCAAGCTCCGCCTCCCGGGTTTACGCCATTCTCCTGCCTCAGCCTCCCGAGTAGCTGGGACTACAAGCGCCCGCCACCTCGCCCGGCTAGTTTTTTGTATTTTTTAGTAGAGACGGGGTTTCACCGTGTTAGCCAGGATGGTCTCGATCTCCTGACCTCGTGATCCGCCCGTCTCGGCCTCCCAAAGTGCTGGGATTACAGGCTTGAGCCACCGCGCCCGGCTTTTTTTTTTTTTTTTTTAAGACGGAGTCTCACTGTGTCACCCAGGCCAGGCTGGAGTGCGATGGCACGGTCTTGGCTCATTGCAACCTCTGCCTCCCGGGTTCAAGCGATTCTCCTGCCTCAGCCTCCTGAGTAGCTGAGACTACAGGTGTGTGCCACCACGCCTGGATAATTTTTGTATTTTTAGTAGAGACAGGATTTCACCATGTTGGCCAGGATGGTCTCGATTTCTTGACCTTGTTATCCGCCCACGTTGGCCTCCCAGAGTGCTGGGATTACAGGTGTGAGCCACCACTCCTGGCCTAATTTTTAAAATTTTTAGTAGAGGCGGTGGCTGATGCCTGTAATCCCAACACTCTTGAATTCCTGTGCTGAAGCAACCCTTCCACCTCAGCCTCCTGAGTAGCTGAGATTTCAGGCACACGCCACTGTGCCTGGCTTGAAAGTATAGTTTTTGATGCTAGCTTAGTATTTAATTGTACAGATGTATCAACATTTATGACAGGGAGTGGTGGCTTATGTCTGTAGTCCCAGCACTTTGGGAGGCTGAGGCAGGAGGATCTCTTGAACCCAGGAGTTTGAGACCAGCCTGGGCAACATGGTGAGTACCTGTGTCTACAAAAAAGTACAAGAATTAGCCAGCCGTGGTGGTGTGCACCTGTAGTCCCAGCTACTTGGAAGGCTGAGGTGGGAGACTTGCTTGAGGCCCAGGGGTTAGAGGCTGCAGTGAGCCATGATTGAAACACTGTGCTCCAGCCTGAGTGATGAGGCGAAACCTTGTCTCAAAGAAAAAAACCCCAAACCATTTACTTACTCATTTTCACCTGTAGTTTTTGTTGTTCATATATAACTGCAATAATAACTCTGAACATATTTTGAAACCTGTGTATCCACAAATACCCCCAACTTCCTGAGACAAGGTGAGGAGCTCTTCCTGTCCTAAAGTGAAGCAAGACTCCTTCGCAGGCATCTAACCTGGAAGCAGCCCTGCAAGACCACCGTGTTGTTAACAGGTGGCGCCTAAGCACCCCAGTGATGTTTTCTGTTCTCTCTTCCCTTCAGGAACATTGTTCCGTGGCTTAAGAGGTACGGGACCAACCCCAGCAATGGAGAGGTAGGTGGCTGTGCAGGAGTTTCAGTGATGCTGGTGAGCGCTGTCCTCTCACCTCTGCTTTTGTTCTGGTGGTTTTCATGAACACGGGAACATGGGAGAGAACCGTTCATGGGACCCAGTGAGGAGGGACAGTCTTCCCCTCCTCTGCCCACACCCATTCCTTTCTGGAAACGCTTCCTGCCTGTGCATGTCTTTTCTCGGGCCATATCTGTGATCCAGTATGACCTCATCTGAACTTGATTCTATCTGCAAAGACCTTATATAAACCCTTGATTATATCCAAGGCAGGCCACATTCACAGGTTCCCAGTGAGCATCAGTTTCGGGGGGACATCATGCAGCCTAGTTCTGAGGGAGATCTAGTGTGTTTTACCAGTGACCGTTCCCTTCCTGTTGGACACTTGCATGTATTCCTCCACTTCTTTCCTGTGGCCTGGGGCAAGAGCTCAAACTGCAAGCGAGAAGGAGGGTCAGGACTCAAGGGGGCTCCCTGGACAATATGACCCTTCCTACCAGGCCAGCAGGAGAAGCTGGCAGCCCATCTGTGTTGTGTCAGCTCTTCCGGCCCTTGTGATGTTCTGCGGGCTGCAGGGTTCTGGGGACTCTTTCTAGATGGAGTTGGTGCTCCTCCAAGGCTTCCCTGCTCTCGAATACAAGGGGAACTTGGCCAGGGGACTGGTTTTGAGTGTTCTTGGACCAGCCGCTAAAGCCTGTGGCTTTTCTGTTTCAGATGCTTGGGTAGGGGGCTTGTGGCCTTGCCTCCTTAGGGAGGGCACTCTTCTTCCTTGGTCTGTGTCACTTAAAGACTGTGTTTCTGTGATGTCTGCTGCTGGGAGCCACGTTGGATCCCAGGGTCTTCCCCCAAGGTCTGTGCCCCAGCCTGGGAAGTCATCTTCTGTTGCTCTTCTCAGCAGGAGTCCCTGCTGCCTGCCTGTGCCCTGTGTGGCTGGGTGTCTGCCTCGGGGAGCAGCCTGGTGGCGAGGTGGGGGTAGGTGGGGTTTTCCTGTCCGTGGCTGCCCTCGTGGCCTCTGCTGTCCCAGTGGATGCTGTCATTTGGTTGCAGCTGGGGTGCATTTTGCTACTTCGGGTGTTTTGCTTCATAGGTACTCTTTGGGGTTCCCAAACTTGTCGATTGTGCTGGCCCCTGCACCCACAAAGTCTGATCTGGCAGTTAGCCACACTGTTAGGGCTTACATCAGGGAGGTGCCGCCATTTCTTTGTTGCAAGCTGTTCTTTGTTCTTTGTTGGGGTGAGTCTGCAGGAGCACCACACACATCTTTATCCTGTACCTGCACCTCTCCCTTGGCCTGTTCTGGAAGGGACCTTGCTGTGGGCTTGCTTGGCCAGACCTATGGGTGTCAGCAGAGCCTTGCTAGCCAAACCTCCGAAGAGAGTTCCTGGGCCAAGGGCTGGCTGGCCCATGTGACTTTTGGAGCCTCAGGAGGAGCCTGTTGTGTCAGAGAATCTCTCTGCTCAGGTCTTGTGTCTGAATAGGGACCCTGCTGGCCCACCGGTGGTCTCCTCCACACCTGTAGTGATGTGGGGAGGTGGGGGTAGTTGAATGACAAAGGAAGGAACAGAGGTGGTTGGAGGAGCAGATGTGGTCAGTTGGGCTGGCCAGCAGCAGACAGGGCCCACGGAGGGCGGGGAGGGCAGCACAAGGACCTGCTGCTAGCTTACAGCCCAGCCCCAGGAGCCTCCCCCTACATCTCCCCTGCGCCTGGGTGGGCATAGCTGGTCCCAGCCCACACCAGGTGGCATCAGCTGCTAGATTGTGACCCTGAGTGAGGTGCTCCCCAGCGGCACATAGCTCTGCCTCCCTTCCAGGGTCTCCCCACAGCCCCGCCCCCAGCAGTTCCTGCCTCTGGTTGTCCAGACTTTGTTTTATGGGAGAGTTTCCTGTGGAAGAGCTGCACTGCAGACACACCACGGAAACCGAGAACATTACCTGCCACCTGGGATGGGGGAAATAAGAAAAAAGAAAAAACATCCAGAAACAGAAAAATAGAGAGTCCCACCTTCCCAGCACAACCATTCTTAGCATTAGGGTGTATTTCTTTTTTTTTTTTTTTTTTGAGATGGAGTCTCGCTCTGCCGCCCAGGCTGGGGTGCAGTGGCCGGATCTCAGCTCACTGCAAGCTCCGCCTCGCGGGTTCACGCCATTCTCCTGCCTCAGCCTCCCGAGTAGTTGGGACTACAGGCGCCCGCCACCGCGCCCGGCTAGTTTTTTGTATTTTTTAGTAGAGACGGGGTTTCACCGTGTTAGCCAGGATGGTCTCGATCTCCTGACCTCGTGATCCGCCCGTCTCGGCCTCCCAAAGTGCTGGGATTACAGGCTTGAGCCACCGCGCCCGGCCAGGGTGTATTTCTTACTTTCTCCCCACTTTCAGTGTTTTGTTTTTCTTTTTTTTTTTTTTTTTTTTGAGACAGAGTCTCGCTCTGTCGCCCAGGCTGGAGTGCAGTGGCGCGATCTCGGCTCACTGCAAGCTCCGCCTCCCGGGTTCACGCCATTCTCCTGCCTCAGCCTCCCGAGTAGCTGGGACTACAGGCGCCCACAACCGCGCCCGGCTAATTTTTTGTATTTTTAGTAGAGACGGGGTTTCACCGTGGTCTCGATCTCCTGACCTTGTGATCCGCCCACCTCGGCCTCCCAAAGTGCTGGGATTACAGGCGTGAGCCACCGCGCCCGGCTGTTTTTCTTATTCATATGACAGAGCACTTTGGGAGGCCAAGGCAGGCAGATCATGAGGCCTGGTGTGGTGGCGTGTGCCTGTAGTCCTAGCTACTCGGGAGGCTGAGACAGGAGAATCACTTGAACCAGGGAGTTGGAGGTTGCAGTGAGCTGAGATTGTGCTCCAGCTTGGTGACAGAGACTCCGTCTCAAAAAAAAAAAAAAAATTCATATAACAGAATAATAAGGTGGAACCGTGTGTCCCCCCCACTCTAGCTGAAGAAATATGTTCACTTTTTTTTTTTTTTTTTTTTTGAGACAGAGTCTCACTCTGTCGCCCAGGCTGGAGTGCAGTGGCTGGATCTCAGCTCACTGCAAGCTCCGCCTCCCGGGTTTACGCCATTCTCCTGCCTCAGCCTCCCGAGTAGCTGGGACTACAGACGCCCGCCACTGCGCCCGGCTAGTTTTTTGTATTTTTAGTAGAGATGGGGTTTCACCTTGTTAGCCAGGATGATCTCAATCTCCTGACCTCGTGATCCACCCGTCTTGGCCTCCCAAAGTGCTGGGATTACAGGCTTGAGCCACCGCGCCCGGCCATATGTTCACTTTTTAATTTTAGAAGTAATCGGTGCTCACCGTAAAGCTGTCCAAACCCTGCAGAAGTATAATACACACCACCCTGTGGCCTGGTCCTCTGCTCGGGGTCACCTGTGACGGCTCTTCTCAGAGCATGGTGGGGATGCCACATAAACACAACTGCCCGACAGCATCCTGCAGCCCCTGTGAGGTCCTTGCAGGGTCTTGCAGTGCTGCGATCTCAGCTCACTGTGAGCTCCGCCTCCTGGGTTTACGCCATTCTCCTGCCTCAGCCTCCCGAGTAGCTGGGACTACAGGCGCCCGTCACCACAACTGGCTAATTTTTTTTTTTTTTTTGTATTTTAGTAGAGATAGGGTTTCACTGTGTTAGCCAGGATGGTCTCGATCTCCTGACCTTGTGATCCACCCGCCTCTGCCTCCCAAAGTGCTGGAATTACAGGCGTGAGCCACCGCGCCCGGCCGAGGCCTTCCCTTTTGTCCAGAGCTGCACAGGATTGGCTAGTCAGAGACTTTTCCAGCCCATCTTTGTCTGACCCCAGGATCTCTGTGCATCAGTTACTTATTCATTATCATTAATTGTTAACTGTGCTTCTTCCAGAAGCTGGATGGGAGGTCCCTGATCAAGCTGAACTTTGCCAAGAACAGTGAGGGTGAGTGAAACTATCACAGCCACCTCTGGGCTTGGCCTCCTGACCCAAGGTCCCAGCTCTCACCAGGTTTCATACAGAATCAGTCATTGCTTTCTGACCAAGCTGGACACCTGCTTTTATTTATTTATTTATCTTTTATTTATTTATTTATTTAGAGACGGAGTCTCGCTCTGTCGCCCAGGCTGGAGTGCAGTGGCGCCATCTCAGCTCACTGCAAGCTCCACCTCCCAGTTCACGCCATTCTCCTGCCTCAGCCTCCCAAGTAGCTGGGATTATAGGCACCCGCCACCACACCCAGCTAATTTTTTGTATTTTTAGTAGAGATGGGGTTTCACTGTGTTAGCTAGGATGGTCTTGATTGCCTGACCTCATGATCTACCCGCCTTGGCCTCCCAAAGTGCTGGGATTACAGGCGTGAGCCACCGCACCGGTCCTGGACACCTGCTTTTAATTCTGCCAAAAGTGTCATAGGGCCAGGCACGGTGGCTCACGCCTGTAATCCCAGCGGTTTGGGAGGCCGAAGTGGGTGGATCACGAGGTCAAGAGATCAAGACCATCCTGGCCAGCCTGGGCAACATAAGGAAACCTTGTCTCTACAAAATGAAACCTAAAAATTAGCCAGTGTGGTTGAGCGCACCTGCAGTCCCCACTACTTGGGAGGCTGAGGTGGGAGGATTATTGGAGCTTGGGAGGTTGAGACTGTAGTGAGCTGTGATTGTGCCACTGCACTCCAGCCTGGGTGATGGAGCTAGATGCTGTCTCAAAAAAAGAAAAAAAAAAAGACAGGGTCTCGGCCTGTCGCCCAGGCTGGTCTCAAACTCCTGACCTCAAGCAGTTCTCCCACCTCGGCCTCCCAAAGCACTGGGACTAGAGGTGTGAGCCACCTCTAACTTGAGACTCTAACTAATTTGAGTCCCTAACTTGGCCTCAAATCAGGATTTCGTTTAAGAAAAAGTCCCCACAAATACATGTGGTTGATGTCTCTGAGCCCCCCACCACACTTTTTTTCCCCAGAAGTGGGCACTTCTTTGACAGGGCCCCTGGCCACTGGGTGGGGACTCACAGGCAGAGAGACAGTAACCAAGGCCAGGTACAGTGGCTCATGCCTGTAATGCCAGCACTTTTTGAGAGGTTGAGGTCAGGAGTTCGAGACCAGTCTGGCCAACATGGTGAAACCCTGTCTCTACTAAAAATAAAAAAATTAGCTGTACATGGTGACGCATGTGCGCCTGTAGTCCCAGCTACTCGGGAGGCTGAGGCAAGAGAATCGCTTGAACCCAGGAGGCAGAGGTTGCAGTGAGCCACGATCGAGCCACTGCATTCCAGCCTGGGTGACAGAGCAAGACTCCATCTCAAAACAGAGCAAAACAAGGCTGGGCACAGTGGCTCACGCCTGTAATCCCAGCACTTTGGGAGACTGAGGCGGGTGGATCATGAGGTCAGGAGATCGAGACCATCCTGGCTAACACGGTGAAACCCCATCTCTACTAAAAATACAGAAAAATTAGCTGGGTGTGGTGGCTAATCACACCACTCCGTCTCAAAAAAAAAAAAAAAAAGAAACAGAGCAAAACAAAAAAAAGACAGTAAGCGGGCAAGGGGATGGTCGGTTGTGAAGGAAGAGCTGACCGGGGGCCGGCGGGGGACGTCGGTGAGAGGTAGAGCTGTCAGGGCTGGAGCATGGGTTGTTTCCTGCTGAGGGCCAACTTCAGTAGGAGGAGGAGGCTAGCATGGTGCTCACCCAGGGGTGGGCTGGAGGATCTGAGGAAGATGCAGGGGTTGGGTCTTGCAGGATGAATAGGAGTTTCCTAATGGTATGGAGGGGTTTGAGGGGGTGAGCAGCTGTCCCCATGATTCCCTGCTCTGGCCGCTGACATGGGGTTCCACCGCCTCCCATTGCTGACTTTGGCTGAGTTCTGCCCTGCCCTGGCCCCCCGCGGTCCTCATTGGGATGTTCACAGCCTGCAGAGGTGACTGACCTTCCTGTGTGTGCCTTCTTTCTAGGGAAGTACCACTGCCCGGTGCTGTTTACCGTGTTCACCAACAACACCCACATCGTGGCTGTGAGGACGACCGGCAACGTCTACGCCTATGAGGTGTGTCCTCGCTCCGGGGCCTGGAGACAGCGGTGGGGAGATCTCTGCTGTGTGTTGCCAGGATACACTGGCTGGGCTGTGTGCTATGGGCACGGCCTGTCCTTGTGGGGTTTAGTCACAGCCACAGGCATGGTCATCTGCCAAAGCTCTGGCAGTGCAGCCTCCCCATTTTCAGGCAGGTCAAAAAAAGGGTTGGGGGAGGTGCATCCTTCGGAATCCAGGCAGTCCTGGCTGCCCAGCAGGGACCCTTAAACCCCAGGGGGTCCTCCTGCGTCTTCAGCAAAGCTCACGTGCTGGGAAGGCACCCGTGTTCTGAGGACAGGCCTTTAGGGTTGAGAGGGGAGTGCTGGCCCCGGCTCTGCATGGAGCCACTTGTCCCCGGGAGGGAGCTGTCTCCTGGAGGAGTTCTGGCTGGGAGTGGGTGTAGGGAGAGAGGAGGCAGCCATGTTCACACATGGGTCCTCCTCTCAGGGGTGAGGTGGGGCAGGCCCCACATGGCAGGAAAGCCGACCTTTGTGCCGTTTTCAATCCTGCACCTGGACGTTTGTGGGGTATAGGTGGCCAGCGCTGCTCCAGGGGCCTTGGGGGCCACTTCTGGCCAGAAGCCTGCACAAACTGGCATGGTCAGTCCTCGTCAGTGGAGCGAGGACTCTGCTAGAACGTACCCCAGGAGTGCAGGCATCTCATGTGCACAGCCCCTGCCCACGGGGGCCTGGCGCTGCGCCTGTGCACAGGAGGAGCTCGGTGAAGGCTGTGGTGAGTGGGTGGGTGGCTCGCTGAGCCTTTTTGCTGATCAGTGTGCAGGCAGGAGCTTCCTGCAGGAAGGTTGCTGCGAGGCTGAACTGGCTCATCGTCTGAGGCCCAGCCAGCTCTGCCTTTGTGGGAGCCTCTGCTTTCAGCCAGTGGGGTGTACACTGCTGTCTCTCTCATTCCTCATGCCTCTCAAATCATGCCACGGTCGGGGCCAGCTCCAGGCCTCCCTGCTTGCAGTCCCCTGTGCCAAGGCTTGGGGCAGGCATTGTAAAACCACTTCCTCCTGGCTATAGGCAGTGGAACAGCTAAATATCAAAGCCAAGAACTTCCGGGACCTGCTGACTGATGAGCCCTTCTCCCGGCAGGACATTATCACCCTCCAGGTGAGTGTCGCCTGCCCCAGCTGCCTTCAGCTCCTGCAGCCAGCCCAGGCCTCTACGGGGCCGCCGCCTCAGTCTAGCTCTTACATCTACTCCCCGATCCCCCACCCCCATGTCAGGGTCCCTCATATCTGTCCTCAGAGCCTCCTAAGGCATCTGAATGGCCACTCTGCAGGCCTGGCTCTGCTTCAGCGCCTCGACGGCAGGAGCTGGTGTGAGCTCTGGGCCTCAGGGTCTGGCACAGGGCTCCCTGCAGGTGTCAGAGAACTCCAAGTGAATTAACGAAAAACACTGACTTAGAAAAGCAGGTGCTGGCTGGAGCGTGGCCTGCTGAGTCAGTCACCTCTGTGGCTTGTCCCATTCTAACCAGAGGTTGGCCCGTGGCTGCCCACGTTCCTGTCCGAGAGCTCCCTAACAGCGATGAATGCTCGTTAACCATGTGCCTGGAGGAAGGTCGCAGCTCGGCCAGCAGCTAGCGAGGCCGTGTCCCCGTCCCTGCCCCTGCTTGCTGCCCTGCCTGGGGCAGACCACCTCCTCTGCCATGCCCTGCTTGACTCCCCCCACCTCAGTGTAGGCCTGGCCTCTTTCCCACCTCTGACAGCTGGCCGACCTTTGCTGCATGTGGCTGCCATTTGGCCGCAGGCTGGGTTCACTCTGCTGGGCATTCTCTTTTTGCCACAGGACCCCACCAATTTGGACAAGTTCAATGTTTCTAACTTCTATCATGTGAAGAATAACGTGAAAATAATAGACCCAGGTATGTACAACTAGGGGCTGGGCTAGGCGAGGGGGCATTTGGGTGAAATTGGGACAGTGCTCCCTGGGTAAAATCCTCCCTTTCCTGGAGGTCAGAGGGTCCCAGCCTAGACAGGCCCTGCGTTTTCTGAACCAGTGTTCAGAGAATCCGAGCCAGCTGCAGCCTCAGAAACAACGGGCGGGATGGACTTGCTGCCCTGCCAGGACACCTGCTCAGGTTCCCCTGCTCCCTGCAGACCGGCCGGTGCTGTCAGTGGGCAGGTGGTGGGGTGACGGGGTCCTCCTGTTTTCCTGGCCGCTGGTGGCTGTCCTGCAGCCTTGGAGGAGCCAGCAGGACTCATGCTCAGAGGCCACTCAGCCTTGTGCTGCAGAGCAGTGGCCTGGGCGCTTCGTGAGCGTTGTATAAACTGGGTTTTAGGGAGGCTGAGCACATGACTAGGGGAGATTTGAGTCAGGAGAGCCTGAGGCCAGGGTTGGAGCTGGGCCGTGTCTGTGCTCTCTGCACGGGGATGCCCGTCCCTCTCCACAGAGTGGACTGCTGTCCAAGGACCAGTAGGCAGCAGGCGCCCTCCTGAGTTGGCAAGAATGGGGGATTTCACATCCGAAAAGACTCCCACACACTTCTATCAAGTAAAAACCTTTAAAATTACGGAAGCAAAGGGGCTGGGCGCAGTGGCTTACACCTGTAATCCCAGCACTTTGGGAGGCTAAGGCAGGTGGATTGCTTGAGCTGAAGAGTTCAAGACCAGCCTGGGCAACATGGGGACACCCTGTCTCCACAAAAAATAGAAAAATTAGCTGGGTGTGATTGGCGCGCGCCTGTAGCCCCAGCTACTCGGGGGGTTTAGGCAGGAGAATCGATTGAGCCCAGGAGGTGGAGGCTACAGTGAGCTGAGATCTTGCACTGCTTTCCAGCTGGGGTGACAGAGCTAGACCCTGTCTCAAAAAAAAAAAAAAAAAAAAAAAAAAAGTGTATACAGTAAAAAGATTAGAATATGCAGGAAACTACAACATGAAGTCCATCCTGAGACCCTTGTGAACTGCCTGGGGAGACCTTCAGGCCTGTAGCTGGGCACTGTGGCATTCTGTGGCTGGCAGTGGCACGGGGCCCATGCCATGGCTGGACAGCCCTGGCCTATTCTAGATCTGTTTCCCCAGCACGTGTATGTCGGGAGGATACTGGGGGCTCGGCTGCTCAGGGCCATGCTAATGTTTTGTAGATGAAGAGAAGGCCAAACAGGACCCGTCTTACTATCTGAAAAATACAAATGCCGAGACCCGAGAGACCCTGCAGGAGCTCTACAAGGAGTTCAAAGGGGATGAGGTTCTGGCAGCCACCATGAAGGCCCCAGAGAAGAAGAAAGTGGACAAGCTGAACGCTGTGAGTGGTGGAGGGCACTCGGCCGAGCCCTGTCTCCCTGCCTATCTCATGGCCTCTTGGAGTGGTCCTGGGAAAGGGGTTCATGGGGGTCTGGGGTTACACGGCAGGGAGGCAGCCAGGATCCTCCAGAGCTGTGGTGCCCCTGATTGCTCTGAGCACACAGCCCTGGGGCTGCCCTGAGGTAGACAGAATCTGAGAAGGCGGAAGGGGAGGGGCTGATGTCCACACTGGTCGTTGAAGAACCAAGGGGTGTGTGGGGGCACGCAGGGGAGGAGACCCCTCTGCAGAAGGTCTGCCTTGTGCTGTGGTCCCAGCCTGAGCTCAGTGGCCAGGGCAGGCACGTGGAGTGGGCACGTGTGGTTCTGTGGTGGCTGGGAGGGCAGGGCCCGATGTGCACTGGGGCCCAAAGCCATGCCAGGGAGAGTTGGGGCGTTTCAGAGTCTGCTGCGGTGCTGAGGTGGATGGCGTGCCTGGGACCGCACAGAGCTGCCTGTCTGGTGCTGCTGTGTTTGCTTCTTCCTCCTGTTCAGGCAGAGTGTGGGGATCTGGAGCTAGGGGGAATGCAGAGACATGGGCAGGTATCGCTGAAGTTCTCCTTAAAGAATTATTCAAATTCTGGAAAAATTTAAAAAGCAAGTTTGTTGTCCATGGTCACCCCTCTGACACGCTGCCCTTAGCACTTTGGTATATATATATATTTTTTTGAGACAGGATCTTGCTGTGTTGTCTAAGCTGGTCTTGAATTCCTGGCTTCAAGTGAGATCCTCCTGCCGTGGCCTCCGAAAGTGCTGGATTAACAGGTGTGAGCCACTGTGCCTGGCTTGTATTTTCTTCTGATGGGAGAAACCCCTTTTCTTCCTCTATGATAAAAAATAACATTTATTGGGGCTTTTCCCCGACCCCTGATTAAATATGTAATGTGTTTAGTGTAGAAAATTTGAAACTTTAAAAAAAAGAAATGAGGCCAGGCGTGGTGGCTCACACCTGTAATCCCAGCATTTTGGGAGGCTGAGGCAGGAGGATTGCTTGAGGCCAGGAGTTCAAGACTAGGTTGGACAACATAGTGAGACCTTATCTCTACAAAATATCAGCCAGGTGTGGTGGCAGGCGCCTGTTGTCCCAGCTGCTCAGGAGGCTGAGGTCGGGGGGTCACTTGAGCCCAGGAGTTGGAGGCTACAGTGCACCAGGATTGCACCACTGCGCTCCAGCCTGGGTATAGATCAAGACCTTGTCTGATAAAAGAAATTAAAATAAAAATAAATGGGAAGTCAGCCATATACTCCTAACCCTGAGGTGGCCAGTCCTGTGTGGTATTTTATCTCCAGGGTTTCAGCTGATATTGTAAGAGTCGAGACCCAGTTGAGGCCAGGGGCCCCTGGCTCGGCCTGGCCTTGGCTTCTTCCTCCTGCTGGTTGGGAGGCCCTCCTGGAAGAGAGGCACCAAGCAGGGCCTGGGGGGCAGGGGTGGTATGTGGTTGGTTTCTAGGCAAGTGACACGTCCCTGCCCACCTGCCTCCCATGGCACTGCTGAGGTGCCATCCTGGTTTCCTTGGCAGGCCCACTATTCCACAGGGAAGGTCAGCGCTTCCTTCACCTCCACTGCGATGGTCCCGGAGACGACACATGAAGCAGGTAGCCACCTTTGCCTCTGTAGCCACCTGCCATGTGACCTGAAAGTGGCCGGGGGGCCGGGGGTGGGTGTGCTCCCCAACTCCCACTTTCTTGGCCTGTCAGGGGCTCCCACTGTCACCTGAGCCCCTAGTCCTCCCCCTCTTAGCTGCTGAACCCCTGCCAGCCCCATGAGGCTGGTGCATGGCCTGAGCAGACCCTCAGCCTCCGGCTCCCCTGCTCTCCCCAGAGCTGGAGCCTAGTCCCTGCCTGTGTGTCTGAGGCCGGTGCTGCCTGGCACAGTGGGGCTGCCCCAGGGTAAGGGCAGGGGCCGAGCTGGGACCTCTGGTTGTAGCTGCCATTGACGAGGATGTGCTCCGCTACCAGTTTGTGAAGAAGAAGGGCTACGTGCGACTGCACACCAACAAGGGCGACCTCAACCTGGAGCTGCACTGCGACCTGGTGGGTGTGAAGGCCGGCCCCTCCCCATGTCCCAAGGTCATTTCTGGGGTCATTTGACAGCCATGTCTTAACTATAGGGCTGTCACTGGTATGTGCTTGTTGTAGGAAATTCAGCCTGTCACTAGGCGGGACCCGCAGCAGTGCCCTGTGTCCTTCCTAGGGGGCCATGTTGGCGGCATGGCCTGCGCACAGGTGCCAGTGTTTCAGAGAAGGGGCCAGGCTGCACCTGCTGCTCTGCCCACACTTCTCCCATGCGCTCTGCTCTGGGCCATGCGGCTGCACGGGGCCTGTTGGTTGCTGTTGTGGGTCTATCCTTGCCCAGTGTGGACGGGCAGCTGACTCGGCTACATATTAAAGACCAGCCTGGCCAACATGGGGAAACCCCGTCTCTACTAAAACTACAAAAATTAGCCAGGTGTGGTGGTGCACGCCTGTAGTCCTGGCTACTTGGGAGGCTGAGGCAGGAGAATGTCTTGAACCTAGGAGGTGGAGGTTGCAGTGAGCCGAGATCGTGCCACGGCACTCCAGCCTGGGCGACAGCAAGACTGCATCTCAAAAAAAATAAAAAAAGGCCTCCTGTGGCTGTGGTGAGCTGCCTTTGGCAACTCTCTGCCTGATACAAGTATCGGGGCTATGTTGCAGACACCAAAAACCTGCGAAAACTTCATCAGGCTTTGCAAGAAGCATTATTACGACGGCACCATCTTCCACAGATCCATCCGGAACTTTGTGGTGAGTGATGCGAGTCACTGGCTACACAGATGAGCTTGGTGGGACATCAGGGGCTGGGTGGGCTTGTCCCTGCCCCGTTCCAGGGCCCTGGCCCATGCCATGGTGGCCAGGATGAGTCCAGTCGGTGATCTTCTGTTGGGGAACCCATAGGCTGACCCTTGAGGCCCCAGCCCATCCAGCACTGGGTTCACACAGGGAGGTGGCTGGGAGGGCCCCTCATCATCACCAAGAGCCCAGCCCCCGTATGGAGCCATCTAGCAGGAGGGGTCTCCTTCAGTCAGGCAGGCAGTGGGCCTCGGCTCTCAGAGTGTGACTTGCTCACTGGCTTTTGTTTTCACAGATCCAAGGGGGTGACCCCACAGGCACAGGCATGGGTAGGTACTGGTACTGGGCCCCTCTCTGGGCACCTTGGCTGCTCCTTGGGGCATGAGGGAGTAGCTGGGCAGGGGCTGTGCAGAGCTCAGATGTGGAATCTGTTAGACCAGGGTGGAACGACTGGCAGCCATCAGTGCTGTGCCCGCTCAGGCCTGGCCCTCAGTTTTCTCATTTCCAGGTGGCTGTGAGGCCTGCATGGTAGAGGAGGCAGGAGTGTGTGGTCTCTTCCCTGGGCCCCTGGGGTCCGCCTCAGACCACGGCCAGCCCTCCCTCCTGCAGCCTCTCCAAGCCCGTCAGCCTGACAGTTGCTTGGGTCCAGGCCCTGCCACTCCGTATTCCCATAGCTTGAGTGATAATGATGGCGGTCTTGACTCTTTAATCCCTGTCCTGGGGCAGGCCCCAGGCAGGGCTGGGGTGAGTGGGCAGTAGCCTGCCTGTGTGGAGGCATGGGGGCTCCAAAGGACCCAGGAGTTGGTGACATGGGGCCGGGGGCCACCCTATCAAGTGCCCCTTCCCCAGGCTGGGCTCAGCAAGGCCCTGATGCCCCTCGGGACTCTGAGGTTTCTGGTTCTGCCTCCGCTGGGGCCCAAGCTTTCCTGCTTCTGTGGGCCTTTCTCTTCCAGGTGGGGAGTCGTACTGGGGGAAGCCCTTCAAAGATGAGTTCCGGCCCAACCTCTCTCACACGGGCCGCGGCATCCTCAGCATGGCCAACTCAGGGCCCAACAGCAACAAATCTCAATTGTGAGTCAGCCGGGCTGGCTGGGGTGGCCTGGGAGGTGAGCCAGCACTCCCTGCAGGTTCTCCCTCTTGGCCCTCCCTGAAGGGCGTGCTGGTTCTGAATCAAACCCAGACAGTGTACGGCACACCTAGGCCAAGCATGTGCACCTGTGTTCAAAAGGGGGCCCCCCAGAGTGAGTCAGCAGGGAGAGCTGCCCGCGCCCGGTTTGTCCTCGAGAGACCAGAAGTCATGAATTACTGGAGGTCCAGAAGGGCCTCTTGATAGGGACCAGGCGTTCGTGTGGGTGCCTGTGGCCAGGCAGTGCTGGGGGAGGTCAGCGTGCTGGAGTAGCGTGTGGGAGGGATTGTGCAGGGCATGGGCTGGACAGGGAGAGGCGCCTGGAGAGACACAGGAGGTCTGGGGAATGCGTGGCCCTGGTGCATGTGGGGAGCAGTGTGCAGGCTGGTGGCAGGCGGCAGGGGATGGGGGGCCAGCAGGGCTGTGGGGGCCAGATGCCTGTATTGTGGAAGAACAGAGGTGCCCTTTCCATCCACCTGCCACCCCAGACAGTGGCCTGACTTTATGTTTTAGTCTTTCAATCATTTTCTTCACGTGGGTCCGGTGACTTTCTGGATAAAGCAACTTCTTTTTTTTTTTTTTTTTTTTTTTTTTGAGACGGAGTCTCGCTCTGTCACCCAGGCTGGAGTGCAGTGGCAGGATCTCGGCTCACTGCAAGCTCCGCCTCCCGGGTTTACGCCATTCTCCTGCCTCAGCCTCCCGAGTAGCTGGGACTACAGGCGCCCGCCATCTCGCCCGGCTAGTTTTTTGTATTTTTTAGTAGAGACGGGGTTTCACCGGGTTAGCCAGGATGGTCTCGATCTCCTGACCTCGTGATCCGCCGGTCTCGGCCTCCCAAAGTGCTGGGATTACAGGCTTGAGCCACCGCGCCCGGCCAGCAACTTCTTAAGGACTTTTTATAATTTGTGATACTTTTGTAAATGGACTTTTTTTCCAACTTTTGGGGATCATTGCTCATGGAGAGAAAAACTCCTGTTCATTTTATATCTAGCCACTTTATCACGTTCTCTTATAATTAAAAAAGGGTTTAAGAGTCTTTTGGGGCCGGGCGCGGTGGCTCAAGCCTGTAATCCCAGCACTTTGGGAGGCCGAGACGGGCGGATCACGAGGTCAGGAGATCGAGACCATCCTGGCTAATATGGTGAAACCCCGTCTCTACTAAAAATACAAAAAACTAGCCGGGCGAGGTGGTGGGCGCCTGTAGTCCCAGCTACTCGGGAGGCTGAGGCAGGAGAATGGCGTAAACCTGGGAGGCGGAGCTTGCAGTGAGCTGAGATCCGGCCACTGCACTCCAGCCTGGGCGACAAAGCGAGATTCCGTCTCAAAAAAAAAAAAAAAAAAAAAAAAAAAGAGTCTTTTGGGTTTTCTAGATAGTCACGCTTATCATCAAAAGCTGGCCGCCTCTCTGCCACCCTGGTGTGCTCATCAGTCCTGTCACCGTCATGTCACCGTGGGCCTGATGGGGAGGAGGAAGTGGGCGTCTTGCTTTGCTCCACAGGAATCGCTGTTTTGCCTTCTCAGAACATTTGTTGTTGGGCTGTTTTTTAGGAGGGTGGCTGAGTTTCTAGAGGTTTCTTTCTTAGCATCTGTTACGATGATTCTGTGCTTTTCTGGTCCTCCTGGGATTTGTGGATGTGGCCACTACAAGGCTAGAGTGCATGGGTGTCTGCGTGGCATTCTGGGGTGAACCCTGGCCTCTCGTGGCTTTGCTGTGGCCTTCCACCGGCTCACTGTCTTGTCACACGTGGTCTCAGTTGTGTGGACTGGCTCCAGCAGGTTTTGCTGTGACAAGTGTGGCCCCTGCATGTTGTGAGCAGAGCTGGCTGTGGCTTTGTAGCCTGGAATGGTTAAAATCACAGGGGTGGCTGGGCGTGGTGGCTCACACCTGTAATCCCAGCACTTGGCGAGGCTGAGGTAGGTGGATTGCCTGAGCCCAGGAATTTGAGATGAGCCTGGGCAACATGGCAAAACCCCATCTCTACAAAAAATTTAAAAAATTAGTGGGGCATGGTGGTGTGTGCCTGTAGTCCCAGCTACTTGGGAGGGTGAGGTGGGGGATCCTCTGAGCCTGGGAAGTCAAAGCTGCAGTGAGCTGGGATCGCACCACTGCACTCTATTCTGGGCAGCAGTGAAACCCTGTCTGGAAAAAAAAAATCACACTGGCATCAGCTGTGGTGAACAGCCGGCCAAAGGCAGCTGGCAGCCGTTCGTGCCACTTTCTTGGGGCTTTCATTTCAGGGTTAATGGGTACTTGTTCCCATGAAGCTGATGTTCTCTTGGCCTCTCTGTGCTCACCTCTTTTTTTTTTCTCCTTCCTAATCACACTTTCTGTTCCTCGATCCCTTAATGGTCTTTGAAGGGTTTGTCTGTTTTCACTTCCTGTGGAATTGTTTTCACTCTCTGTCTTTGCTTCTTCATGGTGCTTTTCCTCCTTCTTCACTTTAATCCATGTCTGCTTCTGGAGCCGCGTCTGTCATTTTGAGGGTGCACGTTCCCTCTTCACTGCTTGCTGGCGGTTGGTAGCTTCCCTTTCAGTTTCCTCTTAGCCAAGGATTGCCTAGGACTGTTGGTTATTTTCAAGTAGGTTGGGTGCATGGTTGGTTCTTGTTTGGCAGGGGCCAGGATGGGGAATCATTTTATTATTTTTTATTTCTCTTTGGCTTAACCAGCCTGTGAAACGGCTGACAGATCAGTTGCCACCTTCTCTTCCTTTTTTTTTTTTTGAGATGGAGTTTCACTCTTGTCGCCCAGGCTGGAGTGCAATGGTGGGATCTTGGCTCGCTGCAACCTCCGCCTCCCGGTTCAAGCAGTTCTCCTGGGATTACAGACGCCCACCACAATGCCCAGCTAATTTTTTGTATTTTTAGTAGAGACAGGGTTTCACCATGTTGGCCAGGCTGGTCTCCAACTCCTGACCTCAGGTGATCCACCCATCTCAGCCTCCCAAAGTGCTGAGATTACAGGCTTGAGCCACCATGCTCAGCCTTCTCTTCTTTTTTTTTTTTTTTTTTTTGAGACGGGGTCTCGCTCTGTCGCCCAGGCTGGAGTGCAGTGGCCGGATCTCAGCTCACTGCAAGCTCCGCCTCCTGGGTTTATGCCATTCTCCTGCCTCAGCCTCCCGAGTAGCTGGGACTACAGGCGCCCGCCACCTCGCCCGGCTAGTTTTTTGTATTTTTAGTAGAGACGGGGTTTCACCATGTTAGCCAGGATGGTCTCGATCTCCTGACCTCGTGATCCGCCCGTCTCGGCTTCCCAAAGTGCTGGGATTACAAGCTTGAGCCACCGCATCTGGCCAGCCTTCTCTTATTTCTTTTTTTTTTTGAGGTGGAGTCTCACTCTGGTCCCCCAGGCTGGAGTGCAGCGGCACAATCTTGGCTCACTGCAACCTCCACCTCCTGGGTTCAAGCGATTCTCCTGCCTCAGCCTCCTGAGCAGCTAGGATTACAGGCGCCCGCCACCACGCCCAGCTAATTTTTGTATTTTTAGTAGAGACGGGGTTTCACCATGTTGGCCAGGCTGGTCTCGAACTCCTGACCCCAGGTAATCCTCCTGCCTCAGCCTCCCAGTAAGTGCTGGGATTACAGGCTTGAGCCACCGCGCCTGGCCTCTTCTTATTTCTAGTAGTATTTTGTGCTTTCTTGGACAACTATTGCCAAAGGTTTGCCTGTTTTACTGTATTCAAAGATAATTAGACTTTAATTTGTTACAGCTTTGTTTTTCCTTTCATGATTCTTGTAATTAAAGATTTTCCAGGAGGAGGCTGGGCGCGGTGGATCGCGCCTGTAATCCCAGCACTTTTGGAGGCTGAGGCAGGTGGATCACGAGGTCAGGAGATCAAGGCCATCCTAGCTAACATGGTGAAACCCCGTCTCTACTAAAAATACAAAAAATTAGCCGGACGTGGTGGGCACCTGTAGTCCCAGCTACTTGGGAGGCTGAGGCAGGAGAATGGTGCGAACCCAGGAGGCAGAGCTTGCAGTGAGCCGAGATTGTGGCACTGCCCTCCGGCCTGGGCGACAGAGCGAGACTCCGTCTCAAAAAAAGAAAAAACTGTCAGGATCCATCCCAGCACTTTGGGAGGCCGAGGCGGGCGGATCACCTGAGGCCAGTAGTTTAAGACCAGCCTGGCCAACATGGTGAAACCATGTCTCTACTAAAAATATAAAAATTAGCCAGGCATGGTGGTGGGCACCTGTAATTCCAGCTACTTGGGTGGCTGAGGCACGAGAATCGCTTGAACCCGGGAGGCAGACGTTGCAGTGAGCCAAGATCGCGCCACTGCACTGCAACCTGGGTGACAGCGAGACTCCGTCTCAAAGGGAAAAAAAAAAAAAGACTTTTGGGATGAATGAGAACGCGACAGACCCCAGCTGTGAGCCTTCAAAAAGCCCTCAGAGGGCAGAGCCAGAGAGGCTGAAAGGAAAACAGTGGAAGATACTGGGTGGGTCCCAGCACTGGTGGCACGGAGCACCCCAGGGTGGTGCAGGCAGGCACAGCCCACACACCCTGCTGGTGAGAGACAGGACCTAACCCCCGCTGCATCGAACATGCACCCCCCCAGCCACGCAGGGACATGATCCTGAGCCCACCGAGTCTGACCACCCCCAAGGCCACCAGACAAGTGTCTGCAGATGTCACGTCTACAATGGGGCAGACCTGAGCTCTGACCTGCAAGTGGTTCTCTCTGGCTGATTTCTAACACAGTGAAGGAAACTAGAAGCAGAATTAAACTCAGATACGAGGAAAGTAAAAGAACCATCCTGAGGCAAGCTCCTCCTGGAAATTTTTTTTTTTTTTTTTTTTGAGGCGGAGTCTCGCTCTGTCGCCCAGGCTGGAGTGCAGTGGCGCAATCTCGGCTCACTGCAAGCTCCGCCTCCCGGGTTCCCGCCATTCTCCTGCCTCAGCCTCCCGAGTAGCTGGGACTACAGGCGCCGCCACCACGCCCGGCTAATTTTTTTTGTATTTTTAGTGGAGACGGGGTTTCATTGTGTTAGCCAGGATGGTCTCGATCTCCTGACCTCGTGATCCGCCCGTCTCGGCCTCCCAAAGTGCTGGGATTACAGGCTTGAGCCACCGCGCCCGGCCGGAAATTTTTTTTTTTAAGACGGCGACTCGCTCTGTCACCCAGGCTGGAGTGCAGTGGTGCCATCTCAGCTCACTGCAAGCTCTGCCTCCAGGGTTCACGCTATTGCCCCAGCTGTTCTTCAACTCCTGGACTCAAGCGGTCTTCCTGCCTCGGCCTGCCAAAGTGCTGGGATTACAGGCGTGAGCCACTGTGCCTGGATGACCTGAGCATTTTCTTTGTCCATGTTTATGTTACCCACGTTTCTTAATCCCTTGATTTCTGCTCTGGCTTTGTTGCCTCCTTTCTCCTCAGTCCTTCGACAGGTCCCTTGATGGCACGGGGCTGGCTCTGGTTTTCCAGGTGTCACCTTGTCCCAGCCACCTCCCACAGACCTGCATGGCCAGGCTGGCTCTGGGCACAGGGACTCCCTGACAGGCACTGGGCAGCAGCCAGGGCAGCAGGAGGACCTGGGGACAGCTGGAGGTCCGGGGTTCCCTGGGCAGCCTTGGGGGGCTGATGACCTGCCCTGGTGGGCAGCAGCAGGGAGCCCCATGCACCCACGTGTCCACGGAAGCCGCAGGTTCCCAGAGCCGACTGTAGAGGGTGGGCAGCTCCTGGTGTGCTCTCAGGCAGGCCAGATGCAGAAGGTGCCATGCTCTCCCTAACCATCCAACCCTCCTCCCCAGCTTCATCACGTTTCGCTCCTGTGCCTACCTGGACAAGAAGCACACCATCTTTGGACGGTAAGGGAAGCGGCTGTGTGAAGCCTGGGGGTCAGTGGGCTAGGTGGGGTCCTTCCCCACCTGAGGCCTCCTCGCTGCCTTCTCTGTGGACCTGAGCCATGTGCCGTGCTGGCTGTCACTGCTGGGGGTTGAGGCTATGCAGAGCTGGGACGGAGGGTGCTCCCTGTGCCAGGGAAGTCTGGCTCTCCAGACCCACCGGGCTCAGGAGAGGAGGAAACACCCCTGCGTGGCCTGGCCGCTGCCCTGTCTCAGACCTGATGGCGCGCCACTCACAAGCCTGGCCACGCCCAGCTCCCTTCACCCTCTAGTCCAGGGGTCTTTCCAGCATTGTGGGCCGCGTGGTCTCTTGACGCCCACCCAACTGTGGAAGCAGCACAAAACAAGGTGGATGCAGGTGATGTGGTTCTGGCCAAGTGGAACTCTGTTACCAAACCAGTGGGGACAGCACAAGCCACATTTGTGACTCCTATTTTTCCTGTGGGTGGGGAACCAAAAGAGAACCAGAAAAAAAACCCAGCTGGATATGCCCAGGGCCATGGTCTGCTGACCCCGCCCTTGCCACGCCCTCTCATCGCCTTCCTGGCTGCTGCCCGAGGACCACCAGGCCAGCCTCGGGGCTCTCAACCCCTCTTCCCACATGCCTTGGGGCCCGGCCCTGAGGGTGCCCTCCTTGAGCACATGCAGACCCGCCTCTGTCTCCCTGCTGCAGTGTTGTTGGGGGCTTTGACGTACTGACAGCCATGGAGAATGTGGAGAGTGACCCCAAAACTGACCGCCCTAAGGTCTGTGCCCAGGGAGGTGGGGCGTGGCGACTGGGGGCCAGGCAGGCGGGGGGAGGACCTGCCGTGCACTGAGCCCCCTCTGCTGCTAGGAGGAGATCCGCATCGATGCCACTACAGTGTTCGTGGACCCCTATGAGGAGGCTGATGCCCAGGTGAGGGGGCACGATGCCACCACCAGGAGGGTCTGGGCCAGCGTACCTTCCCACCCCAAGCCTAGCATCTGTCCTGCCCGAGGTGCTGCTGGTCAGCCTCCACCCTCTTGTGCCACAGATCGCCCAGGAGCGGAAGACACAGCTCGAGGCAGCCCCGGAGACCAAAGTGAAGAGCAGCCAGCCCGAGGCAGGGAGCCAGGGCCCCCAGACCTTCCGCCAGGGCGTGGGCAAGTACATCAACCCAGCAGCCACGTGAGTGCCACGCGGTTGGCCTCTCTGTTTCCCATGGTGTTTCCTAGGGCTGACTGAGGTCTGAGGGTCAGATCCAGAGGGGCAAGAAAGCCACGGGCACTGGACCTGGGCATGGGCTTGTGCTGTGTGGCCTCTGCAGCCGAGGGACTACCTCTGAAGGCCTGGCCGGGGCCTCTGTGGGTGGAAGCCATCGAATTCAGGGGGACGTGGGAGCAGCAGGTGGGAGGGGTTGGTCCTATACCGGGAGGGCTGTATGGAGATACAGACAAGTCAGGAGGGGCCGAGGGAGGGCGTGGACTCCCAGCGTCTTCTTCTCTTCCCAGGAAGCGAGCGGCAGAGGAAGAGCCCTCAACCAGCGCCACTGTCCCCATGTCCAAGAAGAAGCCCAGTCGGGGTTTTGGGGACTTCAGCTCCTGGTAGCAGCAGGTTGGCCACTGTGGACCTTGGTGGGGTTGCAGGGCTGGGGGCCTGTGTCCACATCTCCATTTCCAGTCTTCCTAGCCTGCCCTCTGCTGCCATCCAATAAATGGCTTACCTGCTGCCTGCATCCCTTTTCCTGGCCCCTGGGAGCCCACAGCCTCCCCATCCCTTAACCTGTTGCCAAGGGCCTTGGCCCTGTTTCTAGGACCTGGCCCAGCCAGAGCCCACTGCTGGGACCTCAGAGCATAAGGTCTGCCTTACCCAGGCTGGCACCCCAGGCCTCCAGTAGGCCAGGTTAGTGAGGAAGGACTGTGTCTCCACATTCTGGTTTCCTTTTTAAGACAGGGTCTTGCTCTGTTGCCCAGGCTCCAGTGCAGTGGTGTGATCATGGCTTACTGCAGCCTCAGCCTCCTGGGCTCAAGCAATCCTCCTGCCTTAGCCTCCCAAGTAGCTGGGACTACAGGCGTGCACCACCACACCCAGCTGTATAAGTCTGATTTTCTTACGCCTTCTTCTGTTACCTTCTCAGGGACAGCCTATTTATACAACCAGTGTGGTCCCCTGACCAACGCCATCACCTGGGACAAGTTTTCAGACCCCAGACCTACTGAGCCTGAGCCTCTGCAGGTGGGCTTCAGGGGCTTCTGATGGCCGGTGCTGGACTGCAGCATTGACTTTCCTGCCGTATCCTGCCTGGGCTCTCGGGGCCCCACTTGCCTGCTCTGGCCACGGGCTTCATCTCAAGCCTGTGTGGCTTCTCTCTGCCCCTATCAGAATCTTGAGGGGACCCACACCTGGTTGAGGCCAGTGTCTCTGGCTGTGAGAACAAGCAGTCCCTCTCCCCACCCTTCTGCTGAGAAAGTGGCCTTGCTGCTTTCAGGCCCGGCCATTGGGCTCCGACTCTGCTCCTCCTGTCACTGACTGATGGCCTTTGGCCGGCTCCATCAGCATCTCCTAACGTCAAGACCCTCCCTCAACCCCATTTTTCTGTTAAATGTGCCCCTGGCTCGCTTTTTCTTCTGTTTTCAGCCCAGGCCAGTGGTCAGTGTTCTCATGTCATGGACCCTCCTTCGCGTCTCGGGCTCCCTGTTGCCCTCAGGCCCCCCATTTCTAGTTCACACTAAGCCCTAACTTCTTAGGCCTTATTCTTGGTTGTCTCATTTTTGTTGCCCCAAATCTTGAACCTGTCAGTACGTTCCAGGCTGTACCTCTGCCCTTCCTTTTCTCATCACTGATGCTGAAGCCGCAGGCCTGAGCCCTTTGTCTCCCTGGATGCTGGGTGGCGCCTCATCTGCATCCCTGCCTCACCCTGTCCACTGCCACAGGCTGCCTGATGACCGCTAGAGACACGTCTGTCCCTTATCACCCTGCTGCACACCAGCCTCTGGCCCTTCATCATGCTAAGAACAAGAACTGCACCACGGCTGGCTCCGCCTCTTCTCCAGCCCATCCCTCTGCAGCCTGTCACCCGTCTGTGACTGTTGACCAGGCCCTTGGAGTGACTTTTGACGCCCTCAATGCCTCCCGCCAGGCACTGTCCTCAGCGAGGTCTGGTCTAGCCCTGGCAGTAACTCACTTGTAAGAGGCTCAGACACCAAGCTGGGCCTGCACAGTAGGACGCAGTGACTGCACAGGTGTCTACACACCCGTAGGTCTCTGAGGCAGCATCCAGGGTACAGGTGTGGGTGGTGGGGGGTGGAGGCCTGACCAGGGAGGGAGAAGCAGGTTTGGAGAGGACCCTGTGGCCACCCTGGCTGGCCCTGACTGTATTCTCTGGCTACATTCAAATCCCCCCAATGGTGGGGGCAGAGAAGTGGGACCAGGCCGCCCTTGGCTCCAGAGCTGGAAGAACCTAAGACTGCCCTCTGCTCTCAGGGATGCCACAGAGAGCCTGGGCTCAGCCTTCTGCATCAGGACATGGCCTCGTCCACTGAGCACACAACTTAAACATCTGACATCAGAAGCTTTATTTGTAAACCTCACACAGATAAGGACCAAGGGCTGGCAGCGTGGCCAGAGGACAGGGGAAGTTGAAGGCCCCGTGCTTGAGCTTGGCAGTCCTGCTCCTTGCAGTGAAGCCGCCGTGGGTGACCGTCCAGCCTCACCCAATGGCCTGCACAGTGAGGGAAGGGCTTCAGGGCCATCTGCCCCTGGGGCAGGGGACAGGCCACCAAGGACCTTTGGCAAGTGAAGGTTTACATTTCTGTAGTTTGTTTTAGAGCTTAATTTGCAGGTTTTTTAGCTATTAAAACCACTTGAATTTTTAATAACCTGATGAGGGCATCAGGTAAATAAAAGGATTTTGGGAAGATTCTTATTTCTGATTCTAATATCTGACAGATGCCATCAAGAATAAGCGTTAAGGTATAAAAATACTGTGTATAAAACAATGCCAAACCACATTTCCTACAGCAAATGCACTGTGCCATTTATAACCCTGACATCACCTCCCAAGGCTCTCAAGGAAGATTTGTTTTAAATAAATAGAAGTCCCAGATGATATTGTTCAGGAATTTTAGAGGGTGGTGGACATGGTCTTGTGAATAGCACTTCCCCTGTCGCCAGCTCATGGTCTATTCATTTGGTTTAAAAATGAGCTTGCATTTTGCAGAAGCCCAACAACAACAACAAAAAAGTGATAAAAGTTTTGTTGGTATAAGTTACAAAAAAAAAAAATACAAAATAAGTCATAAGAAAATTCATAAGACTACTAGTAAAAAATGTTCAATCGATGCCGTCAGTAAAGACAAAAACCAAAGTGCCCAAAACGAGGGAGCAGCGAACTCGCCCAACACGCAGAACAGCTCTAAATAGAACTTGAGTGTGTACAAAAACCACTCGGAAGAGTTTTAGAAGATTCTTCAGTGTAAGTGAAGCATCTTGAGTCACTCAGGACCTGGCTGTCCTCACACCCATAGCAGGCTGGGGATGGCACAAACCCCCAACTGTTTCCCCTAGTCCCCAGGGCATCCAAGGCTGGGTTCCCACATGGGAGAGGAATGAAGACTCGAAGGGAAGGGTCAGTTTAAGTTTTCAGTGAACAACTTCTTCCAGTCGGGAAGGTGTCTCAGCCTCTTCAGAGTCTCAGACAATTGACTGAAGCCATAGGTGTTGCTAACTTCATGTGCCAGCTCGTGGGCGGAGCCTCTCCAGGCTTGAGACAGGGCAGCAAGAGCCCTGCAGCGTGCAGTGACCCCTGCGCTCTAGATGGCCGCACGCGAGCTCAGGAGGTCGGGATGTGCTGGGCCAGCCTGAACCCATGAGGGAGACTAGCGCAGGCATAAGGCAGCTTGCAGGGCCATAGCTGGATGTGGAGGCTTACAAGACGGTACAAAAATTTCCTTCCTTTCCTAAGTGGAAGATGTGCTTTTAAGGAACTTCTGCCTCTGTCACTCCTGCTGAGTTGATGCATCTCAGTGCCATGCCCACCAGGGCAGCGGCATGTCCCACATACTGAGGCTTGGGCCAAGAGATGGCACCCAAAGGCATGCTCTACATGGGCAGTGAGCTTGAGTGGGCACAGCCCAGTGCCTGCATGGACCATAGGTCTGGGTTTAGGAAGGGCTTAAGTCAGGGGAGGTGTGAAGCTGGACAGGTGGCCATGTTCTTACTGCCAGCTCGCACTCTTGCCCCTAGACTAGCCTTGTCTGAAGGCAGCTTCAGAGTCACTCGCCAGGCAGAGAACTATCCAGGCTCAGTGCTCTCCTATCTGCTGCCCCTTGGCCTCCCCCAGTCTCCTGCCTGCCCTCTGTGCCCTGAGACAGGTTACTAAATGTTGAAAACCAAACTTATCTGGGAATGGTTTTTGACCTCCATCCTCTGCAAAGTGGCCTAAACCCTTACGGGGTGCCCACTCCTGGTGGAGGGCAGGTGGATGGGTGGATTGTAATTTATAATAAAATATGTGGCAGAAACACAGGCCTTAGGAGATTGCACAGGCCCCTCTATCAGTTCAAGTGACATGGGACAGCACCACGCAGGGACGGGCGATGCGGCTAGCAGGCCAGGCGCCTTCATTCACAAAGGCTAAACCTGTCTTGTTGCTTTAACCTTTTCTGAACAAATTTTCAACATTCTGGCAAACGTCAAGTTTTGAAGTTTTTCCTGTGGGTTCTGGCCTCTTTCATATGCAAAAATAATTCTTTTTCTTCAAGTACATCCAGGGTAGAAAATGAAATCCGACTTTTACTCGGTCCAGTGTGTTACTCTATAACGACATGGACCAGCCCCTCAGCAACTGCCTGACACCTAAGCTGCTGTCACCGCTGAGGGCACAACCCCTGCTACCAGACCCCGTGAGGCTGTCGCCTCAGTAACGGCACCTCTGCAGGCCCCTGGGACAGCCTTCTCTAAGGGCCAGCTCACCTGCTTTCTAGATAAGGAATCTACTGGCTTAAATAAACAACCTGTTCCACTAGACACATTTCTCAATTCAGAGTGTATCTAAAATGTCATCAGTGCTGGCCTCTGTTTCTGAACAGGCTAAAAACCAAAAATACCCTTAGTGTATAAGTCTGTTGACTGCCTCTGTAAGATTCTTAAATGAACGCTGTACTTCAGTGGTTCATTTGAAAGAGGAATAGCCAATTTGAAGTTTTGCGAATTTTAAGAAAAAGAGTGGGGTGGAGGATGGGCTACAATACCTTTTCTCTAAGAAGGGGAATGGCGAGACTTGCTATCTAAAGATACCCTGTCCCTATGGTCTTCAGAGACTTAGTTTGGTTCTTTTTTTTGAGACGGAGTCCTGCTCTGTCACCAGGCTGGAGTGCGGTGGCACGATCTCGGCTCACTGCAACCTCCGCCTCCTGGGTTCAAGTGATTCTCCTGCATCAGCCTCCCGAGTAGCTGGGACTACAGGCATGCGCCACCATACCCAGCTAATTTTTTTTTTTTTTTTTTTTGAGACGAAGTCTCGCTCTTGTGCCCCAGGCTGGAGTGCGATGGTACCATCTTAGCTCACTGCAACCTCCGCCTCCCAGGTTCAAGTGATTCTCCTGCCTCAGCCTCCTGAGTAGCTAAGATTACAGGCAGCCACCACCACGCCCAGCTAATTTTTGTATTTTTAGTAGAGACGGGGTTTCACCATGTTGGCCAGGCTGGTCTAGAACCCCTGACCTCAGGTGATCCACCCGCCTCGGCCTCCCAAAGTGCTGGGATTACAGGCGTGAGCCACCGCGCCCGGCCTCAGTTTGGTTTTCAACTGAACCTTAAAAAAGCAGAGCCCAACTGTATTGAAGACAAAGGTGAAAGGAAGGTATTAACTAGGCGGGTAAGTCATCAGTTGGTTAATTCTCTAGAACTTGAGAAGTTAGAAAAAGCTCACTGAAGATTTTCAGAAACAACCGTGTACATGAAGAAGACAGATCGGAGGGGACACCTTACCCACAGAGATGGCCGAGAGTGTCAAGAGCTATGCGCAGCTAGCCTTTGAGGTCAGAGGGCAAGAAAGGCTGCCACCGGCTGCTCCTACGTTTCCATTACATTCAGTTTCTTTCACAAAACAGCATTCGAAGGAGAAGGGAAAGTTCGCACTTTACTCCCAGCCATTGTCTTTGATCATGTGAGCAAGCTCAATGATGAATTTTCCTTCCTTATATTTCTGACTGCTCTCAAACGCATGCTCCTTGAAAAAGAAAAGGGAGATGAAGGTTTCAGGACAGAAGGTTTCACTTTTAAATTTCATCACTCTTTTGGCAAAAAAACCCCCCCAAGTCTATACTATTAACTATACCCAGATGTTCCCTGAGCTGTGCACTCACCCAGCGCTGAGGGGTCTGTTCCAGGTGAGTCCACTGAGGCAGTGCAGGTTTACTTTACATTTGTTGTTGAAAGTTTTTCATGTGCTTGCTTCGGCAGCACATACACTAAAAGGTTTTTCATTTGCTTGTTTTGAGATAGGGTCTCACTCTGTCGCCCAGGCTGGAATGCAGTGGTGTGGTCATAGCTCCCTGCAGCCTTGGCCTCCAGGGCTCAAGTGATCCTTCCACCTCAGGCTCCCAAAGTGCTGGGATTACTTGTAGGACAGTGTGAATGCAGATCTGTTTACTGAAAATTTACTACGTGTGGGGCGATTTAAGAGGCTTGAAGAGATGCAAAAGACTACACTCCAGGAATTCTGTGCATAACTAGAGTGAAGGCAAATACAGGGAGAGTGACGGAGGCTGGCACAGTGGTGCACATCTGTAATCCCAGCACTTTGGGAGGCCAAGGCAGGAGGATGACTTGAGTCTAGGAGTTCGAGACAAGCCTACGCAACAAAAACTTAGCTGGGTGTGGTGTGCCTGTAGTCCCAGCTACTTGGGAGGGTGAGGTGGAGGACCGCTTCAACCCAGAAGGTCGAAGCTGCAATGAGCTGAGATCGACCAAGACCCTGTCTCAAAACAAAACAACAACAACAAAAGAACAGGATATCTGGAGAAGGCCCTGCATGGGGAGGAGTTAACATCTCTCCCACAGACACGTCCTCATCCTTTTGTTTTGCTGAGTGTGTGGCCTGGTGCTAGGGACACAGAAGACCAAGATGGGTCCTGCCTATCCAAGCGGCAGCCGCAGGTGTGGCAGACACAGGAAGGACTGTGCCAGCAGGAAGCAGCGGGTGCAGCCGTAGAGGGGAATGCAGTGTGGTGGCCATGCAGGGAAGGCAGGGGTTTCTGGAAGTGGGGCCCACAGATGGGTGAGGGGCTGACTGACCAGGGGGAAGGGCTGGGGATGCCTGCCAGTCTTGTGCAGCCCGTTTCCACCGTGTGAACTGTGGCCTTCCAAAGCTCACGAGGAATCTGGGAGACCAGAGATGAACAGGAATTCAGGAAAGAGGGAGAGCAGGTGGCCTGGACCCGGCGAACACCAGAGCCTGAATGGGAAAGCCGCCTTCAAAAAAGGCAGGCAGGCCGGGGGCGGTGGCTCACGCCTGTAATCCCAGCACTCTGGGAGGCTGAGGTGGGTGGATCACTTGAGGTCAGGAGTTTGAGACCATCTCAAAAACAAACAAAAACAAGCCAGGGAAGGCATGGGAGCACCCAACAGATGGCAGATGGCCAGGGGGTCAAAACCATGGAATCTGAGGTGGCCTGGGGGAGGGGAGGACTCGGCCACAAAGGTCGGCCAGAGAGAGTGGAGCCTGGAAGAGAGACCTCAGGGCAGTGTGGAGGAGGGAAGCGGGGCAAGAGGGTGCAGGGCCTGAGGGGGCCAGGTTTGTTGGCTTTGGAGGCCAGATCAGCCATGTGGTAGAGAGGGAAGGGAACTAGAGGTGAAGGCTGGAGAGGAGGTGGGGACTGCGACTTTCAAATCAAGGTCTCCGGGGAAGAGGGATCTGGGCAGCTGCTCATGGGCAGCTCTCTGACTCTCACTCCAGCAGGTCTCGCGCTGAGGGGTCTTCCAGGCTTGTCCCTGACGGTGGGCACAGCCTCCTGCAGTCCCCCGCAGCCCTCTCAGCCTCCTCCCACACCCAGGCTCTGCTCAGGGGCAGAGGGCAGGCTGGGTGCAGACAGCCTGGCTTAGGAAGAAATGGGCCTGAACATGTGTTTTGTTTTTTGTTTTGGGTTGGGGCCTGTCACCCAGGCTGGAGGGCAGCGGTGTGGTCATGCCTCACTGGAGCCTGGACTGCCCGCCTCGGCTGAGGAGCTGGGGTTTCTGAAAGCACTGTGACCGGTACCAGGGGCCACACTGCAGGGGGAGGTGTGGGTCAGTGGCAACTTAGTGGCACATCCCCTTGTGGCACGAGCGTCCCTTAGAAACCGGCGGCACTCACGTATTTCCACCCGAGTGTGGTCTTGCAGTTCTCGCAGTAGATGTCGGCGACCGCATGCAGCCCGGTGAGAAGGACCCTCTCCTCTGCGGGGCCGCAGCCCACGTTCACCCTGAGGGGAAAGAGGGGCCACCGTGCTGCAGGCCCGGCCCCTCAGCGGGCCCCGCCCCATTCCCCTAAGAGTTCCCCCAAAACAGGGAACCTCCCAAAGAGCAGCGCCCTGCCTCTCCCCGGCCCTGCCCGCCCCCACCATCAATGGGGAAGATCAGTGATGGGACAGGCTAGGGGCAAGATCCTTAGTGCATTTCAGAAACTCCCAGGCGGGGGATGGTGGGTTCTTTCAGGACCCCTAACCAGGTGATTCTACACAGGGCGCTGGGTAGGTGCCATCCAGGCCATCCCGGGGCCCACGCCGCCCCCCAGGCTGAACCAGGGTACTCACACGGAATTGAAGAGGTAGGCGCGTCCCTGGCTCCCCTGAAAGGACTGAAAGAAGAAGGTCCCGTGAGATTGGCTGCGAGTACTTTCTGGAACAAAGGGGTGCTGCTCAGAGCCAGGGGAGCCCAGCCCCACGGCCCAAGTTCTGTTAGCTGCACCCGGACGGGTCACCGGGAGCAGACACCGGTGTCCCCCCTCCAGAACTCCACTTCTACTAACAACAGCCACTTAACGGGGCTGCAAGCTGTTTTTCAGTGTAGACGGTCAGGAAGTGGCTGATTCTGCTGCATCAACATTCTGCAAGTGACTATTATTGGAAATCATGGCAAAATCAGTTTTTAAATGGTGAGCTTCGTATGTCTGGACAACTCTACCTGATTAGAAGAGTTCTGAGAGGGGATCACGAATGATTTTCTCTACCCGAAAACCCACAGATCCTCAAAATGCTCTCCTCGCCGCCTCTTCTGCAGCAGTTCAGATGCGCTCACTGTCAGATACTAGGCGCAGGGGGAAGTGTCCATACTTTCCCACTGAAATGTTTTAAAAGTCACAGCATGACTGAGCATGGTGGCTCACGCCTGTAACCCCAGCATTTTGGAAGGCTGAGGTGGGCGGATCACCTGAGGTCAGGAGTTTGAGACCAGCCTGGCCAACATGGTGAAACCCCACCTCTACTAAAAATACAAAAGTTAGCTGAGCGTGGTGGCGGGCACCAGTAACCCCAGCTACTTGGGTGGCTAAGACAGGAGAATCACTTGAACCTGGGAGGTGTAGGCTGCAGTGAGCCAAGATTGTGCCACTGCACTCCAGCCCGGGCAACAAGAGTGAAACTCTGTCTGGAAAAAAAAAAAAAAAAAAAAGGTCACAGCACAAGATAGCCTCTCACTTGGAGAAAGGCTCTTCCAGTGACATCTATCCCACCAGGAAAATACCATGCGCTGAGAAACCGCGCATGGTACATTCACGTATTCTAAGATGGCCAAGCGTGAAAGAGTCAGAATAGGGCATCTGCACCCCCGATGCACTCGGTCACTCTCCACGACCTTTGACCTCACGGGAAAAGTGGGAACACCTGCTCCAGTGCCAGCTTCAAGTCTCGATCGATCTCAAACATAATCAAAGAAATGCAAACCAAATCAAAAACTTTGGGGGGAGTTGGGGTTTTTTTGAGATGGAGTCTCACTTTGTCACTCAGGCTGGAGTGCAGTGACACCACCTGGACTCACTGTAGCCTCTGCCTCCAGGGTTCAAGCAATTCTCCTGCCTGAGCCTCTCCAGTAGCTAGGACTACAGGCACACACCACTAGGCCCAGCTAATTTTTATATTTTTAGAGATAGGATTTTTAGAGATAGGGTTTCGCCATGTTGGCCAGGCTGGTCTTGAACTCCTGGCCTGAAGTGATCCGCCCACTTTGGCCTCCCAAAGTGTTGAGATTGCATGTGGGAGCCAACGTGCCTGGCTTATATTACAGTTTATAATGGAGGCTGTCATTTAAAAATGTCTTGGGTCAGCTGATAAGAGATGCTCACTCAATACCACTCCCACAAAGGAAACTGCATATGTCATACATGATGTACACTGTCAGATTTTCATATCTAAATTTCACTGGAAAGAAAACAAGAAAGCAACATTTCTGTATAAAACAAAGAGGTTTTGGCTGGGCGTGGTGGCTCACGCCTGTAATCCCAGCACTTTGGGAGGCCGAGACGGGCGGATCACGAGGTCAGGAGATCGAGACCATCCTGGCTAGCACAGTGAAACCCCGTCTCTACTAAAAAATACAAAAAAACTAGCCGGGCGAGGTGGCGGGCGCCTGTAGTCCCAGCTACTCGGGAGGCTGAGGCAGGAGAATGGCGTGAACCTGGGAGGCGGAGCTTGCAGTGAGCTGAGATCCGGCCACTGTACTCCAGCCTGGGCGACAGAGCGAGACTCCGTCTCAAAAACAAAAACAAAAACAAAAAAAACAAAAAAAAAACAAAGAGGTTTTGTATTGGCAGGTGTGAACCACCATGCCCGCCCTTTTTGGGGGTTTTTGGTCTAACAAAGGCAAAAGGCTATGAAGAATGTGACTGAAACACAATTTGACAATATTGAACTGGAAAAGGCACATAATATAGGACCCAGCAGTCCCACTTCTAAGAATTTACAGTAAACAACAAACTAGCTTGAGTATATAAGGAAATGCAACAAGAATGGTCACAGGTTATAGTGTTCATAATTAGGAAAACAAACAACAACAACAAAAATGGGCTGAGGCAGGAGGACTGCTTGAGCTCAGGAGTTCGAAGAGCCATGATTACACCACTGCACTCCAGCCTGGGGGACAGAGCAAGAAACTGCCTCTAAAAATATAAAAGAGGCCGGGAGCAGTGGCTCACGCCTGTAATCCCAGCACTTTGGGAGGCCGAGGTGGGTGGATCACCTGAGGTCAGGATTTCAAGACCAGCCTGGCCAACATGGAGAAACCCTGTCTCTAATAAAAATACAAAAATTAGCTGGGCATGGTGGAGGGTGCCTGTATTCCCAGCTACTCAGGAGGCTGAGGCAGGAGAATCACTTGAACCCAGGAGGTGGAGGTTGCAGTGAGCCGAGATCGCACCATTGCACTCCAGCCTGGGTGACAAGAGTGAAACTCTGCCTCAAAAATTTTTTTTAAAAAGGCTGGGCACGGTGGTTCACGCCTGTAATCCCAGCACTTTGCAAGGCTGAGGCAGGCAAATCACAAGTTCAGGAGTTCAAGACCAGCCTGGCCAGCACGGTGAAACCCCATCTCTACTAAAAATACAAAAATTAGCTGGGCATGGTGGTGCATGCCTGTAATCCCAGCTACTCGGGAGGCTGAGGCAGGAGAATTGCTTGAACCAGGACCCGGGAGGTGGATGTTGCAGTGAGCTGAGATCGCACCACTATACTCCAGACTGGGCTACACAGCGAGGCTCCATCTCACAAAAACAAAACAAAAAAAGCCCTAACCAGGAAGTCAGGTACTCATCCATAAGTGAGTAAGCAACTGCATCCACATATGGGCCTCATGCAGGGGATGGGAAGGTAGGAGCAGATATGGAAAAACAGTCATAGGCTAGGCACTATGGCTGTAATTCCAGCACTTTGAGAGGCCAGGGCAGGTAGATCACCTGAGGTCAGGAGTTCAAGACCAGCCCAGGCAACATGGCAAAACCCTGTCCCTACAAAAAGTACAAAAATTAGCAGGGCATGGTGTCTGTGAGCCTGAAGTCCCAGCTATTTGGGAGGCTGAGGCAGGAAAATCACTTGAGCACGGGATGTGGAGGTTGCAGTGAACTGAGATTTTGCCACTGCACTCCAGCTTGGGTGACAGGAGAAGCCCTGTCTAAAAAAAAAGAAAGAAAAAAATAGTCATAAAAGTCATAAAATATTAAGTGAGGAAAAGTTTAGCTGTAAAGTGAGTGTCACTTGAGCCCTTTATTTAAAGTGAAACTGGATCACGAGGTCAGGAGATTGAGACCATCCTGGCTAACACGGTGAAACCTCATCTCTACTAAAAATACAAAAAATTAGCTGGGCGAGGTGGCGGGCGCCTGTAGTCCCAGCTACTCGGGAGGCTGAGTCAGGAGAATGGCGTGAACCCGGGAGGCAGAGCTTGCAGTGATCCAAGATTGTGCCACCATTCCAGCCTGGGCGACAGAGCAAAACTCCATCTCAAAATAATAATAATAATAATAATAATAAAGTGAAACATATGTTTCCATTAAAACAAAATAACGACAACAGATGCCAAACTACTAACAGTGACATCTCCAAGGAATGGAGCAGGACAAGGCAGGAGGACGAAGCAAGTCTCCTTGTTTACACATATACATTATTTTAATGTGATTATGAGCAATATTATATAATTTTTAAAAAATGAAAAGGGTCCAGCACGATGCCTCATGCCTATAATCCCAACACTTTGGGAGGCCGAGGTGGGAGGATCACTTGAGGCCAGGAGCTCGAGACCAGCCTGGACAACATGGTGAAACCCCATCTCTACTAAAAATACAAAAAATTAGCTGGGTGTGGTGGCGGACACCTGTAATCTGAGCTACTTGGGAGGCTGAGGCAGGAGACTCGCTTGAACCTGGGAGACAGAGGTTGCAGTGAGTGAGATGGCGCCACTGCACTCCAGCCTGGGCGACAAAGCAAGGCTCCGTCTCAAACAACAACAACAACAACAAAGCAGAGCCCCCAGCTGTCCCTGGTAGACATCCCACCTGAGCATGAAATAAACCTGTGTTTTAAGCTGCTGAGATCTGGGGAGGCTCTTTTTCCTCAGCATTCAGGCTTAAAAATGAGTATTCCCTTAAGTGGCGTTCTAGGATTAGGAACATTGTTCTATGTTCAGTTTCTTTTTTTTTTTTTTTTTGAGACGGAGTCTCGCTCTGCCACCCAGGCTGGAGTGCAGTGGCCGGATCTCAGCTCACTGCAAGCTCCGCCTCCCGGGTTCACGCCATTCTCCTGCCTCAGCCTCCCCAGTAGCTGGGACTACAGGCGCCCGCCACCTCGCCCGGCTAGTTTTTTGTATTTCTTAGTAGAGACGGGGTTTCACCGTGTCAGCCAGGATGGTCTCGATCTCCTGACCTCGTGATCCGCCCGCCTCGGCCTCCCAAAGTGCTGGGATTACAGGCTTGAGCCACCGCGCCCGGCCCAGTTTCTTTTTTTTTTTTGAGACGGAGTCTTGCTCTGTCGCCCAGGCTGGAGTGCAGTGGTGCAATCTCAGCTCACTGCAAGCTCCGCCTCCCTGGTTTACACCATTCTCCTGCCTCAGCCTCCCGAGTAGCTGGGACTACAGGCGCCCAACACCACGCCTGGCTAATTTTTTGTATTTTTAGTAGAGACGGGGTTTCACTTTGTTAGCCAGGATGGTCTCGATCTCCTGACCTCGCGATCCGCCCACCTCGGCCTCCCAAAGTGCTGGGATTACAGGCGTAAGCCACCGCGCCTGGCCTATGTTCAGTTTAATAATCATCTTATAGACTCTTCCCACATCCTCATCAGTCTTCAATTTTCTGGACTGAATTTCCTAATTCTCACCTACTCTGAAAGTCCTTACTTTTTTTTTTTTTGAGACGGAGTCTCGCTCTGCAGCCCAGGCTGGAGTGCAGTGGCCGTATCTCAGCTCACTGCAAGCTCCGCCTCCTGGGTTCCCGCCATTCTCCTGCCTCAGCCTCCCGAGTAGCTGGGACTACAGGCACCCGCCACCTCGCCCGGCTAGTTTTTTGTATTTTTTAGTAGAGACGGGGTTTCACCGTGTCAGCCAGGATGGTCTCGATCTCCTGACCTCGTGATCCGCCCGTCTCGGCCTCCCAAAGTGCTGGGATTACAGGCTTGAGCCACCGCGCCCGGCCAAGTCCTTACTTTTAAATAGGGTTTGGCTCAGAGACAAGAGCAGCTCTGTGATTCAGACTCAGAGCTGTCTTATCAGAGTTGGGGCCAGCAAACTCCTTCTGTAAATTAGAGCCAGGAGAGAAGTAGTTTAGGCTTTGGGGGACATATGGTCCTTGTTCTAATTACTCTGTAAACAGATGAGCACAGCTGTGATCTATGAAAACCTTGCATAAACAGGTGGTGTGGCAGATTTGGACCACAGATCAGAGTTTGCTAACTAGATGGAGCTTTCGAGTAACCAGAGCTGCCTACAGCAGCAACAGGCTCCCTGGAGCCAGGGGATCCCTTGTTATGACAAATACTAACTTAGAGGCTGTGGAGACAGTGCCTCTCGCCTCGCAGGTGCTGGAGCCTGTTCTGTGGGGCAGGTGTTCTCTGTGGTCTCAGTGAATCCTCATCAGAATCACCACGGAAGGGAGAAGAACTCACTCTCATCGTCATCCTGCCACCTCGCCTGGCCCATCTGCCACCTCGCCCGGCCCATCACCCACGGAGGCACGAGGTCCAATCCTTTCTGGTGGTTTGTGTGCTCAGAGAGCTTAGTTCTTGGCACTTTTTTCGTCCTGAAATGCTCATTTGGCACCGAATGACTTCTGACAGGCTTCTGCTTTTCTTTTCTTTTTTTTTTTTTTGAGACAGAGTCTCACTCTCAGTCACCCAGGCTGGAGTGTACTGGTGTGATCTCAGCTCACTGCAACCTCTGCCTCCTGCGTTCAAGCAATTCTCATGTCTCAGTCTCCTGTATAGCTGGGATTACAGGTGTGTGCCACCATGCCCAGCTAATTTTTTTGTATTTTTTTTTTTTTTTGAGACGGAGTCTCAGTCTGTCACCAAGGCTGGAGCGTAGTGGCCGGATCTCAGCTCACTGCAAGCTCCGCCTCCCGGGTTCACGCCATTCTCCTGCCTCAGCCTCCCGAGTAGCTGGGACTACAGGCGCCCGCCATCTCGCCCAGCTAGTTTTTTTGTATTTTTTAGTAGAGACGGGGTTTCACCGTGTTAGCCAGGATGGTCTTGATCTCCTGACCTCGTGATCCGCCTGTCTTGGCCTCCCAAAGTGCTGGGATTACAGGCTTGAGCCACTGCGCCCGGCCATTTTTTTTTTTTTTTTTTTTTTGAGACGGAGTCTCGCTCTGTCGCCCGGGCTGGAGTGCAGTGGCCGGACCTCAGCTCACTGCAAGCTCCGCCTCCCGGGTTCCCGCCATTCTCCTGCCTCAGCCTCCCGAGTAGCTGGGACCACAGGCGCCCACCACCTCGCCCGGCTAGTTTTTTTCTATTTTTAGTAGAGACGGGGTTTCACCGTGTTAGCCAGGATGGTCTCGATCTCCTGACCTCGTGATCCGCCCGTCTCGGCCTCCCAAAGTGCTGGGATTACAGGCTTGAGCCACCGCGCCCGGCCTATTTTTTTGTATTTTTAATAGAGACTCTGTTTCACCATGTTAGCCATGCTGGTCTTAAACTCCTGACCTCAAGTGATCCACCCACCTTGGCCTTCCAGAGTGCTGGGATTACAGATGTAAGCCACCGTGCCCAGACAGGCTTCTGCTCTTGATACAATTTTTTTTTTTCTTTTTTAGACAGAGTTTCACTCTTGTTGCCCAGGCTGGAGTGCAGTGGTGCAATCTTGGCTCACCGCAAAGGCCGCCTCCCGGGTTCAAATGATTCTCCTGCCTCAGCCTCCCAAGTAGCTGGGATTACAGGTATGTGCCACTACACCCAGCTAATTTTGTATTTTTTTTTATTTTTGAGACGGAGTATCACTTTGTCACCCAGGCTGGAGTGCAGTGGCACTATCTCGGCTCGCTGCAACCTCTGCCTCCCGGGTTCACGCCATTCTCCTGCCTCAGCCTCCCAAGTAGCTGGGACTACAGGCACCCGCCACCAAGCCCAGCTAATTTTTTGTATTTTTAGTGGAGATGGGGTTTCACTGTGTTAGCCAGGATGGTCTCGATCTCCTGACCTCGTGATCTGCCTGCCTTGGCCTCCAAAAGTGCTGGGATTACAGGCGTGAGCCACTGTGCCTGGCCGTATTTTTTTTTTTTTCCAGTAGAGGCGGGGTTTCTTTTTTTTCTTTTTTTTTTTTTTTTTTGGAGACGGAGTCTCGCCCTGTTGCCCAGGCTGGAATGAATGCAGTGGTGCCATATTGGCTCACTGCAACCTCCGCCTCCCAGGTTCAAGCGATTCTCCTGCCCCAGCCTCCCAAGTAGCTAGGATTACAGGAGCACGCCACTACGCCCAGCTAACTTTTGTATTTTCAGTAGAGACGGGGTTTCACTATGTTGGTCAGGCTGGTCTCGAACTCTTGACCTCGTGATCCGCCAGTCTCGGCCTCCCAAAGTGCTGGGATTACAGGCGTGAGCCACCGCGCCCAACCGAGACGGGGTTTCTTCATGTTGGTCAGGCTGGTCTGGTCTCCAACTCCTGACCTCAGGTGATCCCCCCACCTAGATCTCCCAAAGTGCTGGGATTACAGGCGTGAGCCACCTTACCCAGCTGATACAATTTTTTTTTTTTTTTTTTTTTTTGAGACGGAGTCTCGCTCTGTCGCTGGGCTGGAGTGCAGTGGCCGGACCTCAGCTCACTGCAAGCTCCGCCTCCCGGGTTCCCGCCATTCTCCTGCCTCAGCCTCCCGAGTAGCTGGGACTACAGGCGCCCGCCACCTCACCCGGCTAGTTTTTTGTATTTTTTAGTAGAGACGGGGTTTCACCGTGTTAGCCAGGATGGTCTCGATCTCCCGACCTCGTGATCCGCCCGTCTCGGCCTCCCAAAGTGCTGGGATTACAGGCTTGAGCCACCGCGCCCGGCCTTAAAATTTCTTAATACCGGCCGGGTGCGGTGGCTCAAGCCTGTAATCCCAGCACTTTGGGAGGCCGAGACGGGCGGATCACGAGGTCGGGAGATCGAGACCATCCTGGCTAACACGGTGAAACCCCGTCTCTACTAAGAAATACAAAAAACTAGCCGGGCGAGGTGGCGGGCACCTGTAGTCCCAGCTACTCGGGAGGCTGAGGCAGGAGAATGGCGGGAACCCGGGAGGCGGAGCTTGCAGTGAGCTGAGATCCGGCCACTGCACTCCAGCCTGGGCGACAGAGCAAGACTCCATTTCAAAAAAAAAAAAAAAAAAATTTTTTTCTTAATACCCTTATTATGAAACTATTTCCACAGATTTTTCTAGACTTCTTTTGCTCATTCAGTCCTCTCTGGTTTTCTGCTCTGAGAAACAAGTGATTCACCTTGCCGCTCGTGATCCTGGCAGTCCCAGCTGCCTGGCCCTGGAAACCCACCCACCGTGCCAGGATCACATCTGAGATCGTGGCATAGCCACAGTTAACCATGCACAAAATGCTCACCAACACTGCCTAGAAGGCTCTAGACGTTCAGGACACAGCACACTCAGGAAGTCATGTGATACTTAAATATTCTTCCACTAAGTAGGTACTACAACAACAAATAATCATTGTGCTATCAGTTTTTTGGCATAAGCCACTTGCCTTGGAGATGAGCTCATCATGATTGGCCAGGTGTGCTCTGCAGTGGATGCAGCTGTACGTTCGGTGACAATTCGGCAGATACGCTTGGAAAGTTTTGGACTTTGTCATTTTCACCATCTCTCCTGGGCACTCCTCACTTAGCTCAGGGCTGGTTCTAGAAGAACCGCGGCTCTGCTGGCCTCTCTGACAAAAGAAACACTGGAAAATGCACGCAAGAGCCGTCGTTGTCCAGGAGGGCGTGTGGCCCTGTCCACACAGCTGGGACGAGAGAAAAACGTAACCTGTCAACCAATCAGACAAAGTGGTGGGTTACAGAGAGAACATGCGTGTGAAGGAGGCACGTATGGGATTCATGTATTGCGAAGTAAACACGCGGGGGGTGGGGGCGGCAGGACTGGAAGTTAAAGATCTTTTTTTTGTTGAGATGAAGGCTCACTCCACTGCGCAGGCTGGAATGCAGTGGCGCAATCTCAGGTCACTGCAACCTCCTCCTCCTGGGTTCAGGCGATTCTCCTGCCTCAGCCTCCGAGTAGCTGGGACTACAGGAACACGCCACCACACCCGGCCTCCCAAAGTGCTGGGATTACAAGCGCCACTGCGTCTATCAAGATCCAACTCTTTAGTATCAATTGTAGACAAAATGAACACTGAGCCCATGCCACTGCTTAACCAGTTTACATTAAGTTGGAAGTGAAAAAGTGAACTCCTTTTACATGCAAATAATTTGAGAAAAACATTGATTCAAGTTCTTCTTATACCAGGTTTGCCTTTGGGAAACATGAAAGAAGAGGCGGAACCAAGACTTCTAGTGAGCGGGCCCAGTGGCAGGGCCAGATGCACCCCACCCCGAATCTGGGAACTCACCATGCAGGCCACTAGGACACTGAGGAATGTGAGGGATGGGTCCAGTATTATTTAATCTTTAAGAAATTCCAGTCCTGAAATAAACCCTCATGTATGGTCAAATGATCTTCAACAAGGGTGTCAAGACCATTCGATGGGGAAAGGACAGTCTTTCAACAAATGGTGTCACAACAACTGGATGTCCGCCTGCAAAAATATAAAGCTGGACTCCTACCTAACACCGTATACAAATTAACTCAAAATAAAAGACCTAACTGTGAGAGCCAAGACTATAAAACTCTTAGAAGGAAACACAGGGGAAAAGCTTCATGACACTGGATTTGGCAATGATCTCTTGGATGCGATACCAAAAGCAGGGGCAGCAAAAGAAAAATAGACACATTAGACTTCGTGAAAATGTACAACTTTTGACTCGATGCAGCGCTCACACCTGTGGTCCCAGCACTTTGGGAGGCTGAGGTGGGTGGACCACTGGAGCCCAGGAGCTCAAAACCAGCCTGGGTAACAAAGAAATACCTAATCTCAACTAAAAATACACAAAATTAGCAGGGTGTGGTCCCTGTGCCTGTGGTCCCAGCTACTTGGGACAGCTGAGTGGGGAGGATGGCTCGAGCCTGGGAAATTGAGGCTGAAATGGGTTGAGATCGTCCAACTGCACTCCAGCCTAAGCAACAGAGCGAAACCCTGTCTCTAAACAAATAAATAAAAACTTTTGTGCTTCAAAGGATACTATCAACAGAGGCAACCCAGAGAATGAGGGAAAGTATTTTAAAATCATATACCTGATAAGGTATTAATATCTAGAACACATATATTCTATTTAATTCTCTCTATACATATTCTCTATATATCTATATTCTCTATCCTAGTTATTGGAATATGTCAAAAAACAAAAAACAAAAACTCCTACAACTCAGCAAAACAAACAAACTGGTTAAAAAAATGGATAAAGGGCCAGGCGTGGGCCGGGCACAGTGGCTCATGCCTGTAATCGCAGCACTTTGGGAGGCCAAGGTGGGTGGATCACAAGGTCAGGAGATCGAGACCATCCTGGCTAACACGGTGAAACCCTGTCTCTACTAAAAATACAAAAAATTAGCCAGGCGTGGTGGCGGGCGCCTGTAGTCCCAGCTACTCGGGAGGCTGAGGCAGGAGAATGGCGTGAACCTGAGGGAGGTGGAGCTTGCAGTGAGCCAAGATCGCACTATTGCACTCCAGCCTGGGCGACAGAGCGAGACTCTGTCTCAAAAAAAAAAAAAAGAAAGAAAGAAAGAAACAGGGCCAGGCGTGGTGGCTCATACCTGTAATCCCAGCACTTTGGGAGGCTGAGGCAGGTGGATCACCTGAAGTCAGGAGTTGGAGACCACCCTGGTCAACATGGCAAAACCCCATCTCTACTAAAAATACAAAAGTTAACTAGGAGTGGTGGCAGGAGCCTGTAATCCCAGCTACTTGGGAGGCTGAGGCAGGAGAATCGCTGGAACCCAGGAGGCCGAGGTTGCAGTGAGCCGAGATCACATCACTGCACTCCACCCTGGGTGACAGAGTGAGACTCCGTCTCAAAAAAAAAAAAAAAAAAGGAAATGGATAAAGGATGTATATATCTATATTCTCTATATACTCTAGTTATTAGAATATATTAAAAAAAACTCAGCAAAAAGAAACATAATCTGAGTGAAAAATGGACAAAGGACCTATTATCTATATTCTATACAGTTATTAGAATGTATTTAAGAAACTCCTGGCCGGGCGCGGTGGCTCAAGCCTGTAATTCCAGCACTTTGGGAGGCCGAGACAGGTGGATCATGAGGTCAGATCGAGACCATCCTGGCTAAAACAGTGAAACCCCATCTCTACTAAAAAATACAAAAAACTAGCCGGGCGCGGTGGCGGGCGCCTGTAGTCCCAGCTACTCGGGAGGCTGAGGCAGGAGAATGGCGGGAACCCGGGAGGCGGAGCTTGCAGTGAGCTGAGATCCGGCCACTGCACTCCAGCCTGGGCGACAGAGCAAGACTCCGTCTCAAAAAAAAAAAAAAAAAAAAAAAAAAAACTCCTACAACTCAGCAAAACAACCCCAATCTGATTAAAAACGGACAAAGGACTTATGTAAATATTTCTCCGAAGAAGATACACAAATGCCCTACAAGCATATGAAAAGATGCTCCATGTCACTGATCCTGAGGGAGGCAGATGAGGACACGCTGAGACACCACCGCACACCCTCTAGGACAGCTACTATCAACACACACATGGAAGATAAGCGTTGGTGAGGATGTGGAGGAATCGGAATCTCCTGCATTGCGGGTAAAAACGTAAAATGCTGGAGGCACTATGGGAAACAGTATGGTAATTCCTCAAAAAATGAAACAGAATTACCATGGGCTCCAGCAATTCCACTGCTGGGTATAAATCCACAACAACGGAAAACAGGGTCTCAAAGCCACGTCTGCACACCCACGCTCACAGCAGCATTATCCACAACCGCCACGGGGGGGAAGCAGCAGAGTGTCCCTCCACAAACGGGCAGCCTCAAAATCAAAATGCGGCATCTGCATACAATGGAATTGTTATCCAGCCTTTAAAAGGAAGGGACTCCTGTCACAGCTACAACATGGAGGAACCCTGAGGACACTATGCTCAGTGAAGTAAGCCAGTCACAAAGGACAAATATTGTATGAGGTCCCTAGAGTAGTGGGACTCAGAGACAGAAAGAGCTGCCCGGGGCAGGGGAGTCCCCGCTTCATGGGTGCCGTGGTTCAGTTCTGCAACATGAAGAGTTCTGGAGGTTGGAGGGTGGTGATGGCTGTACAAAAATGTGAATATATTTAATGTCACTGAACTGTATAATTAGAAATGGTTAAGACGGTAAGAGTTATGGGTACTGACCACAATTATTTTAAAGAAGAGTGTATCGTTTTTACATTTCTAAGGTCTCATTAACAAAAGAAGATAAGTCCATGACTGATGCTGTCATCATTGGCACCAGGGATGTGAGTTTTCCCGGTGGCACCACCCCAGCTCAGCCCGTGACGGGGGCCTGCAGAGCGTCAGGCACACCGGATTTTCTTTCAGGCCCAACAGAAGAGCAAGGGTTTCCCCAAATTCAAGAGCACAGGTCTGGGAAGAAGAGTCAAGCGCTAGCAGCGTCCTCGCACCTGCTCTTCCTGAAACGCACCCCTCACACCCCCACCCCATGTGACCTCTGCTCTGGTGGCAACCTGTCCTGTGCCCCTCCGTGGGACGACAACCAGGACGGCGTCCACCCCCCAACCTGCACAGGCACGCCTGCATTAGAAGGTTTGAAGATGTGCATGGGCACAACGCAGTGTGTGTAATTGTGTGAACGGAAGACACAAATGGCCTGTGGCTGCCACCCAGGATGGAACTGGGACCCGGTCACCACGGTGCTGCTGTGCCCTTCCTCGGTGCCCCGGCCTGAGACGCTGCCTAACTTGGACTTGGTGCTTCTTGGTCTTTGCTTGTCCTGATGGCTGTGCCCCGTGTGTGGCCCTGAGCCACACTGCTGCCTGTTCCGTGTTTTGAACTTGACACCGACAATTCTGAGACTTCTCTGCTGGTGTGCAGCAAAGTCTGCCTCTGTCCCCTTGTGCAGCTGGGCCCCCTTTACCTGGTGTCCCGCCAGATACACCGCATGCAGCTACTGATGGGGTGTGGATGTGTATCGGCTCGCAGGCTGGCTACTAAATGGTGCTGCTGTCGCTGTCACCTCTCCTGAGCCGCTCAGGCAGGTGTTTCATTGGAACAATCCCAGGAGCAGATGCCCGTGCACCTAGCGGCGACCTCCCAAGTGCTGGTGACAAGGTCATCCTGCCAGCAACGAACAAGAGTCCCTGCTGATCTTTATCCTGCCAACTCGACATGGTCAAATGCTAACATTTCTGCTGCCTGGCAGGTATAAGGCGGCAGCATCTCACTGTGTGGCTTTAATCTGCTTCAACCTGACCGTACAGGTGGGCACCTTTTCTGGTTCCTCCTTTTCAAATCTTGGTCACATTTTCTATTAGCTGCTGGTCCTTTCCTTATTGATTTGTAGAAGTAAGTGATAGATTCTGAAAACCAAAGTATGCATTAAGCCATATGGGTCGTGGAATTATAAGCATTACTGGAATGTGGCCATGACTGTGCCTGTGATGGAAACTTCAGGAAACTATAGTATAATGGATATACATATAGTATACGGATAAAATGGATATGCCATATACACACACACACATACACACACACATACATATATGTGTGGATTATGTATGTACATGTGCATTAACGGGTTTCAAGTTCTCTAAAATAAAAAGTGTAAATAGACAAAAATACTATTAAGGTTGGGCGCGGCAGCTCATGCCTGTAATCCCAGCACTTTGGGAGGCCTAGGCAGGCGGATCACGAGGTCAGGGGTTCGAGACCATCCTGGCCAATATGGTAAAAACCCTGTCTCTATTAAAAATACAAAAATGAGCTGGGCGTGGTGCCGTGTGCCTGTAGTCCCAGCTACTCGGGAGGCTGAGGCAGGAGAATTACTTGAACCTGGGAGGCAGAGGCTGCAGTGAGCCGAGATTGCACCACTGCACTCCAGCCTGGTCACAGAGCAAGACTCCATCTCAAGAAAACAAACAAATATAAACAAACAAACATGCTGCTTACTATGTATAGTTCAAATAAAAAACATCAAAGGTACATTTTTAATTAAAAATTTTTTTTAAAAATTTATTTTATTTTACTTTTTTTGAGATGGAGTCTCTGTTGCCCAGGCTGGAGTGCAGAGGTGCTACCTCTGCTCACCGCAACCTCTGCCTCCCGGGTTCAAGTGATTCTCCTGCCTCAGCCCCAGCCTCCCAAGCAGCTGGGATTACAGGCATGCACCACCACGCCCAGCTAATTTTGTATTTTTAGTAGCGACGGGGTTTCTCCATGTTGGTCAGGCTGATCTTGAACTCCCAACCTGAGGTGATCCACCTACCTTGGGCCCCCAAAATGCTGGGATTACAGGCGTGAGCCACTGCGTCCAGCCCTACGCCCGACTAATTTTTGTATTTTTAGTAGAGACGGGGTTTCACCATGTTGGCCAGGCTGGTCTCAAACTCCTGGCCTCAAGTGATCTGCCTGACTCGGCCCCCCAGAGTGCTGGGATTACAAGCGTGAGCCCCCGCACCCGGCCTAAAAGGTACATTTTTAAAAAAGAGGTGACTTAAGATTTCATAGACACGAACGTTTTGTAAAACTATGATAACCCAAATACTTGGACCAGGCCTCTCCTGAGAAGAACCAACAATGCTGACAAAATAAAAGGAGGTTTTCTTAAAGGCATCCAGGGGCTGACGACAGTGAGGAATCGCCAGGCACCATCTGGGGATAGCAGAAACCAGAGGGTCGAGCCAAGCCGCTCTTGCCCTGAAAACATCTGCCCCCATCCAGCCACCCCCGGCCTCTGATAAGAAGTCCAAGGCTGGTCCCCTCTACAGAGCAGTGATCACAGGACAGCCCTCACAGGACGTATGGCCCAAATTCACACCGGTGAGAAGATTCCCAAAGCTCACAGTTGATGGATTTAGTTTAACATGGCGTTAGGCCGACAGCACCCCGAGGTACCTGGCAGAAGGAAGCGTAAACCTAGTTTGGAGGAAGTATCTTATCCTAGATCTGAAAAATCCCCACAAGTCATTTCTCCAGGACAATGAGTAATGCAGTCAACAGTAACCACACATTCATGGAAACAATGCCCCAGGAGCAAAGACAGAAAAGGCCAGCACCAGGACCAGATCCAGAGACTCAACATCTCAACGACCTGAGGCAGACCATGAGGCTCCTCTACTTACTATATTCACTGAGGAAACCGGTAAGCTTGAAACTATATGTAAGGAATAGCAAATGAGAAAAAAAAATGACCTTGCAGAAAAACAGGAGTAGAAATTCTAGAAATAAACAGCATTAAGGCCAATGGGTTTAACAGGAATAAAAGAATAAAAAGAGAATACATACACTGAAGATACGTCAGAATAAATTATGCTTAAGAAAGAAAAGTGAGAGGCCAGGCACGGTGGCTCATGCCCTGGTAATCCCAGCACTTTGGGAGGCCAAGGTGGGGAGGTGGGTCACGAGGTCAGGAGTTCAAGACCAGCCTGGCCAACATGGTGAAACCCCATCTCTACTAAAAATATAAAACATTAGCTGGGCATGGTGGCGGGTGCCTGTAGTCCCAGCTACTAGGGAGGCTGAGGCAGGAGAGCTGCTTGAACCCGGGAGGCAGAGGTTGCATTGAGCTGAGATTGTGCCACTGCACTCGAGCCTGGGTGACAGAGTGAGACTCTGTCTCAAAAAAAAAAAAAAAAAAAAAAAAAAAAGGCCGGGCGCGGTGGCTCAAGCCTGTAATCTCAGCACTTTGGGAGGCCGAGACGGGTGGATCACGAGGTCAGGAGATCGAGACCATCCTGGTTAACACGGTGAAACCCCGTCTCTACTAAAAAATACAAAAAACTAGCCGGGTGAGGTGGCGGGCGTCTGTAGTCCCAGCTACTCGGGAGGCTGAGGCAGGAGAATGGCGTGAACCCGGGAGGCGGAGCTTGCAGTGAGCTGAGATCCGGCCACTGCACTCCAGCCTGGGTGACAGAGCGAGACTCCGTCTCAAAAAAAAAAAAAAAAAAAAAAAAAAAAAGTGAGAAAGGTGGGAAATATGAGTTTTAAACTAAGAGACTTGAAGCAGGGAGAGATGACATTTATTTGGATTTCAGAAGGTTGAGGCAAGAGGAAAATGGGGTAGAGGCACTTTGTGAATAATTGATGATTGCGGATTCTCCAGAATTAAGGAAAGCTACAAATCCACAGACTTAAAAAGCCCAACAGTCCTAAAGCAGGATAAATAAAAATAAAGCCACAGCTAGAGAAATAATGAAACTGCAGAACACCAAAGATAAAGGGGAAAAAAGTCTTAAAAATGTCCAGAGGAAGGAAAAATGACCTGTTCAACAGAACAAGCTCCCAGGTAAAACAACAGAACCCAAAAGGCAGCAGAGAAAGGAACTAGTATGATTCTGAAAGATAATAACTGATATCTCCGATTTTACATTCAGTGAAAATATCTTTCAAGAAGTGGGGCAAAGGCGGGACATAGTGGCTCACACCTGTCATCCCAGCACTTTGGGAGGCCAAGGCAGAAGGATTGCTTGAGCCCAGGAGTTTGAGACCAGCCTGGGGAACAGTGAGACCCTGTCTCTATTAAAAAAAAAAAAGTTTTTTTCAATTAGCCAAGTGTGGTGTCGCATGTCTGTGGTCCCAGCTACTAGGGAGGTGAGAGGATTGCTTGAGTCCAGGGGGTCGAGGCTGCAATGAGCAGAGATTGTGCCACCGCACTTAGCCTGGGTAATGAGTGAGACCCTGTCTCAAAGAAGAAAATAAAAGAAAAGAGAAAAGAAAAGAAGAGGCCAGGCACGGTAGCTCATGCCTGTAATCCCAGCACTTTGGGAGGCTGGGGCGGGCGGATCACGAGGTCAGGAGATGGAGACCATCCTAACACGATTAAACCCTGTCTCTACTAAAAATACAAACAATTAGCTGGGCATGTCAATGGGCGCCTGTGGTCCCAGCTACTCGGGAGGCTGAGGCAGGAGAATGGTGTGAACCCGGGAGGTGGAGCTTACAGTAAGCTGAGATTGTGCCACTGCACTCCAGCCTGGGCGACAGAGCGAGACTCGGTCAATCAATCAATCAATCAAAGAAAGAAGAGGGTTGGACTGGCACAAGATACAAAAACAGGCCAATGCGATGTGAAAGTGAGCCCGGAAACAGACCACAGGTGGCCACAGACAGCACAGAGGGGCACTGCAGCGTCCGGAGAACAGTTTTCCAGGGGAATACTGCTGGGCCACTGTGCATCTGCAGGATAAGAGAAACCAAGCTGGGGGCCGGGCGCGGTGGCTCAAGCCTGTAATCCCAGCACTTTGGGAGGCCGAGACGGGCGGATCACGAGGTCAGGAGATCGAGACCATCCTGGCTAACACGGTGAAACCCCGTCTCTACTAAAAAATACAAAAAAAAAAGTAGCCGGGTGAGGTGGCGGGCGCCTGTAGTCCCAGCTACTCGGGAGGCTGAGGCAGGAGAATGGCGTAAACCTGGGAGGCGGAGCTTACAGTGAGCTGAAATCCGGCCACTGCACCCCAGCCTGGGCGGCAGAGCAAGACTCCGTCTCAAAAAAAAAAAAAAAGAGAAACCAAGCTGGATCCCATTCCATAAACAAAATCACCAGTTCATCACATTTCTCAACAGAGATGACCATCGAGCAGGAATTCTGTGGAATAAATGTCTGTACAAAGGTATACACATGTAAACACATACACACAATCTTTTTTTTTTTTTTTTTTTTTGAGATGGAGTCTCGCTCTGTTGCCCAGACTGGAGTGCAGTGACCGGATCTCAGCTCACTGCAAGCTCCGCCTCCCGGGTTTACGCCATTCTCCTGCCTCAGCCTCCCGAGTAGCTGGGACTACAGGCGCCCGCCACCTCGCCCGGCTAGTTTTTTGTATTTTTTACTAGAGACAGGGTTTCACCGTGTTAACCAGGATGGTCTCTATCTCCTGACCTTGTGATCCGCCCGTCTCGGCCTCCCAAAGTGCTGGGATTACAGGCTTGAGCCACCGCGCCCGGCCACACACGCCATCTTCTAAATGAATTCCATTTCTTTCTCCAATATTATGTTAAAGAACTTCTGAAAAAGTCTGCCTACATTGGACATTCCTGATGGGTGATTCCCCAAACCTTAAACTCTTTTTCTTACTAGCTGTTATTAAGTCATCTTGTGCTAATCCTGAAATTTTCCCTTGGGTTTCTTAGAATCAAGAAGACCTCACATTTAGCGTTAACACAGTACATTTTATTAGATCTTATCTGTTGCCCTGAACTACTGGGCCCTTCATGAATCTGAACCCTGCCATCTCTTCCATCTGGCATCTCTTCGATGAAACTTGCTGACATGCCCTGGGGAGGTCACGGGGACAGGTATCAGTTCGGTCACCACCCTCCAGGAGCCCAGCACCATCTCCACCTCTGCTTTCCTGTCCACATGTCTCACATGGTGCATGAGGACATCATGTGACAACTTGTCAGTACCTTATTCATATCCACGCATGTTCCACCAATTAATGGAAGAAGTGTTCTGACTTCACTTCTTACTGAACTCATGTTGAATCTTTGTGACATTTTCACCTAAGTTTCTCTTTTTACTAAAATGAGACTTAAATTAATAAACTTTTGTTTGTCTCTTCTCCTTTCCCTGGACTTCCCTTTAACAAAGATACTAAGAATATGAAGTGAAGCAGCTGAGAGAGACAGGAAACTTATTCCCAAACTGCGTATTCAGGTCTCTAGCGTTCAGAATCCCTGCTCCAAGTGACTTGAGTAGAGAGCTACAGAAACCGCCCTTCATTTTGTTCATCATTTAAAAATAAGTAATATCGGCCGGGTGTGGTGATTCACGCCTGTAATCCCAACAATTTGGGAGGCTGAGGTGGGAGGATCACTTGAGGTCAGGAGCTTGAGACCAGCCTGGACAACATGGCGAAACCCCGTCTCTATTGCAAATACAAGAATCAGCCAGACCTGGTGGTGGGTGCCTGTAATCCCAGCTACTTGAGGGGGCAGAGCCAGGAGAATCGCTCGAACCTGGGAGACGGAGGTTGCAGTGAACCAACATCATGCCACTGCACTCCAGCCTGGGCAACAGAGTGAGACTCCGTCCCAAAAAAAGGGGGGTGGGGGTCATTTGCCAAGGGTTTTGTTTTGAATTTCTAAATGCCATGAATGCCTAACTGCAGATCATCTTTTGAAAAGCCACAGCCCTCACCCCACAGTCAGTAACCCCGGGGGCCAGCACTGGTGCACATCGCTTGTCCTTCCACAAGGGACACCTGTGTTGGGAGTAACAGGGCAGAGGAAGTGAGGACCCTGGGCAGGAGGGGGTGCCAACGACTTCTAGGGGGGTTAAAATTAATTTTGTTTTAGATATGCTGCCCAGGCTGGAGTGCAGTGGCTATTTACAGGCATTTTCAGCCTAGGCCTGTTCACCTCTCTTTAGGCAACCTGGTGGTCCCCTGCTCCTGGGAGGTCACCATATTGATGCCTAACTTAGTGTGGACAACAGATTGGCATAGTGCACTACAACCCAGAACTCCTGGGTTCAAGTGATCCCCCCACCTCAGCCTCCCGAGTTGCTGGGACTACAGCATTGCGTGCTGTGCTTGGCAGGGGATTTAATTTAATTTTTTTTTTTTTTTTGAGACAGAGTCTCACTCTGTCGTCCAGGCTGGAGCAGCCGCACGATCTCGGTTCACTGCAGCCTCAGCCTCTGCCTCCTGGGTTCAAGCCATTCTTCCACCTCAGCTTCCTGAATAGCTGGGATTACAGGTGCAGGCCACCACACTCAGCTAATTTTTGCATTTTTAGGAGAGACAGGGTTTTGCCATGTTAGCCAGGCTGGTCTCAAACTCCTGACCTCAGGTGATCTGCCCGCCTCAACCTCCCAAAGTGCTAGGATTACAGGTGTGAGCCACTGTGCCTGGCTGGAATTTAACTTAATTAATTTTAATTTTTTTTGAGGCAGAGTCTCATTCTGTCCCCCCAAGACTGGAGTGCAGTGGCAGGATCTCGGCTCACTGCAATCTCCGCCTCCCGGGTTCAAGTGATTCTCCTGCCTAAGCTCCTGAGTAGCTGGGTCTACAGGCGCCCGGCACCACATCCAGCTAATTTTTTGTATTTTTAGTAGAGACGGGGTTTCACCACGTTAGCCAGGCTGGTCTCGAACTCCTGACCTCAGGTGATCCACCCGCCTTGGCCTCCCAAAGTGCTGGGATCACAGGTGTGAGCCACCGTGCCTGGTCTGGGATTTTAATTTTTAAGCTGGTGATGGGTATATACATGTCCATTTTATTAATCTTCATTTCTTATCTGTAAGTACCATGTATGTCCTGAGATGGCAAAAGGATCTTCCATTGAGTGAAAAGTGAGTCTCCCACCCCAGAACCCCAGTCCTGCTCCAGAGACAGCACAGCGGCAGTTCCTCTTGACCTCAGGAACATTCCAAAGGCACATACTCCATGTACCTTCTTCAAACTTCATCACACTCTGCTTAAGTAATCTAGTATTTTGTAATTATGAAATAAGTCATTAAGGCTGGGCACGGTGGCTCACACCTATAATCCCAGCACTTTGGGAGGCCAAGACAGGCAGATCATGAGGTCAGAAGTTTGAGACCAGCCTGGCCAACATGGTAAAACCCCATCTCTACTAAAAATACTAAAATTAGCCGGGCATGGTGGCGGGTACCTGTTACTCAGTAGGCTGAGGCAGGAGAATTGCTTGAACTCAGGAGACGGAGGTTGCAGTGAGCCACGATCGCACCACTGCACTCCAGCGTGGGTGACAAAGCAAGACTTTGTCCCAGGAAAAAAAAAAAAAGAAGAAACAGTTCATTTAAAAAACATTCTTTTTTTCATTTTGTTTTGAGACAGTGTCTCACTCTGTTGCTCAGGCTGGAGTGCAGTGGCGCGATAGCTCACTGCAACCTCCACCTTCTGGGTTCAAGTGATTCTTGTGCCTCAGCCTTCCAAGTAGCTGGGATGACAGGTGTGTGCCACCACACTTAGTTAATTTCTGTATTTTTTGTAGGGACAAGGTTTCTCTATGTTGCCCAGACTGGTCTCAAACTCCTGGCTCGAATGATCCACCCACCTTGGCCTCCCAAGGTGCTGGGATTAGAGGTGTGAACCACTGCACCGGCCTAAAAAAAAATAAAATTTTCTTTTTTCTTTTTTTTTTTGAAACGGAGTTTCGCTCGTTGCCCAGGCTCCAGTGCAATGGCGCAATCTCAGCTCACTACAACCTCTGCCTCCCGGGTTCAAGTGATTCTCCTGCCTCAGCCTCCCAAGTAGCTGGGATTACAGGCATGTACCATCACGCCTGGCTAATTTTGTAGTTTTTTAGTAGAGATGGGGTTTCACCACGTTGTCCAGGCTGGTCTCGAACTCCTGACCTCAAGTGATCCACCCACCTTGGCCTCCCAAAGTGTTGGGATTACAGATGTGAGCCACCGTGCCTGGCCCTAAAATGATAATTTTTTTTTTTTTTTTTTTTGAGATGGAGTCTTGCTCTGTTGCCCAGGCTGGAGTGCAGTGGCGCGATCTCGGCTCACCGTAAGCTCCACCTCCCAGGTTCACGCCATTCTCCTGCCTCAGCCTCCCAAGTAGCTGGGACTACAAGCGCCTGCCACTACGCCCGGCTAATTTTTTTGTATTTTTAGTAGAGACAGGGTTTCACCATGGGTTAGCCAGGATGGTCTCGATCTCCTGACCTCATGATCTGCCCGCCTCGGCCTCCCAAAGTGCTGGGATTACAGGCGTGAGCCACCTCGCCCAGCCGAAAATGATAAAATTTTAAAGTCACTTGGGTGGTTTTATTAAACCTACATAGTAGAAAAAAAATCACTGACTAGTGTCCTGGCCCACGAAAGGCACTTAAATATCTGGGGAATGAATACTTATCAGGTGTATCCTCACATGGAGACAGCAGAAGTAAATGGGGGTTGAAACATCACTACTGCGGCTGGGGGCAGCAGCTCACGCCTGTCATCCTAGCACTTTTGGAGGCCAGGGCAGGAGGATCACTTGAGCCCAGGAGTTCGAGACCAGCCCAGGCAAGATAGCGAGACCCTGTTTCTACCAAAAAAACTTTAAAAAAAAAAAAAAAAAAAAAAAAGCCAGGCATAGTGGCACATGCCTGTGGTCCCAGCTACTCCAGAGGCTGAAACCAGAGGATTGCTTAAGCTGGGGAGGTCAAGGCTTCAGTGAGTTGTGATGGTGCCCCTGCACTCCAGCCTGGGCAACAGAGTGAGACCGTATCCAAAAAATAAACATCAGTACTTTATATGAGAAGTGGCCACTAAACATTGGTAAGCTTGTTAAAAACTTACCAATGGACCCGGCCGGGTGCGGTGGCTCATGCCTGTAATCCCAACACTTTGGGAGGCCGAGGGGGGCGGATCACGAGGTCAGGAGATCGAGACTATCCTAGCTAACACAGTGAAACCCCGTCTCTACTAAAAACACAAAAAAGTTGCCCGGCGTGGTGGCGGGCGCCTGTAGTCCCAGCTACTCGGGAGGCTGAGGCAGGAGAATGGCGTGAACCCGGGAGGCAGAGCTTGCAGTGAGCCCAGATCGCGTCACTGCACTCCAGCCTGGGCGACAGAGTGAGACTTTGTCTCAAAAAAACCAAAGCAAAACAAAACAAAAAACATGGACCCATGGGCACCAAGGAGCCTCTGCGGGCAGGGGCCATGTGGGGGGTCAGCTGCAGATTCACCCCACCCAGGCCCACATGTCCCCACATGTTCTAGGACCAGGGTCCCCAAAGAGCAGTGCACAAGCCAGGGCCCTACCGGTGCTGTCCAGGAAGGACGAGCCACAGCCTGCTGTGGCCCCAAGCTGGTCCCAGAAGGTTCCAAGAAGGAGTCTCATCTATTCAGGCACAAGGTCCTTGAGTCTGAGGCCCCCAGAGTAACAAGAATCTTGCCAAAGATAGGCGCTTGCCCTTTACATCATGCACTTGCACCTTAGGGTCTACAAATTCTCAGGCCATTGAATTCTCACAACATCCTGAGAAACAGGCATCCCTGCCCACTAGTGGCCACCATGGTCCCACAGGTGGGTGCTCACTCCAGAGCACAGGTGCTCTCCGCTACTTGGTCCCGCCTGGCTTGAGAGGGAGGAGCATCAGGGGAGGACAGGCCAGTCCTCAGGAGGGAGGGGACCCTCTGACCACCAGTGTTCCAGGCAGGAGGAAGCGGTGTGTCCCCATCAGGGTCCTGTGTTGCCCCAGGGTCCTCCATGCTGTCAGTGTTCTCTATTTGCTCAAAGCCTGTAGCTCTCAGCGGAGACACCAGCCCTGGTGGCCGTAGCCCAGCCTGCTACCCTCCCTTGCTAGCCTCTTCCTGCACCTGAGCTGTCCCCACAGCAAGTGCCACTGGCTCAGCCTCTCAGCTATGAGGCAGATAGATGTAGTGACAAGCTCAGATCTCAGCTCTCGCCTCTGCCTGGTGGTTTCTCCGAGTGTCACACATCCCCAGTAGGATGCAGAGAACACTACTAACTCTTCCTGGACCAGACTGCCTAGGGCTCTGCAGAGTAAACACTGAGGCCCCCACTAATTACAAAAAGCCTTGTTTCCAACCAAAACAGGCTTGCTGTTTCCCAAGCACACTTCGCATGGGCCTTATTTGGAGACCTTCATTATACAGCCCCGCCCCCAAGGCATTCTCACCTGAAGAGCCTACTGCCCTGGGCCCCCGCCCTCTCCCAGGTCCCGTCCTGTCTCCTGCCTTGAGTCTGGTCACTGCACAGATGCCTCCCATGCGCTTCATGTGGTCTCAGTCCTGATGGCGACCCTTGTCACTAGCCCTCAAAGGGGTCCTGGCAGTAGTGGCCAGGGCTGGATTTGTGGTCACTGAGAGGCATGTCATGTTAAGTTTTAACTTGGCTTTAAATGACAGATCCACTGTTGCACTGGGGAAACCACGGCCAAGTTTGGAAACAACCAACGTAAATGGGCTTTTACAAGATCTATCGGCAAATTAGGAACTGCCCTGAAGTAAGTAACTGAAAGGAAAATGCTGGGCAATTCACCAGGCAAATCATCTCCACTCTCGGACACTGTGTGTTCCCAAGTTTGGAGGGCAGCTGCCCTCCATCCCCCCAAATAGACATTAATGTGGGGTATGCGTTTAGAGCAAAAACAATTTTCTGGAATCCAGAAATTTCTCTCCTAAAATAAGCCTGTAAAGTTATTTTAAGAGAACGTGAATCAGGCCCATGTCCATATGGTGCCGACAGCACACTTCTCAAGACAAACACAATGAGGAAGCAAACAAAACCAAGCAGCTTCTGACACTCAATGGGATGGAGTGCGGACTGGGGTGCCCCTTTCTCTTTTCCAACCACCCCACCAGGTCCTCGCCCCACCTCCGGGGCACCTGTGCAGAGGACAGCCTGTTCCCCTCAATCCCCAGGCTGATCCACCTACCCCCTGGCACTGCCACCACCTGGCAGGTGAGCGCGGGTCCCATCCCCACTACCTCCCCGTGGAGATCTCCAAGGTGTTATGAGATGGAAAGGGGGCCCCAGGGAGATACGGAAGCCAGTGCGTCCGGGTCAGAGGCTGCAAAGCTGGAGAAGACCTGGGGTGTCTGCTGGGCATAGCGATGAAGGGGTTGGCGTGCCAGGTGGACAGAGTGCCAGGGAGAGTGGGGAAGGAACAGTGCTCAGCTCATGTGGCCCTGCCGTGTTCAGCCATGGTCCACCTCCCTAGGGAGGAGAGGGATGAGGGGTGACAGGCAGTGGTGTCACCTACCTGGGCAGCCGTCCCCACAGCTTCTCCACCTCCGTTCCCACTCGGCCGCCCCTTCCTTCCCCTCCTCTTCACGGAGGAGGCCTCCCTGCTTTTGGCTGTGCCTCTCCCACCCATCACTGGCAAGACACTATCCTTGGGATAAGAAAGATGAAAAGGCCACCGCCATCACAGAGGGAATGGACGACGGATAAAACCACCAGCTCCCAGAAAAGGACATGCAGCGGCTCCCAGAGGCTGGCAAGCCAACACCAGCCCTGTCCTAAGCTGCTCACTGTATAAGAATCGTGCAATCAACAGCAGTCCTAAGAGATGCATGTCCTTATGAGCCCCACCATGCACATGGAGAAACCGAAGCCCAAAAAGGTTACCCGAGTGGCCCAACGTTGCCCAGCCAATGACCTGTGAAGCTCAATTCAAAGCCAGAGTCTCCCCACCGTGGACCACGGTGTCCAAGGTGGAACATGCAAGTAGATGTTCAACTCTGAAGGCACACTCACACTGTCTAACACTTAGCAGGTTGGCAATGATTTTTTTTTAAAGTTAGGCCAGGCGTGGTGGCTCATGCCTGCAATCCCAGCACTTTGGGAACCCGAGGTGGGTGCATCGCTTGAGTCCAGGAGTTTGAGACCAGCTTGGGCAACATGGTGAAACCCCATCTCTACAAAAAATACAAAAGCCCAAGCACAGTGGCTCACACCTGTAATCCCAGCACTTTGGGAGGGCGAGGTGGGTGGATCACCTGAGGTCAGGAGTTCTAGACCAGCCTGGCCAGCACGGTGAAACCCCATCTCTACTAAAAATACAAAAATTAGCCGGGCATGGTGGTGCGTGCCTATAATCCCACCTACTTGGGAGGCTGAGGCAGGAGAATCACTTGAACCTGGGAGGCAGAGATTGCAGTAAGCTGAGATTGCATCATTGCACTCCAGCCTGGGCAACAAGAGCAAAACTCTGTCCTGAAGAAAAAAAAAAAAAATTAGCCAGGCACGGTCGTGCATGACTGTGGTGCCAGCTACTTGGAAGGCTAAGGCAGGAGAATCACTTAGGCCCAGGAGGCAGAGGTTGCAGTGAGCCGAGATCACACCACCACACTCCAGCACTGGTGATAGAGTACGACCTTATCTCAAAAAAAAAAAGTTGATAAGGTCAGGGGTGGCCCATGCCTGTAATCCCAGTGTTTTGGGAGGCCAAGATGGGAAGATTATTTGAGGCCAGGAGTTCAAGATCAGCCTGGCCAACACAGCAAGATCCCCATCTCTTAAAAAAAAAAATGAGCTAGGTGTGCACCTGTAGTCCCAGCTACTTGGGAGGCTGAGATGGGAGGATCACTTGAGGCCAGGAGGTCAAGGTTGTTGTGAGCCATGATCACGCCACTGCACTCTAGGGTGGGCGACAGAGCGAGACAGTCTCTACAAATAATAAATTAAATCTAAAAATTTTATAAGTTGATAACACCACTGGTGAAGGTGCTCTGTGATCCAGCCATTTGGCAACACCCACAACATTCCTAGGAGCACAGCCCTGGACTGGGGGTTCATCTGGGGAAGCTCACCTTTGACTGGTGCACATGTGCAAAATAACTGGATAAAAGCAGCTATTACCTGAAATAGCAAAATGTCATCCTATAATAATACTGCCTGTAATAACAAAAGCTTACAAGCCACCTCAAGTTTAACCAGTAGGGGCCAGGCACGGTGGCTCACACCTGTAATCCCAGCACTTTGGGAGGCTGAGATGGGCAGATCACCTGAGATCTGGAGTTTGACACCAGTCTGGCCAACCAACATGGTGAAACCTTGTCTCTACTAAAAATACAAAAATTAGCTGGGTGTGGTGGTGGGCGCCGGTAATCCCAGCTACTAGGGAGGCTGAGGCGGGAGAATTGCTTGAACCCGGGAGGCAGAGGTTGCAGTGAGCCGAGATTGCTGCCACTGAACTCCAGCCTGGGCAACACAGCGAGACTCCTTCTCAACAAAAACAACAACAAAGTTTAACCAAAAGAGACTGGCCAAATGCACTGATAAACATGCATCAGAGACATTTCCATCATGGGGCTTCTGGAGTCTCGCTCTGTCTCCCAGGCTGGAATGCAGTTGCACAATCTTGGCTCACTGCAGCCTCTGCCTCCTGGATTCAAGCAATTCTTGTGCCTTAGCCTCCCAAATAGCTGGGACTACAGGCACCTGCCACCATGCCTGGCTAAGTTTGTATTTTTAGTAGAGATGGGGTTTCACCATGTTGGCCAGGCTGGCCTTGAACTCCTGACTGCAAGTGATCCACCCTCCTTGGCCTCCCAAAGTGTTGGGATTACAGGCCTGAGCCACAGAGTCCGGCCCACTCTGACTATTCAAACTCACACATAGTACATGAAGTCACAGGTGTGGAAGGGTCTGGAAAAATTTACAACAAAGGGCAACAGTGTGGGTACAATTTGCCTGTGGCAATTCTAGCTTCCCTCTACACACGTCCACTTCCTCCCTACTTGAATTACAGGAGGAAAAGCTCCCCTCCACATTTCAGGAACTGCAGCCTAGGTGCACAATGGGGCCCACCGACAGCATCAAACCACCTGTATGGCTGCCCTGAGACAAAGCTCCACAGCCCTCTAGACTCACCACCAGTCCCTGCTCTCTGGGAACTCAAGGGGCCTAGCTCCTCCATTGCCCAGTGGCCCCGGGTGCCTCAGCTCTCCAGGCTCTCTCCTCCATCTCTCCTCCCACCTGTGCTCAAGCACTACCTCTACCACCTCTCCTGAGACTACTGATAATGTGCTTGTACTGAGCACTTCTTTTCAAAGAACCTGTACTTTTTTTTTTTTTTTTCCTACCATTAGTAACAAAGTTTCCCATAACCAAGGTCCTCGGACACATCCTAGTAGAGGTGCTTTCTTGCTAACGACAAGAAGACCGGGCTGTGAGTGGCGACTCACGCCTGTAATCCCAGCACTTTAAGAGGCCAAGGTGGGAGGATCACCTGAGGTCAGGAGTTCGAGACCAGCCTGGGCAACATGGCGAAAACCCGTCTCTACTAAAAAATACAAAAAACTAGCTGGGCGCGGTGCGCGGTGGCTCAAGCCTGTAATCCCAGCACTTTGGGAGGCCGAGACGGGCGGATCACGAGGTCAGGAGATCGAGACCATCCTGGCTAACACGATGAAACCCCGTCTCTACTAAAAAATACAAAAAACTAGCCGGGCGCAGTGGCGGACGCCTGTAGTCCCAGCTACTCGGGAGGCTGAGGCAGGAGAATGGCGTAAACCCGGGAGGCGGAGCTTGCAGTGAGCTGAGATCCGGCCACTGCACTCCAGCCTGGGCGACAGAGCGAGACTCCGTCTCAAAAAAAAAAAAAAAAAAAAAAAAAAATTTAAAAATTAACCAGGTGTGGTGGCACATGTCTGTAGTCCCAGCAACTTGGGAGGCTGAGGTGATCGCCACTGCACTCCAGCCTGGATGACAGAGACAGACCCTGTGTCAAAAGAAAGAGAGAGAGAGAGAGAGAAAGGGAAAGAAAGAAAAAGAAAAGATAAGAAAAGGGGGCCGGGCGCGGTAGCTCACGCCTGTAATCCCAGCACTTTGGGAGGCCAAGATTGCGCCACTGCACTCCAGCCTGGGCGACAGAGTGAGACTCCGTCTCAGAAAAAAAAAAAAAAAAAAAGAAGAGGAAGAAGAAAAGGGAGGTGTAGGAACTATGTGCAACACTAGCGTTGTTAGCTTGAAAGAGTGGACACCAGACCCAGAAGACTGGATTGAGACAGACGAAAAGAGGTTGAGAATCTTAAAAACTATTTTCTTTACCCTCATGCTATATAAAGTCTCATCAAACATTCAAGCCTCCCGTCTTCGGGCAAGAGAAGAAAACAAAAACAAAAACAGATGCACAAAGAGGAGCCAGGTGAGGGGGAAGCGTTTGGGTGGCGGGGGTGTATGCCAATGCTGCTGAGAAGGCAGGTGGCACCAGGAGGGAGGGAGTAGGTGAGGTTTGGCAACAGGGATGTCATCACCCCCAGGACAAAGATGAAAGAGGGTTTGACTTGCTTTGAGAGGCTTCCCAGGGTTTGATGCAAAATGTGCCACGTGTTTGTTGGCTCTGGGACCTGAAGCCAAGTTCTGCTATCTTCTTTGTAAAGTGAGGTCACATGCAATTTACAAGGCAGTCAGAGTACATGAGGTGTTAAGGGGGATGATCCTTGGGCACAGTTTAGGTGTCTGACCAGGGTCTCAGGGCAGGAGCATGTGTCACTGTTACAGTATGGCAGGGGCTCAGCAAGCCCCTCACAATCCCCACCAGGAATCCTGGCCCTGGCCCAAGACCCTGCAGGTGCCAGAGGGCCTGCTGAGCAATGGGGTGAATAACGGTTCCTAACCCCTTCCTGGGGTGTGGGCAACAGTGGCTGGCTCCAGGATTTCCATTTTACTCTCACCGCCAACAGGTTTTTAGTACTCAGCATCTGTGTAACAGGTGTAATGTCCTGGCATTTGCTGGCGGAATCAATTTCATCCTCTTGACTTCTTTCCTGAATCTATCTCGCACTACTTGCTCCAAAAACCCTTAACCCTCCATGTCTTGGCTATTGAGAACTTTCTTCAACCTCCGCTCAAATCCCTTGTCAAAATTCCCACTCCCTAGAGGTTTCACTGATTATTAGATCTAACTACTTAAAACCTTTTACGCAACTTCATTTAACTCTAATGAAGAGCATCAGAGAACAGTTTGAAAGCAGGGGGGCTTCTATTGCTTCTTCATATTCAAAACAATTTTGTTTATTAGTCTTCCATGGAGACAAATACATTAAAACTACAGGGTTGGTCAGGCGCAGTGGCTCACACCTGTAATCCCAGCACTCTGGGAGGCCGAGGCGGGCCAATCACTTGAGGTTGAGAGATTGAGATCATCTGGCCAACCCGGTGAAACCCTGTCTCTTTTAAAAATACAAAGATTAGCTGGGCGTGGTGGCTCGTGCCTGTAGTACCATCTACTCAGGAGGCTGAGACAGGAGAATCGCTTGAACCCGGGACACAGAGGCTGCATTGAGCCAAGATCACGCCACTGCACTCTAGCCTGGCGACAGAGTAAGACTCTGTCTGAAAAACAAAACAAAACAAAAACAAACAACCACATGAACAACAACAACAAAACTACAGGGTAGGCTGGGCTCACACCTATAAATCCCAGCACATTGGGAGGCTGAGACGGGAGGATCACTTGAGGCCAGGAGTTTGAGACCAGCCTGGGCAACAGAGTGAGATCTTGTCCCTACAAAAAAATTAAAAAATTAGCTGGGTATGGTGGTGTATGCCTGTGGTTACAGCTACTCAGAAGGCAGGTGGATGGCTTGAACCTAGGAGGTTGAGGCTGCAGTGAGTGGAGACTGTGCCATTATACTCCAGCCTGGGGGACAGAATGAGACCTTGTCTCAAAAAAACCCAATTTGTTTGTTGAAATAAACCAAAACAAACCAACAAAAAAGAAAAGAAAAAAGAAAAAACCTATAGGGTAGCCTCTTTCCGTTTTCCTGTATCCCTGCCCCTTGACACAGGTGCTGGTAGTACTTAGTGAAGACAGGCAAGAATCAATAACAGATGTTAGAGGAATACTACGCTCAATCTAAAGAAAATAGCTTTATGGTGAGGTATAGCAGCTCAAGCCTGTAATCCCAACACTTTAGGAGGCTGAGGCAGGTGGATCACTTGAGCCCAGGAGCTCAAGACCAGCCTGGGAAACATTAAGTGAGATCCCGGTCTCTACAAAAAATTTTAAAGTTAACTAGTCATGATGGTGTGCACCTGTAGTCCTAGCTACATGGGAGGCTGAGGCAAGAGGATCACTTGGGCTCAGGATGTGGAGGTTGCAGTGAGCCGTGTCTGTGCCACTGTACTCCATCCTGAGCAAGAGTGAGACCCTGTCTTAAACAAACACACACAAAGAGAAATGGCTTTATAAATTAGTGATTCAAATGTGAAAAGGCTTAATACCCAGAGTTTAGTGAGAAGAATACACCCAGGTCAGTTTTTCACCACAGCAGTGCAGGATGGTAATGATGGGGAGCACTAGGTGTAGGATATATTGGGATTGTCTGTAGTAGCTCTGCAACCTTTATGTAAATTTACAATTTTTCCAAAATAAGTTATTTTGAAAGAAGACTATTGCTCGGATTGGTAATTAAGAGGGCTCAGTTATTATATAAGTGTTCAATACAGGCCCAGCCCTTAGGGGTTCCCACAAGTAGATGACATTCTACCCTGTAGGGCCCAAGAGGAGGGACCATGAAGGTCCTGGAGATCCTTATTCCTCAAACATGCCACTACCACTGCCTCCCAAGAGCCCACAACTGAGGGGGATCAGTGCATGATTATAAGACTCAATGACACCAGGATGAAGCACAGCTCCTGGCACCTGGGAGATGCTCAGCAAACATTTGTCACATCTATACCTTGCTCAGGTGAGGTGCCTGGAAAGGCTCCCCAGGGGTGGCAAACCTAGCCTTGGGAGTTGGGTAAGGATTCAGGAGTGTCAGGGGCTGGTGGGTGGGAAGAATAACGTTCTTAGCAAAGGAAACATCAGGTTAAGGTGGGTATGTTTTAGAGGAAGAAATGCAACGGAACAAAAAAAGCGTGGGGCGGGGAAATTGATGTCTTCCATGTTCATCATCTGCCAAAAATAGAATCTCAGTCTTTTTCCCATCCTTATAACTCAGTACATAATTTGGACATCAAAGATGTCAATCAGAGGCAAGCATGGGGGAGGCAGACCCTGTTTAGCTCTCTGAAGCTCAGGCTTTTGCAATCTCTGTTAATGAAACCTATGCCACAAGTGGTAAACACCGAGGACGCTCCATTTTAGTCATGATCTTTATGTGGCAACTTGAAAACCTTTTTCCGCCTTTCTGATAAACATTCCTAGGAGACCTCTTTTGCCCTCATTTCCTTGCCCAGTTGAGGCTGTATTTTTTAAGGAAGGAAAAACCAATAATCTGGGATCTTGTCCATTTTCCCTATATCTTTTCACGGTGGGGCGGGAGAAGAGGGGCAGCGGGGAAGGTGGAGAAAAGAAACGGCGGGGGAATCAAAGATTAGGCGTTGTTGTCTGTGCCAAAACGGAGTGAGCCCAATATCAACAAATCAAAATCCAAAACGGAACAAAAAAGTCACAGGCCCGCCCTGCTCGCACCCCCGCCCGCCCGGACGCCCAACAGGTGCTTCCCGGGCCCGCCCGCAGCCACAGTATCCTTGGGTGGCCACAAAGTAACCGCCCGCGCAGCTGCAGCCAGGCCCGCCCGTACTCACGGCCGCTCCGCGGTCCGCGCCCCGGCCCGCAGCGCCCATCCGGCCCGGGCCCCGGTCAGCGCGGGCTCGGCTCTCAGGCGTTCCCGGCGCGGCCCGGGACGCGCTGAGGCCGTTAGCGCCTAGGCAGGGCGCGAGGCATCCTCCCGCCACCGCCCCGCGGGCCGCCTGCCCTTTGTTTTGGAGCCGTGGCCCGGCCCAGACGCCGTTAACGGCCTCGGAGCGCAGTACCGGCCAATCAGCGCGCCTTGTCGCCAGCGCCCCGCCCCCATCCTGCCTCCGTTCCGCCCCGCGTCCCGCCTGCCCCGCGCGCCCCCGCCCCGCGCGCTCCAGGCCAAGGAGCTCCGCCAGCTCGCACCCGGCCGGGAGCGGCTGGAGCGCACGTGCCGCGGGGCGCGCCGCACTCCCATTGGCTGGCCCGCCGGGCGCGGCCTCGGAGCCACCCTGTAAGGGCCGAGGGCCGCGGGGGCGGGGCCGCGGGGGGCGGGGCGAAAGCGGGGGCGGATTCCGCGAGGAGCGCCGCGCGCGGGCGCAGGTTGGCCGGGCAGGGAGATTCGGCCTGCGGGGCCGGCGGTGGTGCACGCGCGCACTGGGAAGAACACCGGTCACCCGCTCCTCCGGCTCGCAGGGATGGGCCAAGGGCGTGCGGGGCCCGCAGCTCCGGGAGCTGAGGCGAGCTTGCGCACAGCTTCCTCGGCCAGCGCCGTGCACGTCCCGCCCGTCCGCGCGGTCGGCCGCGTTCGGGGGTCGGTGGCGGAAGGCGGCGAGCGGGGCGGACGTGGAGGCCGAGGCGAGCTCGTGTGCGCCGGTCCAGGATCCGCCTTGGCCGTACCCCTCCGCGGCCGGGTCCCCAGAGTGCAGTCGTCCGTGCTGTCCCGTCCCCACCACCCTCTCTGAACCCAAGGACCGAACCCCCCAGAACCCCCACGCCACGGAGGACGCCACGGGTCTGCGTCCGGCCCCTCGCTCTGTTCTGGGAGTGCCGCGTCAGATCCGACAGAAAGCCCCTTCCTCTGGGTAGTGCTCTCGTCGCCCCGGCAGCCCGCGCCACCCCTATGCCTCTAATGTGACTGTTTTCTTGGTTCCATATCCCCTCTTTAAAAACAAACTATATATATATATATATCTCTGTATATTATTTGAAAAAAATATATCTATATATATACTTGAAGGCTGGATGCAGTGGCTCACGCCTGTAATCCCAGCACTTTGGGAGGCCGAGGCAGGAGGATCATTTGAGCCCAGGAGTTCAAGACCAGCCTGGGCAAAATAGTGAGACCCTGTCTGTACAAAAAAAAAAAAATCAAGAAATTAGGCATGGTGGCGCATGCCTGTAGTCCCAGCTACCTGGGAGGCTGAGGCGGGAGGATCACTTGAGCCCAGGAGGTCGAGGCTTCAGTGAGCCGTGATCGCGCTGCTGCACTCCAGACTGGGCGACAGAGCGAGACTCTTCCTCTTAAACAACAACAACAAAACAAAACAAACAAAACGAACAACAAAAAAGCAAACAAAACCACTATTGAGGTCACAATGTATATAACATTGTTATCAGTGTCCTCTGGACGTGTTCTCTTGTTTTCTGCAACCCACTGTGTTTATAAAGATCTCTTCAAGCCGCTAAATGTGCAACTGACTCATAACTTAGATTGTGGCCAGATGTTGCTTTTTTTTTTTTTTTTTTTTGAGACGGGAGTCTTTCTCAGTCGCCTAGGTTGGAGTGCAGTGGTGCGATCTCGACTCCCGCAACCTCCTCCTCCTCGGTTCAAGCGATTCTCCTGCCTCAGCCTCCCGAGTAGCTGAGACTACAGGCGCCCGCCACCACTCCCAGCTAACTTTTGTATTTTTAGTAGAGACGGGGTTTCACCATATTGGCCAGGCTGGTCTCGAATTCCTGACCTCAAGTGATCCGCCCGCCTGGGCCTCCCAAAGTGCTGGGATTACAGGCGTGAGCCACCGCGCCCGGCCCCATTTAACTATTTTAAAGTGTACAGTTCAGCGGTATTAAATACATTCATAATGTTGTGCAACCATCATCATCATCCGTCTCCAGAACTCATTTTCTTTTTTTTTTTTTTTTTTTTTTTGAGACGGAGTCTCGCTTTGTCGCCCAGGCTGGAGTGCAGTGGCCGGATCTCAGCTCACTGCAAGCTCCGCCTCCCGGGTTTACGCCATTCTCCTGCCTCAGCCTCCCGAGTAGCTGGGACTACAGGCGCCCACCACCTCGCCTGGCTAGTTTTTTGTATTTTTAGTAGAGACGGGGTTTCACCATGTTAGCCAGGATGGTCTCGATCTCCTGACCTCGTGATCCGCCCGTCTCGGCCTCCCAAAGTGCTGGGATTACAGGCTTGAGCCACCGCGCCCGGCCAGAACTCATTTTCATCTTGCCTAAGTAAAGCCCTGGACTCATTAAACAATGACTCCCCATTTCCCTCTACCCCATGCCCCTCACCACCCCCAATCTATTTTCTGTCCCTATGAGCTTGACTACTCTAGGTACCTCATATAGATACCTAGTATTTGTCTTTTTGGGTCTTATTGTGAGTTTTGTGGCGCATTTCACTTAGCATAATGTCCTCAGGGTTCATCTATGGTGTAGCACGTGTCACAGTTTCCTTCCTTTTTTAGGCTAATATTCCATTGTATGTAGATAACATATTTTGTTTCTCTGTTCATCTGTCAGTGGACACCTGGGGTGCTGCTTCCATACTTTAGCTATTGTAAATAATGCCACTATGAACTTGATGGTACAAACATCTATTGGAACCCCTAGTTTCAGTTATTTGGGGTATATACCCAGAAGTGAAATTGCTGGATCATATGGTAGTTCTATGTTGAATGTTTTAAGGCAATTACATACTGTTTCCCAATGCGGCTGCACCATTTCACATTCTCTCCAACAGTGTACGAGGCTTCCAGTTTCACCACATCTTCACCAACTGTTATTTTCTGCTTTTTGACAGTGGCCAGCCTGGTGCGTGTGAGACTGGGATTCATGATGGGTTTGGTTTCCCCTTCCCTCGTGATTAGGGGTGTTGAGCATCTTTCTGCAGACTATGACCACGTGACCACATGACCCATTTCATCTGTACAAGGTTTCTGTTTGCGGTGACAAAAAAATTTGGAATTGGTGCAGTGGGAATGACTGTACAACAATGTGAATGCCACTGAATTGCCCCCTTAAAATTGTTAAAATGGGCCAGGTGTGGGGCTCACGCCTGTCATCCCAGCACTTTGAGAGGCCGAAGTGGGCAGATCACCTGAGGTCAGGAGTTCAAGACAAGCCTGGCCAACATGGTGAAACCCCCGTCTCTACTAAAAAAAAGTACAAAAATATTAGCCGGCCGTGGTGGCGGGCACCTGTAGTCCCAGCTACTTCGGAGGCTGAGGCAAGAAAATCGCTTGAACCAGAGAGGTGGAGGTTGCAGTGAGCCGAGATGGAGCCACTGCACTCCAGCCTGGGCAATACAGTGAGACTCCGTCTCAAAAAAAAAAGTTAAAATGGTGAATTTTATGTTATGTACATTTCACCACAATAAAAGTAGTAAAAGAAAGTCTACATTGTGATCTAGTACACATATTTGTATGAACAAGAAGTTTCATGATTTAATACATACTTTTATTTTGGGCAATGCCCCAACATTTCTATCCTCCTCTGTTTTTATTTACAAAATCCCAGGCATGACCTTCTGGGTGGCCTCCACAGCACCATCAGCCAGGCCTGCACCTGCCACCCCCCCTGCCTGCACCGTGGTCGCGCCATTTATAATCCACTTTCCCGCAGCCCACTCGCGAACACCGCCTTCAAGCTCCAGGGCTCCCTGCCTTTAGCGTCCCAGCTCCACGTCTCAGCATGCCCGCCACCTGGGGGCTGCCCTCCCCCATGCCCATTTCCTCTCTGACCCCTTTCCCACACCCCACCCTTGCCTGTCCTGGAGAAATTAACCGACCCGTCACCCCGCTACTGGGAAGCTCACCACTGCAGCTGGCTGCTTACTTCGGGGACACCAGTTTCTAGGGAAGCCTAGTCCTCCTGAAAATCCTCCGCCTGCTCCACCTCCAGGTCCGTGCAGGTTCCACCATCCTGGAAGATGATCTCATGCCTCCTCCCCTCTGCTAACTCTGTGTCCAACTTTACAGAGAACTTAGAGATGGGAGAGGACTCCTCCCCGCCCCCACCGCTAAACGTCCCATCCTAAACATCTGCCCTGCCTGCTGCCACGAACACATGGTTCGCCCTTTGTCCTGCGCCCCACGGCTTACTCGGCTGCCCCATCAGGGTAGGAGCTGTGTTCTTTCTCAGCTCCACGTGCCCTCTTTGGTTATGCCCACCTGTTCTGCAACTTTCAGGGCAAGTGACGCAGAAGGGCCTGGCCTGGGCTCCTCCCATGTCCACCTCCTATTCTTAGGGTTCCATCCCAACTGCTCCAACATTATGTCGCCAAACGTCATGTCGTCACATCTGGGCTCAGCCCATACCTTACTGGATGGTCCTACTAGCATTTCCTACAGTGGGGCGCTTTTTAAAAACACTTTCTTCACTTAGATTCTGGAGCCTTACTTTCTTCCTCACTGGCCTCCGTTTCCCCACCTGTCCTTACCCTCCTGATGTTGGAGGAGCCCTTAGGTCTCCTCCTTTCCCTCCACTGGCCTGACAGGTGATCTCCACCAAGCTCATTGGCAGTGGAAGACCACGGTGGAGCCTGCTACTGATCAAGTGTGTTCCTTGCCGACCACAGTGGCTCATCCCTATAATCCCAGTACTTTGGGAGGCCGAGGCAGGTGGATTGCTTGAGCCCAGGAGCTCAAGACCAGACTGGGCAACTTGGTGAAACCTCCTCTGTCTCTCTCCCTATATGTGTATATCTATGTAGCTATATATTTATATATCTGTATCTCTATGTTTCTCTATATATCTATATAGATATGTTATGTATATATTATATAATATATACATATATAATATATACATAACATATATATTATATATCTATATATAACCAAGCCTCTGTCTCTGCCAGCTCATATATATCAATCATATATATGTATTATATAATATATATATGCATTATATATTATGCATATATATCTATATATATCTATATAGAGAGATATATATATTTTTCAGAGAGAGAGAGAGATATGTGTATATATGTGAGCCACCACACCCAGCCCATTTTAACAATTTTAAGGGGGCAATTCAGTGGCATTCACATTGTTCTACAGCCATTCCCACTACCAATTCCAAATATATATATATATAGGTATATATACACACACACACACACACACACACATATATGCAAAATTAGCCAGGTGTAGTGGCCACACGCCTGCAGTCCCAGGTACTTCGGAGGCTCAGGAGAGAGGATCACTCAAACCTGGGAAGCTGAGGCTGCAGGGAACACTCCAGCCTGGGCAACAGAACAAGGCCCTGTCTAAAAAAAAAAAAAGTGTGATCCAGGCTCGGTGGCTCACACCTGTAATCCCAGCACTTTGGGAGGCCGAGGCGGGCAGATCATGAGGTCAGGAGATCGAGATCATCCTGGCAAACACGGTGAAACCCCGTCTCTACTAAAAAATACAAAAAATTAGCTGGGCGTGGTGGCGGGCGCCTGTAGTCCCAGCTTCTTGGGAGGCTGAGGCAGGAGAATGGTGTGAACCCGGGAGGCAGCGGAGCTTGCAGTGAGCGGAGATCGCACCTCTGCACTCCAGCCTGGGTGACAGAGGAAGACTCTGTCTCAAAAAAAAAAAAAAAAAAAAAAGTGTGTTCCTCAGCACAAACCCTCCCCTGACCCCCAAGCTCTCACCTGCTGCAGCTGCCCACTCCCAGTCTCACTTGGAGGTCTACACTTTAAACTCGACACAAACCAAACCAAGCCTGTGTCTTCACCAGCTCAGTTAAGGGCATGGCCATTTCTCAAGGCACAGGCCAAATCCTCAGAGTCCTCCTTGACTCCTCTCTTTCCCTCACACCACAGGTCCAACTCCTCAGCAAGTCCCCGGGCTCCCACTCCTGTCACCAGCACCCAGGGCCTGAGCCACTCTCCTCTCTTGTCTAGATTATTGTCATTGCTCAAGTGGCCTCTAAATTTCAAACTTTGCCTCCTTAACTCTATTCTTTACTGATCGATTCTTTTAGAACAAAAGCCAGATGTATACCTCCTCAAAAACCCCAGGTAAAAGCTAGAGTTCATTAATGGGCTGAAGTGATTTGGCTCCTTCCTCTCTTACCTCCTGAGTTTCCTATTACTGTCCCAGCAAGAGTTTAGCCAACTACAAAGTATAAAGTTTTTTGTTTTGTTTATTTTGAGACAGAGTTGCTCTATTGCCCAGGCTAGAATGCAATGGTGTGTTCTGGGCTCACTGCAACCTCCACCTCCTGGGTTCAAATAATTCTCCTGCCTTAGCCTCCCAAGTAGCTGGGGTTACAGGTGCCCACCACCACACCCCCTTAATTTTGTGTGTGTGTGTGTGTGTGTGTGTATATATATATATATTTTTTTTTCTTTTTTTTAGTAGAGACGAGGGGTTTCACCATGTTGCCAAGGTTGGTCTCAAACTCCTGACCTCAAGTGATCCTCCCACCTCGACCTCCCAAAGTGCTGGGATTACAGTTGTTAGCCACCACACTGGGCCCAGAGTTTGTACTGGGGCTCCATCACATAGGCGTGGGTGATGGCCCAGAAGGAGGAGCTTAGACCCCAGCCTCTGGGTGTGACCTGCAGCGCCACTTCCCTCTGGCAAGACACCTCCAGGGCTTGGTGATCAGCTCCCAGAAGCAGGTGCGCAGGTTAGCCCTCTCCCTGGGCAAGGTGAAACCCTCTGCTCTGCCGTCCCCCTGCGGACTGCTCTCTGGATGTTCCCACATCCTTGCTGTTCCCTTCCCTGCAAGGCTTCTCTCCCGTCAGCATCCTGGTCCCAGGGGCCCTCTCTCTGCACACTCAGGACCGCCCCCTCCGTGCTCTCTTTCCCTTGCACTGGTCTGTGTATTTCCCCTTCGCTTGGTTATTGTGGTCTCTCCTCCCCTCCCCAGGATGCGAGCAGGGGTTGGGAGGAGGCCTCGGTGTGTTCTCGGCTGGTCGCTGGTGCTGAGAGCGTCACTCGGCAGGACGGCTGAGGATTAGCTAAGACCCAAGACGCCAGGCACGGTCCACGCTTAGGAAACGCGAGCCTTCCTCCAGGTGCCCAGCTGCTTCCAGGGCAGGATTTCTTGGGAAGAGGCAGGACTGAGGGATAGGAGTAGCGGCTCAGTGAGAGTCCAGAGCTGAGAAAACAGATTTGTACCAGGGAGTTGCCCCACAGTGTTCCCAGGTATTGAAAAACAGCTGTCAGTCAGCTGGCCGTGTAGTTATCCACTCGAAGCCCAACATGGGTGAACAGACCCGGCTGCCTATTCCAGGCATGGGTAGGAGTATGGAGCCTATGAAATTGCTGCAGGGTTGGTGCCCATCACAGGCTCTCCAGCCCTGCACAGAATGACAGCATGTGTTGACTGATGAGATGGAGCCAGACCGCCAGAGGGCTGAGACACAGCAGAGGCTGAGGCCTCCCCAGGGGATCCCATCTGACTGGGTGGTACAGGCTGACTAAGTCCTTCACATGTGACTGCATTTGGAGAGAGAGTATTTAAAGAAAACATTGAGGTCATGAGGGTGGGCCTTAATCAATATGACTAGTGTCCTTATAAAAAGAGATTAGGCGACCAGGTGCGGTGGCTCACACCTGTAATCCCAGCACTTTGGGAGGCCGAGGCGGGCGGATCATCTGAGGTCAGGAGTTCGAGACCATCCTAACATGGTGAAACCCCATCTCTACTAAAAATACAAAAATTAGCCAGGTGTAGTGTTGGGCGCCTATAATCCCAGCTACTTGGGAGGCTGAGGCAGGAGAATCGCTTGAACCTGGGAGGCGGAGATTGCAGTGAGCTGAGATTGTGCCACTGCACTCCAGCCTGGGCAACAGAGCGAGACTTCAGATCAAAAACAAACAAACAAACAAACAAACAAAAAAAACAAAAAACAGATTAGGCAAGACACAGTGGCTTATACCTATAATTCCGGCTCTTTGAGAGGCCCAGTCGGGAGACCCCCATCTCTAAAACAAATTATTATTTTTGGACACAGGGTCTTGCTCTGTTGCTCAGGCTGGAGTGCAGTGGCACGATCACGGCTCATTGCAGCTTCAGCCTCCTAGGCTCAAGCGATCCTCCCACCTCACCCTACCAAGTAGCTGGGACTACAGGCAGGCACCACCACGCCCAGCTAATTTTTAAATGTTTCTGTAGGCTGGGTGCCATGGCTCACGCCTGTAATCCCAGCACTTTGGGAGGCCAGTGTGGGCGGATCACCTGAGGTCAGGAGTTTGAGACCAACCTGGCCAACATGGTGAAACCCTGTCTCTATTAAAAGTACAAAATTAGCCAGGTGTGGTGGTGCACATCTGTAATCTCAGCTACCTAGGAGGCTGAGGCAGGAGAATTGCTTGAACCTGGGAGGGAGAGGTTGCAGTGAGCCGAGATAGTGCCACTGCATTCTGGCCTGGGCGACAGAGGGAGATTCCGTCTCAAAAACAAAAAAAAACTTTCTATGTTGCCCAAGCTGGTCTTGAACCCCTGGGCTCAAGTGATCCCCCGACCTCAGCCTCCCAAAGTACTAAGATTACAGGTGTGAGCCACTGTGCCTGGCTTTTTTTTTTTTTTTTTTTTTTTTTTTTTTTAAATTAGCTGGGTGTGGTAGCACATGCCTGTAGTCCCAGCTACTCGGGATGCTAAGGTGGAAAGATGGCTTCAGCCCGGGAGTCCGAGGCTGTAGTGAGCTATGACTGTGCCGCTGCACTCCAGCCTAGGCAACAGAGCAAGACCTGTCTCTTTAAAAAAAAGAGCAATTGGCCAGGTGTGGTGGCTCATGCCTGTAATCCCAACACTTTGGGAGGCCAAGGTGGGTGGATCACAAGGTCAGGAGATGGAGACCATTCTGGCCAACATGGTGAAACCCTGTTTCAACTAAAAATACAAAAATTAGCTGGGCATGATGGCTCACATCTGTAGTCCCAGCTACTCAGGAGGCTGAGGCAGGAGAATCTCTTGAACCTAGGAGGCGGAGGCTGCAGTGAGCCTGGAGCACACCACTGCACTCCAGCCTGGGCGACAGAGCAAGACTCCATCTTAAAAAAAAAAGAGAGAGAGAGAGATTAGAACACAGACACACACAGAGGGATGACCATGTGAGCCCACAGGGAGAAGATGCCATCAACAAGCCAGGGAGAGAAGCCACAGAAGAAATCCATCCTGCGGATGCCTTGACATTGGACTTCCAGCCTCCAGGACTATGAGAAAATAAATCCCTGCTGTTCAAGCTGCCCAGTCTGTGGTACTTTGTTACAGCAGCCCAAGCTGACTAATATACTGGATTTTGGGGGTAGAAGGATACTTACAGCAACTCTCCTCAAGGGTCGCCCAGCCTGCCTTCCACCCAAATCCTGCCTAAATCCTTCGGGTTGGCCAAAACTAAGCTGCCTGCTTTGGTGTAACTTCAGTGCAGGCTGGTAGAATTGCTGTGGATAAACAGGGAACTTAACCTCCAGGGTGCCAGTGGTCTCCTCGGCCAAGTGAGAGGCCGTGCTGTGTGGAGTGCCCTCCAGAGCCTCTGGAGTCTAAAGTTCTGTGACTTGCTAAGACTTTCCTTTATGATCAGAAAGCCCATTAGGAAGCAGGCAGGTGCTGTTGGCATAGCAACCACAAGTCATCTTATGTTCTTTCCAAATTAAAAATTTTCCAGCTTTAGAACTGAGGAGAGAAAGATGTAAGAGCAGAGATGAAATTAAGTTATTGATGGAAGCAGTTGCCATGGCATCATGCTGTCCTTGGAGTCTGCCAGCTGCCACTTGATTTCTCCATTTTTCGTGTAAATGAAGGAGTCCAAGAGAAGATAAGGACCAGCCTCCCACAGTGAGGGAGAAAAACAAAACGTATGTGTTCATTAGAAAGAGTTAAGTAATGATGGGAACCTAAAAAACATTTTAAGAGTAGTGGCCGGGCGCGGTGGCTCACACCTCTAATCCCAGCACTTTGGGAGGCTGAGGTGAACGGATCACGAGGTCAGGAGTTCAAGATCAGCCTGGCCAACATGGTGAAACCCTATCTCTACTAAAAATACAAAAATTAGCCGGCCTTGGTGGTGCTCACCTGTAATCCCAGCTACTCAGGAGGTTTAAACCCAGGAGGCAGAGGTTGTAGTGAGCTGAGATCGCGCTGTTGCACTCCAGCCTGGGCAACAAAGCCAGACTCCATTTCAAAAAATAAACAAACAAAACAGAGTAGCTATACACCCAATGTACAGGCCTTCTCAAAACTTACATGAATCACCCGGGGATTTTGTTAAAATGTGGTTGCTAAAATGGTAAGTCTGGGGTGTGGCCTAAGATTCTGCATTTTAGGCCGGGCACAGTGGCTCCCACCTGTAATCCCAGCACTTTGGGAGGCCAAGGCGGGCAGATCACTTGAGGTCAGGAGTTCGAGACCAGCCTTGCCAACATGGTGAAGCCCCGTCTCTACTAAAATACAAAAAAAAATAGCCAGGCATGGTGGCACATACCTGTGGTCTCAGCTGCTCTGGAGGCTGAGGCATGAGGATTGCTTGAACCTGGGAGGCAAAGGTTGCAGTGAGCAGAGATTGTGCCACTGCTTGCCAGGCTGGGTGGTGCAATCTTGGCTCTGTCTCAAAAAAAGATTCTGCGTTTTATTTTATTTTATTTTCATTGTTTTATTTATTTATTTATTTATTTATTTTGAGACAGAGTCTTGCTCTGTTGCCCAGGCTGGAGTGCAGTGGCGTGATCTCGGCTCACTGCAAGCTCTGCCTCCTGGGTTCACGTCATTCTCCTGCCTCAGCCTCCCGAGTAGCTTGGCTGGGATTACAGGCATGAGTCACCGCGCCGGCCTATTTATTTATTTTTGACACAGGATTTCACTCTGTTGCCCAGGCTGGAGTGCAGTGGCACAATCACGGCTCACTGCAACCTTCGCTTCCCAGGCTCAAGTGATTCTCCTGCCTCAGCCTCCCGAGTAGCTGGGACCACAGGCGTGCGCCACCACACCTGGCTAATTTTTTGCAGTTTTTGTAGAGATGGGGTTTTGCCACGTTGGCCAGGCTGGTCTCAAACTCCTGGATTCAAGTGATCCACCCGCGTTGGCCTCCCAAAGTGCTGGGATTACAGGTGTGAGCCACTGTACCCAGCCCATTATTTTAAATTGTGGTAAAATACACATAGCATAAAATTTACCATGTTAAACTGTTTTTTGTTTTTTTGTTTTTTTTTTTTGAGACGGAGTCTCGCTCTGTCGCCCCCCTCCAAGTGGTGCGGTCTTGGCTCACTGCAAGCTCCGCTTCCCAGGTTCACGCCATTCTCCCGCCTCAGCCTCCGGAGTAGCTGGGACTACAGGCGCCCACCACCATGCCCGGCTAATTTCTTTTTTTTGTATTTTTAGTAGAGACGGGGTTTCACCGTGTTAGCCAGGATGGTCTCGATCTCCTGACTTCATGATCCGCCCGCCTCGGCCTCCCAAAGTGCTGGGATTACAGGCTTGAGCCACTGTACCCAGCTTTTTTTTTTTTGAGGGATGAAGTTTCATTCCGCCACCCAGGCCAGAGTGCAGAGGTGCAATCACTGCTCACTGCAGCCTCCTGGACTCAAGTAATCCTCCCATCTTAGTCGCCTGCGTAGCTGGGACTACAGGTCTGCGCCACTATGCCAAGCTAATTTTTTATTTTTATTTTTGTAGAAATGAGGTCTTCCTATGTTGCCCAGGCTGGTCTCAAACTCCTGGGCTCAAGCAATCGTCCTGCCTTGGCCTCCCAAAATGTTGGGATTACAGGCGTGAGCCACTGCACCCAGCCCATGTTAAGCCTTTTTTAAGTGTACAGTTCAGCAGCGTTCAATGTGTTCACACTGTTGTGCAATCTCCAAAACACTTTCCATATGGCAAAATGGAAACTGCACCTATTAAATAACAAGTCCTCGCGTCCCCCTCCCCACAGAGAGTCTGCATTTATGACCAGGTGATGACAGTGGTGCTGGTCTGTGGCCCACATTTTAAGCGTCAGCTGTCCTTTGGAGTCTTTCTTGATACCAGGGGCTGAGGTCAGAGTGAGCAGGCCACACACTGTGCTTCCCAGGAACTTCCTGGCAGGTGGGGCAAGACACGGGGGTGATGAAACTTCAGAGGAGTGGACAGGCTACCTCATTCACCAGTGTGACTAGCATTTGCTTGGTGCAGGGAGGATGCAAACATGGGCGGTAATGTGGAGACACTCGGTGACTGGCGCGTTTACTTGCTAAGTTTGCTAGACCAATTCCCTCATGCTGGCATGTTGGGCATTGGAGGCTACTCACCTTAGTTTTGCTATTATAAATAAGGCCGGTATAAACATCTTTGTATATGGGCTGTTTCCTCTTGAATTTTTGTCAAGAGAAGAAAATCTCAGGAATGGAATGACGGAGCCAAACTCATCTTCTTGTTGGCTCCAGTTGCATCTTCCAGATCCCACTGTATTCCTCTACGGTGCTGTTAACAATGCTAAAGGGGATGGATTTCTTTATACCTTTATGGCATTCGGCAGTTCTTTTTATTTTATTATTATTTTTTATTTTTAGAGATGGGGTTTCACTGTGTCACCCAGCCTGAAGTGCAGTGGCTCAATCACGGGTCAAGCGATCCTCCCACCCCAGCTTCCCAAGTAGCTAGGACTATAGGTGTGTGCCACCATGCCGGGCTAATTTAAAACAATTTTTTTTTTCTTTTTTTTGGAGAAACGGGGCTTGCCATGTTGCCCAGGCTGGTCTCGAACTCCAGGTCTTAAACGATCTTCCTGCCTTGGCCTCCCAAAGTGCTGGACATTTGGCTTTCATAAGTTCTCTTTTGCGAAAAACCAAAGTCAGGTATACACAAAATGGCACTTCATCTTTAATTTGTGTTACCCTGTTTACTAATAGTGGATGCTTTCCTCATGTAAGCAGGCAGTTTTCCCTCACTGACCATCAGCTGGGGAGGAGGCAAGGTGTCTGTAGCTTCGTGATTCGTTACCTGTTTTGGAATGGACTTTTGTTATTGGCCACCCACGACAGATATGTCCCCAGCCCCCCCGCCCTCTGCACTGTGGTCATTGTTGGCATATGTGAAATCAGATACAAAGTACTCCTCTAGTCCTCTGGTTTGTCCAAGACACTGGATTCATGGTTTCTCCAACCACACCTGGTGAGCAAATACCCTGACCTTCTGGATTCATCTGTTAGGAAACGCACTGGGTAACAGGTATGAGAATGGGGGTGACTTCCAGTTTCAGTTCCAACACGTCAAGTCATCGCTCCTGCCCTTACAACAAAAACATAACTGAATAAAGTGAAACTCAATTATTTTCTTAGATCCATCAGGGAACTGAGGCCATAGGACAAGCCACCACCCCAAAAGCCAGAGAGGCAGGCAAAGGCCCGAGATCACAGTTTGCTGGGAGCAGAAGCCACCAGGGCCAGGAGCTGGCAGGAAGACTTAAAGGACCCCTTAAATGGCGACTTAGATGAATGGCCGGATTTTGTATGAGTTTCAAGAGTCAAAAACTCATTGCAAGGGCCAGGCGCGGTGGCTCACGCCTGTAATCCCAGCACTTTGGGAGGCTGAGGTGGGCAGATCACTTGAGGTCAGGAGTTCGAGACCAGCCAGGCCAACATGGCGAAACCCTGTTTCTACTGAAAATACAAAAATTAGCCGGGTGTGGTGGTGGGCGCCTGTAATCCCAGCTACTTGGGAGGCTGAGGCAGGAGAATCGCTTGAACCTGGGAGGCGGAGGTTGCGGTGAGCTGAGATTGTGCCGCTGCACTCCAGCCTGGGCGATGGAGAGAGACTCCATCTCAAAAAAACAAAACAAAACAAAACCACAACCTCATGGGGATCCAGTCTAAGCGGGACTCCCACACTTTTGTTGGTTTTACCTCCAAAGGGCCCCGTCAGGTTCTCATAGTGAAGAATGGAGGGAAGTCCCTTGTGTTTGACCAGGGAGAAGGGAAAAGCAACCATTCGGAATTGTTCCTAGAGTGTCCTCAACAACAAAGACCAGCCAGCAGGAGAGAAGACCTCCCAGAGCCTTACCCAACACGGGGGAAGGGACACACTAACCCTTCTGACTTACCCAAGAGGGCAAGGAAAGCTAAGATGCACCTGTGAAGGTCACAGCCCAGGGACACAGGCTCACTACAAGACTGAGAGCTAATCGTGGGATCCCAGAGCGCTTCCCCTCCGTCCACACCTTGCCGCCCATCTGCAAGGCTCCCACACAATACAGAGGGTCACTGCTGAAAGAAGGAAGACTCAGGCTCCACTTAAGAAGAAGTCTCCAGGGAAAAAACAAAGACGAGAGGGGAAACAGAAACAAAGACACTGAAGACCATTTTAGCCTCTGACACGTACAGCAAAACACAGCCTCACTCTTAGCCAGAAAAACAGAAAAACTTCACACTAAAGGCTTATCCACCGCAGTGTTATTACCCAAAAGATCGCATCTTTCAACAAAAAATTGTGAGGCATGCTAAAAGATCAGAAAAAACACAGTTTGAAGAGACAAAGCAAGTGACAGACCCAGACTCAGATGGCAGAGACTTTGGAATGATCAGACTGAGAATTTAAAATACCTAGGATGAGTATGCTAAGGGCTCTAATGGAAAAAGTGGGACAAGCAAGAACAGATGGGTGATGTACACAGAGAAATGGAAGCTTTAAGAGAGGAGCAGGGATTTAAAATGTTTATGTAGATCTGAGCTTCCAACTTATATCATTCTCCTTCCCTCTCAATAACTTTTTTTTGAAACAGGGCCTCACTCTGTTACCTAGGCTGGAGTGCAGTGGTACGATAATGGCTCACTACAACCTCCACCTCCAGGGTTCAAGTGATCCTCCCACCTCAGCCCCCAAAGTAGCTACAGGTGTGAGCGACTGTGCCCAGCCAATTTTTGTATTTTTTGTAGAGATGGGGTTTCCCAGTGTTGCCCAGGCTGATGAAGAACTTATTTTGGCCGGGCGCGGTGGCTCAAGCCTGTAATCCTAGCACTTTGGGAGGCCGAGACGGGTGGATCATGAGGTCAGCAGATCGAGACCATCCTGGCTAACACGGTGAAACCCCCTCTCTACTAAAATATACAAAAAAAACTAGTGGGACGAGGTGGTGGGCGCCTGTAATCCCAGCTACTCGGGAGGCTGAGGCAGGAGAATGGCGTGAACCTGGGAGGCGGAGCTTGCAGTGAGCTGAGATCCGGCCACTGCACTCCAGCCTGGACGGCAGAGCGAGACTCCGTCTCAAAAAAAAAAAAAAAAAAAAAAAAAAAAGAACTTGTTTTAACATTTCTTATAAAGCAGTGCTACTGGCAAAATTCCCTCTGTTTTTGCTTGTCTAATAAAGTATTTATACTTTAGAGGCAGGGGCTTGCTCTGTGGCTTAGGATGGAGAGCAGTGGCACGATCCAAGCTCACTGCGACTTTGAACTTCTAGACTCAAGCAATCCTCCTGCCTTGGCTTCCCAAAGTACTGGGATTATAGGAGTGAGCCACTGTGCCTGGCAGTTTGTTTTGTTTTGTTTTTGAGACAGTCTCGCTTTGTCTTCCAGGCTAGAGTGCAATGGCATGATCTTGGCTCACTGCAACCGACGTCTCTGGGTTCTAGCGATTCTGCTGCCTCAGCCTCTCAAGAAGCTGGGATTACAGGTGCCCACCACCACACCCAGATAATTTTTGTATTTTTAGTAGAGAGGGGGTCTCACCATGTTGGCCAGGATGGTCTTGAACTCCTGACCTCAGGTGATCCACCTGCCTCGGCCTCCCAAAGTGCTGGGATTACAAGTGTGAGCCACCGCAACCGGCCTTGTTTTGTTTTTGAGACAGGCTCTTCTTCTGTCACTCAAGCTGGAGTACAGTGGTGCCATCATAGCTCACTGCAATCTTGAACTCCTAGACTCAAGTGATCCCCCTGCCTCAGCCTCCTGAGTAGCTGCGACTACAGGCTTGCGGAAACAAGCTGATTTTTTATTTTTTCCTTTTTCTTTCTTTTTTTTTTTTTTCTGGTAGAAGCAGTCTCACTTTGTTGCCCAGGCTGGTCTCAACCTGCTGGCCCCAAGAAATCCTCCTGCCTTGGCCTCCCAAAGTGCTGGGATTACAGGCATGAACCACTATGCCCAGCTATATTTTATCTCCATTATGAAAAAGTTTCATTGGACACAATATACTAGGATGGTGGTTTTTCTCTTTCAATACTATGTATAATCGGAGTGGTGGGAGGGGACACCCAATTATAGAGGGTGAACTTCTTGTTTCTCACCATTAAGCATGTTAGCTGTGGGTGTTTTGAAGATGTTCTTTATCAAGTTAAAAAAGTTCCTCTCTATTCTAATTTGCTGGGAGTTTTTACCATGAATGGGTGTCAGATTTTGTTGCTGAAGCTGGTCTCAAGTTCCTGGGCTTAGGTGATCCTCCTGCCTCAGCCTTCTGAGTAGCAGGGAGTATAGTTGCAAGCCACCATACCTGGCTTCTTTTTGAATCTGTCTATCTGATCATGTATGATTTTTCTTTTTTAGCCTGTTGATGTGATGACCACAGTTGATTTTTTTTTTTTTTTTTTTTTCCGAGACAGTCTCGCTCTGTTGCCCAGAGTGCAATGGCACCATCTCGGCTCACTGCAACCTCCACCTCCTGGGTTCAAGTGATTCTCTTGCCTCAGCCTCCCACGTAGCTGGGATTACAGGCGCATGCCACCACGCCCAGCTAATTTTTGTATTTTTAGTAGAGACAGGGTTTTGCCATGTTGGCCCAGCTGGTCTCGAACTCCTGACCTCAGGTGATCCACCTGCCTCGGCTTCCCAAAGTGCTGGGATTACAGGCAGGAGCCACTGTGCCTGGCCCTGATTTATTTATTTTCTTTTTTTTTAGGCAGGATTTCACTCTGTCTCCCAGACAGAAGTGACGTTTTGCCATCACTGCTCACTGCAGCTTTGAATTCCTGGTCCTAGGTGTTGCTCCCACCTCAGCCTCCTGAGTAGCTGGGACCACAGGCACTCGCCACCATGCCCGGCTGTCTGTATATTTTTTGTAGAGATGGGGTTTTGCCACATTGACCAGGCTAGTCTTAAACTCCTGGGCTCGAGTGATCTGCCTACCTCGACCCTAACGTGCTGGGATTACAGGTGTGAACGTGTAAAATTGGCCCGATTTTTGAATGTTGAGCCAGATTTCCATGCCAGGAATCAATCCCACCTGGTCAAGACGTATACTTCTTTGTATACATTGTTGGGTTCTATTTGCTCATATTTTACTGAGCAATTTTGCATCTATGATCATGAAAAGATATTGCTCCATAGTTTTCCTTTATTTTTTATTTATTTATTTTTTGAGACGGAGTCTCCCTCTGTCAGCCAGGCTGGAGTGCAATGGCGTGATCTCGGCTCACTGCAACCTCCACCTCCTGGGTCCAAACGATTCTCCTGCCTCAGCCTCCTGAGTAGCTGGGATTACAGGCACGTGCCATCATGCCCAGCTAATTTTTTTGTACTTTTTAGTAGTTTCACCATGTTGGCCAGGCTGATCTTGAACTCCTGACCTCAAGTGATCCACCTGCCCCGGCCTCCTAAAGTGCTGGGATTACAGGCTTGAGTCATGGGGCCCGGCCTATATAACATCTTTATCTGGTTTTGGGATTAGGGTAATGCTGACATTATAGAATGAGTTATGAGTGATTCCTCTGCTTCTATTTTCTGGAAGAGATTGTAGAGAATTGATATTTCTGCTTCTATTTTCTGGAAGAGATTGTAGAGAATTGATATTTCATTTTTTTTTGAGATGGAGTCTCACTCTGTCACCCAGGCTTGAGTGCAATGGTGCCATCTCAGCTCACTGCAACCTCTGCCTCCTGGGTTCAAGCGATTCTCCTGCCTCAGCCTCCCAAGTAGCTGGGATGACAGGCGCCCACCACCACGCCTGGCTAATTTTTGTATTTTTAGTAGAGATGGGGTTTCACCATCTTGGCCAGGCTGGTGTTGAACTCCTGACCTTGTGATCTGCCCACCTGGGCCTCCCAAAGTGCTGGGATTACAGGCGTGAGCTACCGCACCCAGCTAATATTTCTTCTTTAAAACATCTGGCCCTGGTAGAGTCATGCCGAATGAGCTGAAAACTTAAGTTCACACAAAAACCTGCACTTGGATATGTTTACAGCAGCTTTATTTATAATTGCCAAAAATTGGACGCAAGTGAGATATTCTTTGATAGCCGAATGGAGGAATGGAGACACAATCAGTAGTATATCCAGACAATGGAATATTATTCAGTGACAAGAAGAAATGAGCTATGCAGCCACAAACAAACATGGAGGAATATTGACTGCGTACAGCTGAAAGAAGCCAGTCGGAAAATGACACATTCTGTTCTAACTACATGACAGTTTGGAAAGGCAAAACCACAGCAACAGTAAAAAGCCCCATGGTTGTCAAGGGTTGGCGGGGGATAGGTGTGCTGACGGTGCAGGGGTGGGTGTATGGGACTCCATGTACTATCTGCTTAATTACTCTGTAAAAAGCGGTACTAAAAGAGTAAAATCTACTTCAAAAATAGAGAGATGAGCAAGAGGGGAGGAATGACCAGGTTTGCTGAAGAGAAGAGGCTTCGGGGCTTCACAGGGGTCAGGACTCGTCTAAGGGAAGTTCCATAACCATGGCCAAGGAGAGACATGGGCTCCCAGTGATCTGAGAGGATCTTGACAATGGAATGTTAACTACAACCTTCAAGATTTAACATTAGAGTCCTGGAGAGCCAAACATTTGTAAATGCAGTGCAAGGTCTACTTTTCGTGCAGAGTGAACAGATGAAAGCATCAATGGCAGGAGGTAAAATGAAAGATTTCTGTGAACAGAAATGTCCTGGAGTTCTTGGCACCTGCATGTAGCCTCCTCACCGCTAGCTGACACGGCATTTTTTTCTTTTAAAGAGACAGGGTTTTGCCGTGTTGGCCCAGCTGGTCTCGAACTCCTGACCTCAGGTGATCCACCTGCCTCGGCTTCCTAAAGTGCTGGGATTACAGGGATGAGCCACTGTGCCTGGCCCTGGGTCTTGCTCTGTTGCCTAGGAGGAGTGCAGTGGTGCGATCATAGCTCACTGCAGCCTTGAACTACCGGGTTCATGTGATCCTCCTGCCTCAGCCTCCCCCGTAGCTGGGACCACAGGTGTGTGCCACTATGCCTGGCCAATTTTTTAAAAAATTATTTTTTGTAGAGGTAAATACAATCTGTGTTGTCCAGGCTGGCTTTGAACACCCAGTCTCAAACGATCCTCTTACCTTGGCCTGTCAAAGCGCAGGGATTACAGGTGTGAGCCACTACACACAGCACTGTTTTTGAGTTTTAATGATTCCTCTTCTCTGGTTACCAAGGTAATACAAAGTATTAAACCTCCTGGTGTACCTGTCAAGAGGGTGCTGCACCTTAGAAATTCTCCAGCACACCAGGAGTGTGCTGCTCTCTGCTGTGGCCGGGGTGTGTGTGGTATCGGGCCTTTCCTCCATCCTCTGGAGTCAGATCTGGCAGGCACATGCTGTGCTTTAAGCCTTGGGGCTGGCAGTGGAGGCCTGGCCAGGGCCCTAGGCTGGGGTCGAAGGGCTGATCCTGAAAGGGCACAGGGCCAGCGGGCTGCAGCAGCAGCAGAGAGTGGCCTTCCATGGAAGGGGCTTCCCGGAGAAACTGCGTTACCTGATTCCCACCGCGTGTGCCTGCTGCTTGTGGTGGGCTGCCGTGCAGGGGATCAGGACAGTGGGGGCTCCTTCGGGGGTCTGACATGGGCTCAGAGCCAGAAATGTACACCTGCCACTTCCAAGGAAAAGAAAGCACAAAGCAAAGACAAAGAGGGGAGGGGAGGGGCGTGCAGCAGATCACACTGTCACCCAGGTGGCCTTACTATCTCTGACCGCAACCTTGGGCTGCGCAGCTCATGGGAGCATCTAGTGGAGTCTTTGCCAATTGTGCCAAGGTGGGGCTGGGCCAATGTCTCAGCCACAAGGAGTCCTCACTGCCGGGACACTTCCTCCAGTGCCCAGATGTGGCCACCCTCGGTGGCTGGGGGTGTCTGTCTTGCCTCTGGCGCTCCTTTTGCCAGGGGGAGACTCTGTGTTCTCTGATCTCAGGTGGGGCCTCCTATTTTGATGACGTTCTTTTTGTTTTTTTTTTGAGACGGAGTCTTGCTCTGTTGTCCAGGCTGGAGTGCAGTGGTGCGATCTCGGCTCACTGCAAGCTCCGCCTCCTGGGTTCATGCCATTCTCCTGCCTCAGCCTCCCAAGTAGCTGGGACTACAGGCGCCCACCACCACGCCTGGCTAATTTTTTGTATTTTTAGTAGAGACGGGGTTTCACTGTGTTAGCCAGGATGGTCTGGATCTCCTGACCTCGTGATCCACCAGTCTCGGCCTCCCGAACTGCTGGGATTACAGGCGTGAGCCACCTCGACCGGCCAACAGCACGTTCTTAAAACAGGGGAGCTTGTGTATACACATAGCTGAGTTGGTTTCGCGTTAATGTCGGATATGTGAGTGTGTTAGGCTGTTCTTGTGTTGGTATAAAAGAATACCTGAGACTGGGTAATTTATAGAGAAAAGAGGTTGAATTGGCTCACAGTTCTGCAGACCGCACAGGAAGCATGGCACTAGCATCTGCTTGGCTTCTGGGAGACCTCAGGGAGCTTTTACTCCTGGCAGAAAGGGAAGTGGGAGCAGGTGCGGCACAAGGCCCGAGCAGGGGTGAGAGCGTGAGTGTGGGGAGGTGCCACAGGCTTTTACACAACCACATCTCACAAGGGTAGCACCTCCCACCAGGCCCCACCTCCAACACTGGAGACTACATCTCAGTATGCTTTTTGGCGGGATCATCCAAACTCGTCATCAGCGAGCAACAAAGGGCTGCCAGGGGGGTGTGCATGCTACCCCACCCAGGTCAGCACAGTCACGCTCGCCCTGGGGGAGGACATGCAGCCACTGTGACCCCACTGTCACTCACCAACCAGTGACTCTGGTGTCTGCTTGGTGGGAGTCTAATTCTCCCTCTCTGAAAAAACGCAATGCCTTGGGTCGGCCTTGTCCTTGCAGAACCGTCTTCGCTTCAGTCTATCCAAGGCTCTCTTCCCATCAGAGAAGAGCCGGTCACACTGTGGCTGGCTCCCTCCCCAGGGCCTGGCTGATGGTCCTGGGAGGGGCCGCAGCACAGGAGGCACATGTGCAGGCCACCTGCTCACCCTCTTTTCCACTTTCATCGCTTGTGAGAAAACAGAAACAAGAAAGAGGCTGCGTCCTTATCTGCCTCTCCTGCCTGCTGATTCCATTCGTATTCTGTGTTGCCTGCACATCGCAGGCAGCAATAGCTTTCTCCTCAGAATTCACTTTGGCAGCCAAGCCCCCTTGCAGCTCCTCCTTGCCCTGTGCTCCCCTCTTTGGTAGGCGCCCTTTGAACACTGTGCCCCCAGCCTTGGGGCCCCGTTTCCCAGCAACGCTGAGTCCAGGGTGCTAATCCCCTGGTGCCTTCTGGCCACGGGCAGCCTTCACTGACAGTATGACTTTCTCCCATTTGAAATCTGCATTGGCCCAGCCTTTCTTTCTTAACTGAGACGTTGCAGATTTATGGAATTTTTTTTTTTCAAGTCAAAATTCTTTTATGACAATAAAACAATCACATATTTAATATAAAAAGAAATGCAGAAAATGGCTCAGGGTTGTATTAAAAAAAAAATCCAGGTTGTGCAGGTTGCTGTATTTACATCTGGGAGCAGAGCTGTCCCCACATCAGGCACAGCAGCTGCACTTCTCCGACGCCCCTTTGCAGACACGGCCCTGGGCACACTTGGCACAGCCCACGGGGCAGCAGGAGCAGCAGCTCTTCTTGCAGGAGGTGCATTTGCACTCTTTGCACTTGCAGGAGCCGGCGCACGTGCAGGAACCACCAGTGGCGCAGGAGCAGTTGGGGTCCATTTCGAGCCAAGGAGATGCTGGAGCTCCCACCGGTAAGGCAAAAACGCAGTCAGGCAGTTGGAAAGTGCACTCTTTTTTTTTTTTTTTTTGAGACAGAGTTCTCACTCTGACGCCCAGGCTGGAGTGCAGTGGCGCCATCTCGGCTCACCGCAACCTCCGCCTCCTGGGTTCAAGCGATTCTCACGCCTCAGCCTCCAAGTAACTGGGACTACAGGCATCCGCCACCACGCCCGGCCAGATTTATGGATTTTTGTTTCCAATCTAGCAGTGACAGAGCTTTTTCTAAAACTGTGGGAGTCTGTGCTGCTCTCATTCCTGCACTTATTCTCCTTTAAGCACTTACTGCATTTGTAATTTTAACTTTTTTTTTTTTTTTGAGATGGGGTCTTGCTCTGTCGCCCAGGCTGGAGTGCAGTGGCACAATCTCGGCTCATTGCAAGCTCCCCGCCTCCTGGGTTCATGCCATTCTCCTGCCTCAGCCTCCCGAGTAGCTGGGACTACAGGCACCCACCACCATGCCCGGCTTTTTTTTTTTTTTTTTGTATTTTTAGAAGAGGTGGGGTTTCACTGTGTTAGCCAGGATGGTCTCGATCTCTTGACCTCGTGATCCGCCCACCTTGGCCTCCCAAAGTGCTGGGATTACAGGTGTGAGCCACCGTGCCTGGCCAATTTTAACTTCTTTATATTAAATGGTTAAACTAACTAATGCCTGGCCTCTGGGAGGGCAGTCCCGTTTGTTTTGTTGACTGCAATACTCATCGCCTTACAAATGCATGTACTATCAGCCATTGCCTGCCCCTCCCCCATTTCTATGACTTCTCCAGTAGCCTTAGTCATCCTTTCTATACTTTTAAACTAGTTAGATGACTGTACTCAATTCCCTAGCGAGGCCTTCCTGCTGCCAACCTGACGGTGATGCCCGTGCTGCCAGCTCTCTGTCCTACCTTGGTCCACTGTGGAGGCGTTAACAGTCACCTGTGGTCTTGTTCTGTTTTCTCAATTGCTTAGTCTTTTGTAACATTTGCTGTCCTCTCTCAGTTCCCATCACCTTTTTTTGGCTCCTCTGTGCCAGGCACATTATGCTATCTGTGGGAGGTAGACAGGTTCCCACCCTTGCTTATTCGGAGCAGGGAAAGTTCTACTGATTTCATTTCATAAAAGAATACCAGTGATAAAAGTACTTGAAAACCACTGCTTTGTGGAATGGGTAATGCAGCAGACTTTCAAAAGCAATTTAGAAAACAAATTGTCGTCCAGGCTGGAGTGCAGTGGCACAATCATGGTTCACTGGAGCCTTGACCTCCCAGGTTCAAGCGATCCTCCAGCCTCAGTCTCCTTAGTAGTAGGCTCATGACACCACGCCTGGCTAATTTTTAATTTTTTTGCAGAGCTGGCGGGGTGAGGGGGGGGGTCCCATATGTTGCCCAGGCTGGTCTCGACCACCTGGGTTCAAGCAACCCACCTGCCTCAGCCTCCCAAAGTTCTGCAATTACAGGTGTGAACCACTGCACCCAGCCACAAAGCAATTCTTGAAAAGCAACCAGGGTTGGCTTCCAAATGCTCAGCCCTATCATGGGTCTCATCCTATGGCCTTAGTGCCTTCCTCCTCCTTGTGTAGTTGGTTCCATCTCAGAAAACCTACATTTCCTAGCCTGTAAAGCTTAGCCCACTCCCCATGGAATGGGAACAATTTAGTAGTTTAAAGGAAGTATTAAGAAAGAGCACTCTCTGGGATTAAAGAGGGGGCAGGCTGAAGGAATGATGGCACGGCCACTGGGTCACTGCCTGACTCTCCAAACTGGTCTCAGAACTGGCCCCTCTGCACATGGACTGCTAGCTCGAGGGCCCGCACTGCTGAATGGCAGCACATCTTCCTACAGTGCCCTGTTTCAGGCTTGAAAACTTTGCCCTCGTGTCCCAGGGCACCGCACACCTCCACACCCCTTCTTCACACATTCGGCTTCCCTTGTCCAGGGTCCCACCATAGAGGAGCCTCCCCTGCTTCACCCACCACTTTCACAGCTCACAACTGGCTTCTGTTACTGTCTGGTCTTACTAAACAAAAGGGGCAGTGGCTCCTTCTGGCCATGAAATTCAAGGATTCCTCCCCAACTTCTACCAAATCAGGTACTTCTCTTACCTAGTATTTAAATTTTGACATGTCTTACCCAAGCCTGTGTCCGGAGCATGGTGGTTCTGTACTGAGCTGATACTGCTGGGATTCCTGTGCTTGGGACACATCCCAGTCAACTCAAGGGAGAGCATCTGTAGGCCCGATGTGTGCATGTGGGACATTAAACTCCCTTAGACTCCAAATTTGGGTAAGAAATTAGGAAACAAGATGGAAGGAAGAAGGAAACAAAATAATTTCTCCAGGCATTGGTGATTAAAGATGCCTTTCCTTTCAAAGCAAGCAGGCTGCTGTTTTCTGTGTGTGCCCCGTAGTACTAGGGTGACTCTCAGAGTACAGGGAGTGACAGTGGCCCAGAGGGTCCTTCTGATACCCAGATAAAGACAAAACTTTGCTTTAAATGGAGAACTGTTACTGTTCACATTCTTGCTGTAATCATCAGCTTTTACACACAATTTGTGGATCCCCACAGAAATACCACAGGCCTTGTGCGGTGGCTCACACCTGTAATCCCAGCACTGTGGGAGGCTGAATCATCTGAGGTCAGGAGTTTGAGACCAGCCTGGCCAACATGGTGAAACCCTGTCTCTACTAAAAATACAAAAATTTGCCAGGTGTGGTGGCACGTGCCTGTAATCCCAGCTAGTTGGGAGGCTGAGGCAGGACAATTGCTTGACCCCAGGAGGCGGAGGTTGCAGTGAGCAGAGATCACGCCACTGCACTCCAGCCTGAGTGACAGAGCAAGACTGTCTCAAAAAAAATATTAAAAAAATAAATATCACAAAGCTACTGACATCGGTCTTCTTGGCCTGCATATGGCTGAAAGGTGTTTTCCCTTCCCCCAGGGACTGGCAGCTCCAGGCATTTCCTGAAAATGGGAATTGTCCTGCTGCAGACCCTGCTCCTGGCCTCTGGTGCTATGACATATTTGGCAGGAACTCAGTGACTGCTGAATGGATCTGGAGCAGATAAGAAAGCCAGTGTGAAGTCCCAAGGAAACCCACAGGATTGGCACTGGTGTCTTCCACTGGGTATTTTGTGACTAAAGCTGGACAAGGTCTTTCTTCCCTCCCTCCTTGCTCCTGCCACCACTGTACATAATGTCACCATCTGCGGTGAGGGTGATATAGCTGGCCTCACAGTTCCCCAGGCAGCCCTAGACAACTTTCTGCTCTCCATAGACACAGTCTAGACTGGCGATGCTGAGGCGCTCTACATCATTGTCCGGACATGGTGGGGTCTAGGACCACTGCCCACACATGCTCAGACACAGCAGATGCCCAGTCATGCAGTCTCCGCCCACATGCCACAGCCCCTCCACCAGCCCTGTGGTTGCATCCCACATGGTCTCCCCACTGCACCTCTTCCCCTTGGTCTTCTATTTAGCCCAGCCCAGCTAACATGACATGCAGGCAGGGGGTGTCCTAGCGTCATTGCAGGCCCTTCTGGTGGTGGGCAGTCCTCCTATTACAATTTTCACGGTGGCTCTGCCTCATCGTCAGCAGAGACCTTGTCTCCCACCTTCACCTGCAAAAGACAACGTCATAGGGCACGAGCTCCCTCCATTCTCTCCTCTCCACCTGAAAATGATACTGTCTTCAGCTGTCCTTGGCGCCAGACTCAAGAGAACGAGCCCTGTGTCCATCCTGGCCCCATGGGGCCCAGTGCCAGCATCCCCTCCACTGTTTCTCCGCCTCTCTCTCCTTCTTCCTAGAGTCAGGGATGCTAAGCCTGTCCCTAGGAAAACCCATCCCTGTGCTGCTCCTCTTTGGCCACTCCCAAACTATGTCCCCCTTGGCTTCGGGGCCGGGGCTGGGGGTCTACACTTGCCTCCACAGCCTAGGGGTGTTTCCTGTTCCCCTCAGATGGTCCAGGCGAGCTCTGAACGTGTTGGTTCTGAGTAAATACAGTGAACCAGCCAGCCTAGATACCGGCCCGAACTGCCATCTGGAACTGCTGAGCTACTGCTGAGAGGAGGAGCCCATCACAAAGCGGGGAAAATGGGACCAGGTTTCTCTGCTGAACAAGGAAGATGATTATTCTGATCGCTTTCTACAGAATCTGGACAACAGGGAAGAGTGTTAAGTCTCTCAGGGAAAGGGCCAGTGGAATACTCCCACAGTGCTTCAAATACCCCATTGCAAACTCCCAGTTTACGTGCGATCAGCTCACTTCCCTGAAGGTTTCTGACAGGAGGGTTTCCTCTCAGATTAGCAGATACGTCTGTTTGCAGGCATTTTGGTGAGACCTTACAACAAAATTTAATGAAATACAGCAGCATTTAAAAAGACTTGCTATTTACCGAGTACTTGCTTTGAAGTACTATGCTCAACAGTTGAAATGTATTTTTATAATCTTTACCATATACAAGGCAAGTAATACTGCTTCCACTTTACAGCTGACAGTTTGAAGCAGAGAAAGCAAGCAGAGACGCAGAATGACTGGCCCACAGCCAGCTGCAGTTCTAAGCAGGGGATAGTTCTGAACCCAGCTGGATGAGTCCCAGGCCTGTGCTCTTTCCACAACACCACATCCAAAACATTTTCCAGTATCTTTGTTTTGTAAATAAGTCATTGCATAATGCCCAATATTGGTAAGAACCAAATGTCCAAGAACCCCTATCTTTATGACTTCTTGCTCTGAAATAAGGGGTTGCCCAGGACATCTGCCCAGCAGTGGGGCTGCTGAAGTTCAGGAGAATGAGGAGATGGGTGTAGGCTCCGCCTACCTCCCCCCATAGGCAAAGGTCTGCAGAACCACCTGGAGAACCCTAGGGAGCACTGACATCCCCATTCAACTCAAGGAGCAGCTCACAGCCCTAACACAAGTTACCACACGCAGAGCAAATCTGGAAGACATCTGGGGAACGTAATGAAGGACTAGACAATTTCACGCTTTCACGAATGAAACTGCAATTAAACTATACATGCACGGTGCTGTGTTATTTTGGTAATACAGGGACACAATTTAATGATTCTAAGGATTTTTTTGTAGTTTTTTTTTTTACAAGTCAGGTGCCATAAACATTCAAATAATCCATCTTTTAAAAAGTACGTTTACAACATCAAAAGAATTAAGATGAAATATAAACCTTTCTACTTACAATTTTTATACAGATTAACCAAATCACAAATACCACAAATAAATGTTAATGTTAAATTGTAACAATATAATGAATAAACATTCAGATTCTTAATAAAATCTTCCTTTAACATTTTTTAACTTACCATTATGCTAAATAGTCTATGCAGAATTTTGGGGTGCAATACCAAGAAGGCACCAACAGTACAAAGCAGATACAAAGCAGTTTCAGAACTTTCTTGAGTGCTCTACACGGATAAACAGCACAAAAAAAGGCAACAAGCTTTAGGTAAACCTGGTGCAACCCTGGAGGACTTGCTCTGGATTTCCATTTGTTTCTGACCCATCGTGTCAAGGTGGATGACGTAAGAGAAACCGCATATTCACTGTGATAGCTTCTCATCTGCACTACAGGAGTATCATGTTTCAAACACCAGCATAACAATTTTAAAGCACAAATGCTTTAAAAATGTATAAGCGAAAGGATTGCTCAGATTTTCAAAACCATTACATTTACAAAAATATTTCCCTTAAACTTGGGATTGCTCCAAAACATTGATTTACAAATATAAAAGTATTATGGAAGGACTCAAAGCATGTGTGCATATGTATGTGTGTATTAACATACTGTTACCATACTATATAAAAGTTACCAATTTAAAAACCATATTAACATATAAGCAAATAAAGAGAAAACAGTCTCCTCTGAATGGTTGAAATATTATGTGGCATGCGGTGTGGGTAGTTTACCTTTGCGATTCCTTAGAGACAACCACTGGTGAGCCACATGTAGCTTGTCAAAGCTACCGGTTACATCTACACCCACTGCCTGCGCCCAAGAGCATAAGGAATGAGTGTGCACAGACCACACACTGTGCATGGCACACCGAATACACTATTCTTCTACCCAGATGCCACAATGTCTGCATATCTCTGCTAGCTTTGAGAACCTGTGTCAGGACAGAGTCCTCACGATGAGTTCTTTCAAATCCATCCCACTGGCTTGTTCGGTATTTCTTTTATACTAAATGAAAGGACTGGAATGTTTCAACAGGAATTTTTTGCTTACATTTTAGACACCAAAAAAGCTATTAGTCTGAAAGCTTATTTGAACATACTAATAGTGGAGGTGCTGTTCAGTGTCACTAATATGAACTAAGATGACCTAATCTGTACATTTTTACAAATGTAAGAAGAGCCAAAATGATGCATCTACTACACATGATAGTTAGCGCTTTTCATAGGTACCTTGGTTAGGACCATTCTCTGCCCTGTTACATTATGTTTGGCATGATTAATAAAAAGCACACAACTTATGGCTACAATGATTCTAGAATGAAGTTAGTGGTTTCATGCCAATCTGACTCCACAGTACCAGGAAGGGGAATGGGAAGGAGCTCATAGTCTCCAGATGTTAGTAGCCAAGGCTGTGGTTTTCTAATTAGAAGAGGATTGGAAATTAACCTCATAATACTAACTTTCCATTTAAAAAGTATAAAGAAACAAGAGTAATAAAACTGTCAATGTTTTAAAAATGAAAACTGACTTATCAGTGTTATCAGGTAACAGTCAAATTTCTGTGTCTTGTCAATGCTGTGTGGACCTTCAGATGGCAGCTCTGAGCACGCAAGTGAAAAGGGCGTATTTCAGGGCAAGAATAGAGATGTGGGTCTGTTTTCTGGGGATGAGCCGGCTATCCTTCCTCGGCCACAGGAGTGGTGAGCGTGAGCACCCTGGGCTGGGTGGTGAGGACTGCACGCTGCGGGGTGGCCCTTCCCAACACTCGGCTGTGCCCAGCAGCAGCTCTGGGGCACGCGGGCAGGCCCTCTTTAGAGAGAACCAGGGAATCCAACCTGAGATGGGGCTTCTTCGTTAGGGTTTGACAGAATATTTGAGACCTAAGATTGTGAATAAAGGAACATGACAGAATCGATTCTCTGCTGAGCAGAGGTAAAAAGGACCCTACAGAAACACCTTTCTAACTCATCTTATGTAAACCCAAGTGCTGGGCCAGTGCCTGGGTGGCAAAGTGAGGCCTGTGAGCATTTCTGTGTTCAGCACAACCTGAACCTGACTGTCCATTCAGACACGCTGATCCAGAGGAAAGCAACACTGAATCTTAACATGAATGTGAAGATAGAAGATGTACATTTATTTTCATGAATTACAAATGCGTTTCTGTTCGTATTAGCAGGCAGTCTTTATATAACCCATTCTCCATTGCTGTCAAAAATCAAACAAGAAAAAAGGACAGCTGAGAAATGAAAAGCTAAAAATAGAATTATTTTTCCTAAATGATCTGCTGGATAGCATTTTCTGTGGAACACAACTCAATCGAGGTAACAATAGAGTTTTCATTTCAATTGTAGGCATGTGGCACTTGGACAGTCATCTCTGCACAGAAAGCTGTAACAGTCATGCGAGGGTACAGTAATTATTGAACAAGGCAAATTTCTCACCACAGAGAGCAGTGGGGAAGTCAAGAGGAGGCACCGCACTGGGACAGAACACCGAGTCAACTCCACAGTACACAGTGGCAGGAACAAATACTTAAAGAGATCAGTAAAATATGGATAGAGCTCCAAACACGAGTTAGTGCTAGCTTTTTCTGACGGTCTGACTCAGCAGTATCAGAAATATTTGAGTACTTGACGACAAACAGTGCTTCATGTCATGAGCTCGTGGAGGGTTTATTACAAATTGTTATATTGTAGGTTGAAAAATGAACTTGAGATGCTGACATGCTGTAGAAGGAAAAAGAATTGTATACTTTCTTATTTAAAGACGCAGTGTTCCTCTCTGCTAAATCCTCAGGCATGGAACATGGTTACTGAAACACGCACATTTGAAGTAGCTCAAAGGCGTATGTGCACCAGCATGTGGAGTTCCACCCTGGGACATCCCCAGAAACCATCCACAGCTCAGCACTGCAACCTTTGTACTTCTCTCACCAAATGCCGAGTGAAGCTGCCACTTTAAATGTTTTTTTTGTAAGTCTTACAAACATTAAGTACTGCACATAATGCTTCTTGGCAAGTGTTACACCTCTATATGGTACAAGTGACCACAGTAAGTCTACAGAGTGACATTGCTGGGTGCAGTACTTCCTTTTTATTTAGAAAAATGACTGCATTTCTAAAAGCTGGGTCAATAGCACATACCTTATAGATGTTAGTGACTACCATGATATGAGAAAAGACGTGGACAAGTGCTCCCCAAGGATTCCCGAGACGGAAGCACTTGCTGCAGGCTGCAACATCAGCCAAGGTATTTCCACAAGCTCCTGCTCTGGGGCAACAGTTATGGTCAAAGGGTGAAGTGCAAATAAGGGGCTGTCACTGACTTAAAGTGCCCTAGGCAGTAGCCTTCCCTATCATAAAGTGAGATGCCAGTGACTCGAGACAACTGGGGAAGAATCTCTCTCTGGTGCGGCTGCATGGTCAGCAGGGCATCATGTAGAAAAGGATTCAGGAGAGGGAGGAACCACTGCATCTTTCAAACCAGAAAGCGGTTAGTGACTAAAGCAACAGTAAGCAGTAGGTGCACTGAAGTACATACTGCCGCAGGTCACCAATAGGTGACACACACAGGGCTGCCAGGAGGAATTCTCTGGACTGAAGAAATTCTTTGAAAGCATAAAAGCCACAACTACCAGAAACCGCCCCTCCAAACGGCTCAAAGGAGTCAAAGTGGATAAGCCAAGACGGGCTGGAGACAGGACCAGGGGTCAAGAACTGGGAAGAAGAATACCGATGTCTGAGCACGTCCAGTCCTCTGAGCCCTTGTCCTACAGAAACACAAACAGACCACTGAGTTAAGAGTGAGTCATGTGAAAACAACATTGTCATCAGCATCACAAAACACAAAAGTGACAAGAGTGAACCACATTAAAACAGCAGCAGCAGCAATAGCATCATGAAAATAGAAAAGGGAAAAAAAACTCCTGCAAAATGGCCATCTCATTGGACACACTTGGGCAAGAGTAACACACGGCAGTTCTGAAGGGGCCAGGGTCAGCCCTCACTCCACAGGCACCTTCTCTCAGACAGTTCTGAGGTGGTTTCCACAACACTCATAGATGAGAGACACCACTCCCCCAGCCTACACTGACTGCAGTGTTCCCAAGATGCCCTTTATTTATCATAAGATATCCAACACTAGTGCTCCCTTTGGCAGCACATATACTAAGATATCCAACACTACTCCATGGTCAAAATTAGAGTTTAAGGGCCTTTGTAAAATAATACATCTTTACGCAAAAGGGTCTTCTGCCGCCTCCTATTCTTAGCAAGTCTCTCTCTAAATGACCAGCTAGGACAGAGTTAACTGCACAGTCAGGGGACAGTGCCCTGTTAATAATGCTCACATTTTCTCTGACTGAGGGCGAAACAGTCCTGGTGGGAAGTGTGAGTGGGGGTAATGGGCTGGGGTTTTAGCAAGGAGCTGTGACTGGTTCCCACCGGCAGGAGAGGTGCTGATCACGCAGGTCAGAGGTGACCTGACAGCTATGTTCCCATGAGGCCTCTGAACCAGTGCCCTGAAAGGAAGCATTTCCCTCACTCTCTATGCCCGGCCAGGGCCCACCTGGAGTATCACACCAGGCAAGCACAAGCAGCACGCTTTCCCTGTTTTTCCAATGTCTCTACTTTTACTTGGAGAAATTCTATTCCAAACCAAATCTACTCCAACTGTTTACAGGCCAGTGGTTCTCAGATGCTAGCCTGGAAAGCACCTGGAGGGCTTGCTAGAACAGATTGCTAGGGGTGGGCACAGAGCAGCCACACCTGCAGAGCCACTGCCTCATGGCTTCCACTGTACATAATGAGTGAACTTCACTCCCAGCTATCGATCACTCTGTCCCATCCGGTTTTTTTTTTTGAGACAGTTTCACTCTGTTGCCCAGGCTAGAGTGCAGTAGTGCACTCTCGGCTCCCTGTAACCTCTGCCTCCCAGGTTCAAGTAATTCTCCTGCTGTAGCCTCCCAAATAGCTTGGACTACAGGCACCTCCTACTACACCCAGCTCATTTTTATATTTTTAGTAGAGGCAGGGTTTCATCATGTTGGCCAGACTGGTTTCCCTGACCTCAAATGATCCACTTACCTAGGCCTCCCAAAGTGCTGGGATTACAGGCATGAGCCACTGCACCCAGCCTGTCCCATCCTTAAAAATGTGAAAACAGCCACTCAAATAATGTTTTGCATTCTGTGGTTCGGATGAAGAAGGTGGAGAAGGCCACTGGGGCAACCAAGTGTCTCAAAATGCAAACAAAACAGACTCTTCCCTTTGGAGATTCTCATTGGTGTGAAATGTTTTCCAGCATGAAAATCTAGCAGAGTATCACTTATTATTTCACAGAGCACTTTCAGAGCTATGGTTTTCATCTGCCACTCAAGAGTTGGGGCAAGAAGAACGGGTGTTACAGCCAAACTGTGGACTTGGAGATGGGCTGAGAGGGAGAAGTAGTCTCTTTTATGTAGAGGTGAAATGCAGCCAAACCTATGGGTTGGCAGGATGTTAAGCTGCCCTAAAATGCTTTCATCTTCAATAAACCAAAGGAAAATGCGGTTCATGCCCCTACTGATCAATCCACCTGAGAAAACTCACAATCAGGCAGACGAAGAAGAAAGTTGAGCACTGACCTCTACCTTCACCCGCCTCACAGGGTAGGAGACTGAGGATATGGGCTGGGTAGGAATGAGGCTTGTCACAGGTAGTAGGCATGTTCAGTTTTTTTTTTTTTTTTGAGACGGAGTCTCGCTGTGTCTCCCGGGCTGGAGTGCAGTGGCGCTATCTCGGTTCACTGCAAGCTCCGCCTCCCAGGTTCACGCCGTTCTCCTGCCTCAGCCTCCCGAATAGTTGGACTACAGGCGCCTGCCACCACGCCCGGCTAACTTTTTGTATTTTTAGTAGAGACAGGGTTTCACCGTATTAGCCAGGATGGTCTTGATCTCCTGACCTCGTGATCCGCCTGCCTTGGCCTCCCAAACTGCTGGGATTACAGGCGTGAGCCACCGCGCCTGGCCGGCATGTTTAGTTTTTAAACTTGCCCATGGAAATTGACTCCCTTAAGCAAAACACAATGAATATACTTTGACCCTTTAAGATCTTTCGGCCAACACTACAAGTATCACTTGATTGCTTCCTCTACCAAAGGGGCCCCACAGCTGTGCTCTGTGGTCCTGGGGTGTTATGTTTCTAGGCCCTTCCTGCTGCAGCCAAATGGTCAACAGTGCCCTCCCAGTGTTCCCTTGTTTTATTACACGTTTACCTCCTGAGTTCTCCAATTTAGAGCTCCTGATCTCCGGTGTGTGGGCTGAAAACTCAGAGACAATGCTCCTTAGTATTGTGAATGAGTCCCGAGACCTTTCCCAGGGAGCAAGGCTAGTCACAGGCAGTGTGCAGCCTGCCACTGTTTCATGCTGGCAAACATTTCAAGAAAATGGTATTCTGGGTCCAAAATACCTGGATTCTCTGCTTAGTTTTGCTACTTGATGTACAATCTTGAGCAAAGTGCTCAAAGGCTCATGTCTTCAGTTTCCTCAATCATAAACATGGGATGCATGCTGACTTCCCAACATTCTGTTGTGATCACCAAAATGAAATGTTTATGAAAGAACCTATCCCATAGTTTAATCAGCCAACCCAGCCCCAGCTTCCCCTGGATTCATGTGATATTCTAGATGATTAAATTATAAGTCAGTCTAGATGTTGGCAACTTCCTTTGCAATGAATGGATAAAATGAGATGGGTTGATGGGTAGATAGAGGAACAGATGGACAGATCTATGAGAAAACTAGTAAGATATTAATGTTAACTGTATAATCTAGGTGGTGGGAATACGGCTGTCTACTGTAAATTCCTTCAACTTTTCAGAATAGTTGAAAACTGTCATTAAAAGAATGTTGGGGGAAAAATCATGCTATAAGCACACAGGGAGCATCTGTGTGTCTTTTGTGTCTGGAGCAAATGAACAACACACAGAGGTGACTGTCCTTGCCACGCTGGGACTCTCAGAGTGGTGGTGGACCCGACAGGGATACTGGTCCCCCGCCTTGCAAGGCTGGCTTCAGGAGGCTGTCAGCAACTGTGTCCTGTGGCCCCAGGAACAACCCTGCCGCTGTCTTGTCATCCTTGTGCCTGCGGTGCTGCCTGTCTCCAGTGGCCTGGCCAGCTGTCCCCCAAGTCCTTGCTCTCCGAGGTCCTCCTGCATCTTTACTGCCGCCAGAGTCACCTGAGCCATTGCTTCAGGTCAGGTAGCTACCTGTGAGGGAGAGCTGGGCTCCTGGGGAGGCAAAGGCCACAGCCTGGGCTGGCCTCTTTCTCTGCAGCCCCCTCTTGCTCTGCTGTCTGGCATGACCACCTTCCAGGTTCCACACAGCCGTGCCCCTCCCCAACCAGCAAAGAACCCAACTGTCAGGTTTCAGCTGCAGCCCAACTGCAAGTCGGCCACACTCTGCGAGGCTTTAATGTCTGCCTTACCCTCTGGGGCCCACCATGCCCGTGCCCACCACTGGGACTCTGTATACTCCTTGTTGTTTACATTTCCTGCTATGAGGCTGCTGGAAAGCAAAGCCTGTGTCTTATTCATCTTTGTTACCTTCCTAACTGGCAAAAGGAAGTGCTCAATGCTGATTAAGTGATGAAAAATGAATTATCACGTCAACCCCAGAAGCTCTTTTATACTAAAAATGTGCATAGTTGTGTCTGTGTGCCTTTCTCCCCTACTATGGGCCCCTTTGAGGCCGCATTTAGATCCTGCTTGCTCCGCTTGCTCTTGGTGTCTAAGGTAGACTAAGCAGGCAGCACGCCTGACCTCAAGCGACAGAGAAGATGAGATGATCACAGACCACCACCTGGCTGAGGGAAAATGACTGTGAAAGGAATTGTGAAGGAAGAAAAGCAACAGAGGTTGCTCAGTTCCATCTTCTAGGTTCTGTAAAGGGCAAAAGAGTAAACCTCTCAGGCCTCATAGGCCATCCAGGTCTGTTGTGACTACCCCACTCCACCGCTGTAGAGGAAAGGCAGCAAAGGTAACCTGTGAGCAAATCCAAGGCCCTGTGCGGCTCCATTTACAAAAACAGGCAGCGGCTGACCAGGGTCTAGTTAACCTGACCTTGTACTGGGAGTGTGTCCTGGAGCCTCACGGTGGGGCAGGGACTCTTGAGAAACAGAGACAACTGCTCCACTGTGAGCGCCTCATGGAGGAGCCAGGAAGGAAGCTCTGTGGGGACTGCAGGTGTGAAAATGGTTGGATCCTGGGGCCCAGCTTTCTGTCAGTGAGTGAGTGTGCAAATCACTGTGGCTAACACCTCCTCCACTAGACAGCCACATGAGTATGGGGCAACAGAAGACAGGAACCAGCTCAGTCCCCTGCTGATAACAGGCTTCTTTCTCCGTCACTACGCAGGGCTTATGGCTAGCAGTCCATTGCACATCCTGTTTGCCTGACTCCACAACACTTCCCTTGGGTTTGAGAGATCGTCTTTTGGGGTGTGTCTGGTGTCAACAGCAAGCTAAGCGAGGGCTTAACAGTGCCAGCAGCCCTGCCTCCCCTAAGTTGGTAGGTTTAGAAAATTCGCAGTCTTTCAGACTTTGCCTTTCCTCCTTCTCTTGAATTTGCCGCTTCTCACCACTTCATTTCTAGTCCAACACTACAGCCCCTTTGGTATGGAAGACCAGGCATTTGTTCTTAGCTGATGTCCTACCCAGTCTTCCCTCATTTCAACCCCTCCTGCTTTGATGTCAGACTTTTGAAAACACCATTTTCCATCCCCCAAACTACCAATTCCCCACTCTGTTGCCCTGCCTGGCTTTCAGCGCTATCTGCTTGGAGGCTGTGTGGGTCATGTCAGGCCTCAGCTCATGTCTGCTTGGTTCTTTGTCCTCAGTGACAGGGAATGGACACCTGTAACTGCAACACAGTTCTGTCCAAAGCATCTCCCCAGCAACTGCTTCTACCTTGGCTCACAATTCTTTATTCACTGCTCTTTTCTACAGAGTTCTAAACACAAGTCCAGTTCTCTCCCCTCTTGTCATATACTCTCTAAAATCAAGATTTGCCTTCTTTTCCTGTATACTATTTTTTTTTTTTTTGAGAGAGGGTTCACCCAGGATGGAGTGCAGTGATACAGTCATAGCTCACTGCAGCCTTGGACTCTGAGATTCAAGAGATCCTCTCCCCTCAGCCTCTCAAAGTGCTGGAATTATAGGCATGAGCCATTGTGTTGGGTCTACTCAATTATTAAATTCTACCAATATTGTCACGTTGTTCACCTCCCCTTATGACCTAAGCACATGCAGCTTCTGTGCAGGCCCATGTAAATCCCCGACTGGCCAGCCCAGCCTCCATCTCTTGGATGAAGTTTCCCCAGCTCTCCAGCCTACACTGCTAGTCTGAACTGGTAACACGGTCTGGGCCCCTTGCATGTGACATCAACTGTAGAACCAGGTCCCAGCTAGGAGTTTCTGAAGGGGCAGGCACAGAGGACCCTAACACTAGATTTATTTAACTGGTGGCTCTGCATTCCCTGGGAGGAAGGGAGTCCTGAGGCGAACCCTTTCCAGAGAGATGCTCATGTAACTGTGAAACTGCTCTGGACAGGCAGCAAGGAACAGATGAGAACCCAAACATGAACAATCTAGAATATGAAAAAGTTGTTTCCAAATAATCACATTCACTACCCTTGAGAGTAAAGGAGGTACCTGGAGTTTCTAATAAACAAGAAAGAGATTCCTAAAAGAATATATGTAACTTTCTAAATAATTTTTAATTCTAAATTAAAAAAAAAAAAAACCTTTCAATAAGGAGCTTGGAAAAGAATACAAAATAACGGACCTCGAGGAACACAACATTCTAGAAACAAAAGGCAGTGCCTCCCTTGCTGGAGTTCACTGTATTAAAGCTCCAGGTACCTGACAAATTTAAGATCTGTATCCCGGCTGGAATCTAGCAGTCTCTTCAAAAATTAGTTCTTTGAGCTTTTCCTTAGGCAAGTCATCCAATTCCATGTCGAATTTGAATGGTGCTTCGGCAATGGGCTTTAAGAGAAAACAAAACATTTAACAGTCAAAGTTGTTATGGGTAAGGCAGTAATTTACTGATTCATAAAATGACCACTGCTCAGATTCTGAATTTATACAACAGGACTGATGTCTCATAAAAACTTAAGAGTTGCTGGCCGGGCGTGGCGGCTCACACCTGTAATTCCAGCACTTTGGGAGGCCAAGGTGGGCGGATCACTTGAGGTCAGAAGCTCGAGACCAGCCTGGTCCAACATGGTGAAAACCTGTCTCTACCAAAAATATAAAAAATTAGCCGAGTGTGGTGGTGCACGCCTGTAATCTCAGCTACTCAGAAGGCTGAGGCAGGAGAACTGCTTGAACCCAGGAGGCAGAGGTTGCAGTGAGCTGAGATCGTGCCGTGGCACTCCAGTCTGGGGGACAGAGCGAAAGACTAAGAGTTGTGCCCACACTCCGGAAGGTCTCATAAGCACTTAGACCGGGAGCAACTGAATCCGTTTATAAAGTGTTCTTCTGAACTTATCACAAATCCCAGAAGAATTTTAAAATGTTTTAAGGCAGTGAATGCTGAAATAAGAGAAATGTGCTGCTGTGGAGGTGGTGGGTGTTTATCCAATCAACACCC